>NC_143013.1:92034818-92378152 GCF_055824585.1 Amblyomma mixtum | reverse complement strand
GAATCAATTTTCTCTTTTATTTTAGAGCAAGTGCCCTTTGTCCTTACTGTGTCCTTGAAGAAAGTTAGGAATAATACGTATTTGATTGGTACGTCGGTTAAGAGATAAATTTGGATACTGCACAGACACAGTCAGTACCTCACTCTCACCGAACACCTTGCTGCACGTTCAGAATTTCAATGGAGGAGAGAGTCGAAGAAGGAAGGGAGGAGAGGCGCTCTATTGCAGTGCTCCGCACGAATTTTGACAATATGGGGTTCGTTACTATGCGCTGATAGCGTACACCTGACGACCATCTTTTGCGTTTCGCCTTCATCAACATGGCTGGAATTTGATTCCGCTCCCTCGCGATCAGCAGCCTAGCCCCATGACCAATGAACCACAGCTGGGGACCGCCGGTGAGTTAGCGCAGCTATAAGCGTTAAGGTGAAAGGGGAAGAAATTAAGTAGCAATAAAAAAGAAAAGCTCATACAGGTGCTGTCGCGTTCAGAAACTCAACGACCGCACTCAACATGTGAGCTAAGCAGCCAGCCAATCCATAATTTATGGTATCGTTAGGCGGGCAAGCTGGGACAGCCCGTCGTGTCGACGTCCCAAGACATTGCTATAAAAGATGAGGCCTTTCAGCTTTCTGGGAAGCGGCGCCTACGTGGCGGGCTTGTTCAAATAGAGCACTGACAGTGGCCGCAACGCAGCTTCACTCACGGCGTACACAGCTGTATTCAGCTCATCGTGTGGAGACCCTGCATCTCGGAAGGTGATGATGTGTCGAAACCAACAAAAGGGGCGACGCTGACTCTAGCTCAGTGCCCTCTTGGTCGCCTTTGGTGAACAGTGCGTCGAATCTACCGCCGCGAGGTAGACAATGAACAAAGAATAGACCTTCTGGTCTATAAAATAGCACGCGCGACGGAACTCAAATTGCGTAATGTGAAAGGTGGTCGCAGTGAGAGTGTCACTTCGGGGAAAAGGATGAAGACTGAGGGGGACATGCGCCGTTGCTGGGCGTGAACCTTTGACTCGACTATTCTGCATTGTTTGCAAAAGTTGCATATTCGCTGGTGCCTATAAAGAAATTAAGAAAAAATGACTAAATAAGTAACTAGCACAAAACCCTTCACAATATACCCAAGCGGATCTTCAAGCTGGCAAGTAGAGGCTGCCAATAAATGTTTCCACAGACACGGGTGCGGCGGGTTAAAGCGAATATTTTCATCAGAGTATACCTGACTAAAAATTCGTTGCCCCTCTAATACCAGCACGCAACGTGGGGACCAAGCACCGTACCCGAAGATTAACTGGTGGAGAGGAAAAACGAGCATGAGACAAATTTGAGTAAATATCTGTGAGGCAATAAACTGGATAAATTGGTCTTGAGGAATGAAAAGGGCCCAGAAACTCTCACGTTGCAATAAAAACCTTAACGGTGCCGTGGACGAAGGAATGAAGGAGAAAGTGAATTAACGAAAGGGGACCCTGCAAAGACTACATTAAATCAATTACATGTTTTTTCGATCAATGCTTTATTTAAAAAATGGGCGGTGTAGTTGCTCTGGGGCATCTTCTGTTGTTGATGATTTACAAGCAGTAGGTCGAGCAGGAAACGTGCTGGGCTCAGCGGGTTCTGCTCCAGAGTGAAATTTCCTTCTAGCGAAAGGGTGCTCGCGACATGTATGTTTTTGTATTTTTATAAGAGTTCTAATCTACCTTGCTCTATTTCTTGTTTACTTTAGTATGTGGCATTCGTATACAAGTGAAAAGTACAAAATTTTTCACTTTAACCCTTTGAGGGTTTTTGCTGTAACCGAACGTGAACGCATTTCCACCGTTTTGCCGTAAATGCAGGGCGTCAATCTTCTCCCTGAAATTCCGTGCTGTACCGCAGAACTTAGAAGAAGTGTTCCGGAATTGGTAACGCTACCTACGCCCTTAGAAACAGAGAGCTGATATTGACATTCAGCATTTCGTGTGGTTTGCAGTGAACCGGTTTCGTTGATTCGGCTTCTCGACGTGATCGCAAACAAGGCGCGAGAAAGTTGATTTTTTTTTTGTTGACGCTCTCTTTGGCTTGTTCATTACCCAAGCTCACTGGGTGTTACCGCTATCGAGGCTTATTAAGATTCCCTCGAGTTCCTCAGATGCCGCATAACACGGCGTTATGGCCGCATGCGATCTCATTTGCGCTGACGCTGTGAAACGTATCTTTTGAAAGAACTTCATTCCAGAAAGGTTAACTGTTTCATTACTGCGGGCGGCTGAGCGTACAGGGGTTTGTACAGCAGGAGTTAAAATTCAAATAAGCTGAAAAATTAACAGAAAAAGGTCTGCATAAGCTGGAATCCATCTGCTGAAAGACACAAAACGTAAATGTCGATTTCCCATGCACAAAACCCTCGAGGTTCATCGTTTTGGTGGCAGTATTAGTCCACCCGCTGAGGTTTGTATCAGTTGGACATTTATAGAATGCGGAGTACTTACGTGTATGCCGTAAGGGCACTGCACGCGCCCTAGAGCTCATTGCGTGGTATCGAGAGTGTGGTAGTGGTGGTAAAAAGTATTTATACCATATACACACAGAGAGGTGTCCGGGGCCTTCCTCTACTTCGAAGACTCCTTACATACCAGGTGGAGTTCCTAGTCCGAAACCCCATTGGTAGAACCCGCTGTCAGGGCCCTTTCGACCAAGGTTCGTTGGGCATGGAGGCCCGAGCAGCCGTGCACGGCTACCACACCATGTGGTAGGAGTTAGCTTCCTCCCCATTGTGCTAGCACCGGCCAGGGAACACATGGTCGAAGTGTTTCATTATAGCCAGGCATACAACAGTATTCGTAAAAAGTCAGAGGATTACGCGTTCTTCTGCTTACTCAAGTCCTTTTGCCGGGGATGGGTAGCTCTGATGTTCATGATGACAGTATCACAGAATTTCACAGGACCGGAATCGCAGGTATCGTGTCAGTATGAGGTGCCCGGGAAATGAAAGCTCACTCAGCCGTTGGTGCGGCCTCATTCCCTTGAGGACCCTAATTGCATGGAGTCCAGATGATGTGTTTGGGGGTGCATTCCATTTGTGAATGCACTAACGCAGGAAATATGCTGTACTTGTGCGCCAGAGCCTGTGCTCGAACTGTACGGTGTTCGTCGTGAGTACGAGTGTCCATATTAGTGGGAAGAGGGAGTACGAGGGCGTGGTAGTGCCATAGCTCGGGTACTGGAACCCTCTCTTGTTTCTGAGGCGAATGTTGTATATGTAAACAGGCCAAGAGGTCTGGCCAAGTGGTGTTTGCATGAGGTTCGTGTACTAATTAAGGAGGTGCGCCTCTTTCAGTTCTTGAAATGATTTGGTCATTCCCAAGGCCTCAAGGCGCCTGCTGGATGTAGTGACCGACAGGTCCAAAGACCGCTTAATATTTTTCAGGCAATGGCTTCGAGTTTGGCATGTTCGTGTTTGCGTTGACGGAGATATGGTGCCGAGAAAAGGACGCGACTCACTGGAAAAGCATTGTTGCCAATAGCTTCGGCTGGACACATCCCTGGTGAAACTCCGTAATGTAGGAGAACAGGTGGGCTGCATGGTGTGCTGTATCTCCAATAAGCGTGGTGCGCTCCGCAGTAAGGATTCGAAAGAGGGAGCTGTCATGCAAAATGTGTGAGCATGCAATTTACTGCCACACCACCCCACAAACCCATAGTAATAAAGTTTCCTCTCTGTCTTGCTCCACCGGTGAACAATGGTTCTTATGACGAAGCATTACTAGTCTCATTAGGAGAAAACCCAGCGGCGTGTGCGTGTGCTCTCAGATGGTGCTGAAAAGCCTAACGACGACAAGGAGAGAGAGAGAGAGAGAGAGAAAGCGTTATTGTCATTAAGAGGTTGGCGATCTTTGGTTCTTCAGCCTCTCCAGGTGGCCGCCAGTTTAAGTCTGCTGGCGACCTCCGGCGCTCTTGCCGTGGCCCTGAACTGAACGTCCGGGTCCGGGCTGGCGAGAACAGCTTCCCATTTTTCAAACGTGGGAGATTTCACCAATAAAATATGGCGACAGTACATTCCTTTCTTTATGTATCGCATCCTTCAAAATAGCGACTACTTCGGGGCCCCCGCGTCTCGAACGATTGTACGGCCCCTGCTAACATGGGCCTCGAAGGCAATGAAACGGCAGATGCCACCACCCTCCACGTGCACACTCTCCGGTCAATGCCTTCGGACCCTTGCGAAACAGATCCTGAACCGAGTGCGGCTTACAAAGACGGAGGAACGCATACTCCGCCGTCTTTACACGAAAACACTGCTGTGCCCGTCAGCTTTAAAGCACTATGATCCTGCGTGTACTGGAAAAGCATCCGTACTGTGCGGTGAAGACTTCGACATCTTCCACATGGTATGAGCATGTCAGTCAACCCCGAACCTCGCCCCAAAACCTAACCCCATCCGGGTGGACTGGGAGGCAGCCTTGCTCGCCTGCTTCGACTTGCTGAGCCAGAATGCCCTGGTCGAGCGAGCCCGAGCCACGGCGGTCGCCAATGGGCTCCTGTACTGAGGAGCGCAACTAGTGATTGGGAGCGGTGGCCCCTTCCGGAACACCTCAAACTTCCTCCCTGTTATGTACAAGGAATACAGGTTTTCAGACAGACAGACAGTGAAGTGGCCGAATCGCTCATGCAGCAAGCCAAGTACTGCTATGTGAAACGATCATATGCATGTCGTTTATCTATATATACTCACCACTGCCCGAGTGCAATGTGGCCTTTGCTTTCTCAAAATTCACACCAAAATTGTCTTGCTACTGTTTGTCGTACAGAGTTCCAGATGGTGCTACACGATTTCTCGTTGTTTCTCGTGATTTTTGTCATTCACAAAGGTGGTGCTAAGATACGGCTAACTACAGGCCTATTTCCATTCTTCCGATATTATCCACAGGTCTGGAAAAGATTATTTATGTGAGCATCAATACTTTTCTAGTCAAACATTCAGTTCTATCAGGCAGTCCGTTTGGTTTCAGAAAACAAAGGTCCATAGAAACGGCACTAATTAAGCAAAAAGAAATAATAATAAATGCGTTTGAGGAAAAGTTCCTTGTACTAGGAATATTTGTCGATTTCTCCAAAGCATTTGACCTGCTTAATCATGCTTTACTCGTACATAAACTCAATAACTATGGAATTAGAGGTAACAGCTTATCTTTAATTGAATCATATCTGAAATATCGTAAACAATTAGTTTCCCTTAATAACACTATATCAACCTCGCAAGCTATCCTCTCTGGTGTACCACAAGGCAGCATTATGGGCCCCCTATTATTTAATATTTACATTAATGATATAATTTCTGCTCCCCTTCCTGTCAACATAATAGCGTATGCAGACGACCTCACAATGCTTTCCTCAGGAAACACAGAAACAGACCTGCTAGAACACGGCAATAAGTTCTTAGAATTCCTGCGTCAATGGTCCGTTAAAAACTACCTAAGGGTAAACATCACGAAGACCAAAGCAATAATATGCCGAGCTAAAAACAGAATGGTGCGTGCAAATTTTCACCTTTGGTTAGCAAACAAAAAATTGATGTCGTCCCAGTTGTGAAATGTCTTGGTGTTTTTTGGACCGAATCACTTAATTGGGATAAACATACTGAGAATATCTGCGCTAAAATAAACAAGATTAATGGCATCCTATGCCGCCAGAGGCACACACTTCCACCTAGAGTTAAATTAATTTACAATGCATTTATATTGCCACATATAACATATTGTCTCATGGTCTGGGGGACAACAACCAAGCAAAACCAAATGAAAATTCTAGTGGCGCAAAAACGAGCAATTAGATTAATACCTAATGTGCCTTGGTGCACTCATACGGGTTCCTACTTTACAAGGTTCAGCATCATGCAAATCCCAGAGTTACTCCCATTCAAGTTAATCTCTATGTATAAAAATGCTGTTTCAACTAAGAATGATCTCCTCTTATCAAGTTTAAACCTCATTCGTTCGATTCCATCTTATAACACACGGAACAAAATGTCATGGTTCGTACCTTTCTGCCGCACTACATACGGCAAGCAGTCAGTGACATATAGTCTACCACACTACCTCAATATTCTGCACAAGAACAACATCATACTTGAAAAGACTTCACGGCATAAATTAATAACACTTATTCCTTTGTTTGAATGTGTTTGAATGTGTTCCTTTGTTTGAATGTGCATCATTTTGACGTCATGATTAGAACATATATATATAGCTTTGTGTATCTTCTTTCTACTTGATTTTTATCTCGGTTGATTATAAATGCGTTTCCTGTACATAAAAATTTTGAGCAGTTTCTTTTGTCCAATAATGTCGAGTGATAATAGAGGCATAACATCATGCAAATGTTAATGTATATATTTTGTGGCTGTATTTTCTTTTGTGCTTGTGAGTGCGCTCTTCCACTGCTGTTGTGATTAGCTGCCAGGCGATACCGCCGGCAGAGGGCGCAGGGTGGCCCTCAAGCTGCACCAACGCAGCTTTTTGCCTTGCGTCCTCTCTCCTCTATTACCAATGTAACCTTGTGAGAGTTAATAAAGATGTATGTATATAGTTTGCATGTGCTAGTCAAGTTGGAAGCTGTCTTGCGACAGGAATTCGAGCCGACGACCTATGAACCTTCAACTGTATGCGTACCAATACTTTCATATTAACATTGTGATACAACCGTTCGTCCTCCGGCACGTGAGACCAACCAGCACGCAGTACGAGCTCTACGTTTCATAAACTCGTAGGCCTTTAGTGCATGCACAAACATTTAGGCCTTTAGTGCATGCCTTTTGAATTTCTCCTCCATCGAAACGCTGTTACCGTTTCGATGGTGGCTCTGGCAATATTCTAGCCACAGCCACCTCCCTCGACGGAATGGTTGCACTGGCGTGGATCCCTGGGCATGCCTTGAGCATCGGTAATGAGCGCGTTCATGCGCTGGCCCGAGAATACTCATCGCGGACCCCGAACGATGAGGCACCCAACGCAGCTCAAGAGGCCACATCGGTTCTTTCTACGTATCAGCGACTCACCACATCCTAGAAACACAGTTGCCTGACACTCCCACCAACCCACAGTACATTGTGGCCCTTATATAGCGCTGCATGGTGACAATTTCGTTTCGTTTATTTTTAAAGACCCCGTTCGGGGTGTTACAGACGGGCTGCTTCAGTTCAAAAGACCGCCTCTTATGCGGTCACCCCAGCTTCCCGCCCCACATATAACACCTGTGGCGTGCCCATATCCACACTTTTCCACTACGAGCTCAAGCGTGCAGCGGCGTCAGAACAACGCGTCTAGAATGGCCAACATTAAAATCTCTGTAGCAGACCAGACCTTTGGCCTAACTGGTCTAGATTCATGATGAAAAAAAAATCACACATTTCGGCCGATCACAAAAAAAAAAAGAAAGGCACATCATCACTGACACGCGAGTGAAGTTTAATGAAAAAAAAAGAACAAGTATAAATACAGCAACCGCCTGAAATTGCACACGCCATATCAATGTGGAAGCGTCATATCAACGTGGAAGTAATTGGCCCAATACTGAAAACGTACGGGCAAAGGCTGGCACAACAAAAGACCGGAGTGAGACCATCCATTTTCAATATTCGGCCGATTACCTGAGCTGCTTGGGAAGCTGACACGCGTGGCAAGAAAAGTTCATTAAACACAAGCGGAGTGCAGCCAACTGCTCCAGTAACGGAGTTCCTTCTCTGATAGGACCACATAATGTTCGCTGACATATCGCTTGGCAATGGTTGCAATAAAAAAACGCTTCCATGCCCTCACTGGTCACCTGACCTTAATGGTGGAAAAGAATAATCGTTCTTTAAAAGATGGACTTCCGTGTGTTAGACCGGAAGTGTGCAGGTAAGTTGTCTCGCGAGTCACTGCCAACTGCGGGGTTCGAAAAGCCTATTATATGGCACCCTATTCGGCCGATAACCATTTTTCCGCAGATCGGTACACAGCACCCTCCGTACAAATTATTAAAGGTGGCTCGTATTTTGTCGTTCAAGTCCTCGTGTTGTTGTGACTTCCGACCGCTAGTTTTTTAAGCATTTGAGGGTAAATAGCAGCCGGATTTATTGGTGTCGAAAACATCACCTTAACGTCGTACCTTTTTGCCAGGCTCTTTAGACAATCGCAAATCCTTTGAGCGTAGGGAATGACAGCCGCTATCATCCGGACCTTGCGTCCGATTTGTTCCACCGGAGAAGTTTTTTTTTTACCCTAGAGATGACGTGGTTGGGAAAAACGCTACTTTTTAACCGAACAACTTGCTCATAGACACTTTCCGGTACTTGGTGGTTACAGGACATAGAAGTGGTGGCCCTGAGGCACGAAACCGTTACGTCATCCTTAATCAATTTAGAGTACCTTGACTCATAGCCTAGGAGCAGTTTTTCAGTGCGCGGGTGATACAAGCAGCAGAGAATGTCCGAACTGGCCCTCGAATGCAAATAAAGGAAACGTCGCTCTTTGCCCACAGGGACCTCTGTCGTAAAATTGAGACCATGGTCATTTTGTCTGAGACCCTTTAGAACGTCTGCCATTCTAGAGGAAAAGTCTGACCCACCCACGAGGATCATAAAAGAATCCACCAATCTGATTGCCATCAAAACAATCATGCACAGGTTCCGGCCACCTTCCTATCCATGGCACTCGGTAATACATTGCTCAGAAAAGGCTCGTCCCTCGACCTGATGCACATGCCAGCCTTCTGAACAAAGAATGAGCCGTTGCACCCGATGATCGTCGATTTCAGGTAAAAGCACAAAATTTCACAAAGGGTGTCAACGGACGCACCGTACTTGCAAATAGAGATGACTGGATCAGTACCGTCAGTAATGCACAGTTTTACACTTTCCTTCAGTTCACTACGCGGCAAAGAGAAAAATAAGTCCTCAACACTAATTCTGAACACACTGCACGTTCCGGGATTTTTATGCATCATGACATCAACCAATGCCTCATAGTTCAGTGCCGAAAAGGGATCAGAAACTTTTACGGACAGGTGCAGTGTCAGGTGGTTACTCTATATACTTGTTCGTTCCCGCCATTAAACTTGAGTTGCCAGTCGGCGCTGTTGGTGTCTCTTTTCTTTTTCTTTGTGCTCTGACCAAGCCTGGGCTGTTTTATCAGCAGTCGCTGTGTTGCGTACATCCGATATGCACCGTTGCCGACGCAGATGAAATGTAAATAAGTATACCTGCATTGCAGCTCACAAAATCCTCAATGCACTAGATTACGCCTATTCATTGCCACAATGTAGTCTTTGTCCATGTTAACGTCATATCAGCGGAGCATGTTTATGAGGCCAACATACATGAAGAGATATTCAAACTCATTTAAATACTGCATGTCGATTGTTTTTCGCCCCAATTACTGGGCTCAGAAATGGGCTCAATATATTGATCGCATATGTTTACGAAAAGTAATCGGGCTATAAGCAATGCGTTGTTTCGCAGTGGCTACTGACACAGCTGCAACACAAGAAAACTTTCTGACGTAAAATTTGTCGGTCAATAACTCTTTGCATGAGCGCTATTCGCAACATTTAAAAAGCAGTACCTGGTACGTCTAGGCTGATTAAGCAGCTGGCCTTAATCTATATGCTTACGACAACTGCCATTGAGGGCTGTTTGGAGCTAAGGTTCGCATTTGTCAGAGGTCAGTATCTTTTTATCATTCATGCACCAACGAAACATGAATAAAATGATGTTCAGAAAGCAAGAAGTTGACTGTTATATGTCATAGACTGAACATTGAAAAATTGGATATCAGAAAAGTACTCTCGCGGTTAACTAGTCCATAAATAAAGACATACCTTACTGCGTGATACAACGCTTGCAGAAATAGCAAAATTCAAGCAATCGAATTGTCAAAACAATAGCGCAATGCGGTTTTCTCTAAACACATAGAAAACCATTACATTTACTTATCTTAAGAGTTCCGTTGCTGCATTTGTAACCAGCAGATACTCAACTGGACAAACCAGTAACAAAAATGAAGCGTTGCCTTTTGTTGTGAAAAGTACTTTTTGTAAAATATTTTTCTTAATAAAAATTTTCAGGTTTCTACGTGCTTTTCTAGAGCAACCGACTGCTCCTACTGCCTGTAATTTTCAAATCGTTCAAAATATTCGCTTTTGGTGCTAGTTTTTGACCACCCACTATACGATTAAAACGATAAGCAATTTCGGAAGGATCTAGGCCACCAGTAAATAAGAGCTCAAGCGTGCAACGGCGTCAGAACACCGCGTCTAAAATAGCCAACATTGATATCTCTGTAGAAGACCACACGTTTCGCCAAGTTGGTATAAATTCATGATAAAAAAAGGCTCACATTTCGACTGATCACGAAGAAAAAGAAATAAGACACTACCAGCACTGGCTCGCAAGTGAACTTTCATGAAAAAAAAGAACAGGTATAAATACAGCAACCACCTGAAAGTGCACACGTAATATCAACATGGAAGAGACCCAAGTAGCCCTTGTAATTGGCCCATTACTGAAAACGTATTCGGAAAGGCCGGTCCACCAAAGGACCGGAGTGAAACCACCAATTTGCAATATTAGGCCTATTGCCTCAGCTGTTTGGGAAGGTGACGAACGTGGCAAAGAAAAGTTCACTAAACCCAAGCGGAGCGCAGCCAACTGCTCCAATAATAGAATTCGCTATCTGACAGGACCACATGATGTTTGCTGAAGCACCGCTTGGCGTTTTTTCTAACAAAAAAGGCTTCCATGATCTCACTGGTCACCTGACCTTGACAGCGGGAAAGAATAGTGGCTCTTGAATAGATGGACTTCCATTTATTAGACCGGTAGTGTGCAGGTAAGCTGTCCCGCGAGTCTCACATTCCTATTCAAAATACGTAATCACCGACTCGCGAGGGGCCTGTCAGAACGTCGAACAAGGCTGCACTCCCTTCCTAGCATATCGAATCTACCAAAATTGCATACGGGATAAGGACCCCGCACACCGTTACCTTATATGGGCCCCTGCTCATCAGGGGTTGGCAGGAAACGAGGCAGCAGACGCAGCCGCCCGCGCGCTCTCTCACCGGGCTGTTTTCTCCTCCCCACCTGATCAGGAACCCGATTTTAATCCGGTCTGTACGTTCAAAGATATCGCAACCTACTATCAAGATAGCCATCGCCTTTACCCTAGCCGCTGTAAAGGCCTAAAGAAGGCGGATGAGCGGCTCCTTCTCAGCCTCTTCACCAATAGATTGCTGTGCCCGGCAGCACTAAAACATTTCGACCCCTCCTTTAGCGGCAACTGCCCACACTGTAGTGCAGTGTCTTCGGACACCTATCACATGGTGTGGTCCCATATACATTTACTGCAGGACAGCGGCGGTCGGTACACAGCACCCTCAATACAAATGATTAAAGGTGACACGCATTTTATTCTGCAAGTCCTCGTGTTGTTGTGACATCGGGCCGCCAGTTTTTAAGCATTTGCGGGGAAATAGCAGCCAGCTTCTTTGGTGTCAAAAACACCATCTTAACGTCATGCCTCTTTGCCAGGCTCTTTAGACAATCGGAAATCTTTTAAGCGTAGGGAATGACAGCCGGCCTATGGCTTACGCTATCATCCCAGCCTCGCCTCTGATTTGTTCCACCGGAGAACTTTTTCTCTTGCCCTAGAGATGACGTGATTGAGAAAAACACTAATTTTTAAACGAAAAACTTGCTCAGAGACACTATCCGGTGCTTGGTGAGGACAGGACGTAGAAGTGGCGGCCATGAGGCACGAAAGCGTTGCGCCATCGTTAACCAATTTAGAGTGCCTTCACTCGTAGCCTAGGAGCAGTTTTTCAGTGCGCGGTTATACATCCAGCAGAGATGATCCGAATTGGCCCTTTGGGAAAGGAAACGTAGTTCCTTTCCCAAAGGGTCGTCTGTCGAAAAACTGATTACACGGTAATTTGGCTGAGAACCTTTAGAACGTCTGCCATTTTAGAGGAAATGTCTGACCCTTCCACGAGGATCAAAAAATGAGCCACCTATGTGAAGGCCTGCAAACACAATTCTGCAGAGGCGCCGGCTACCTTCCTGTCGATGACACTCGGGAATACGTTCCTAAGCACATGCTCAACCCTCGTTCTGAATCACATGCCAGCCTTCTGAAGAAAAACTGATCCGTTCCACCGGTTGATCGTCGATTGCAGGTAAAAAAACAAAATTTCAAAAACGGAATAAGCGTGTGCACCGTACTTGTGCGTAGAGATAACCAGATCATTATTATCAGTAATGCACGCCTTTATACGTTCCATCCGTTCATTATGCAGCAAAGAGAAAAATAAGTCCTCAATGTGAATTCTGAACTTGCTGCACGTTCCGGCATTGTCATGCATCAGCACATCAACCAATGCCTCGTAGTTCAGTGTCGAGAAGGGATCAGGCACTTTTACAGACAGGTGCAGTGTCAGGTGGTTACTCTATATACTTGTTCGTTTCTGCCATTAAACTTTATTTTCAAGTCAGCGCTATTGGTGTCTCTATTTTTGTTCTTTGCGTTATGTCCAAAGATGTGCCGTTTCTTTTTTATCAGTAATCGCTACGTTGAGTACATCCGAACGCAGATGAAATGCAAATAATTATAGCTGAACTGCAGCTGACATAAAGTCGTCGGCGCACCAGGCTACACGGATTCATTCCCACAATGTAGTGTTCGTCCATGTCAACCTCATATCAGTGGAGTGTCTTTATGAGGCCAACATACACGAAGAGATATTCAAACCTATTTAAGTACTACATGTCGATTGTTCTTCGTGCCCATTACTGTGCTCAGAAACGTGCTCAATATATTGACTGCAAATGTTTACGAAATGTTATCGGGCTATAAGCAATGCGTTGTTTCGCTGCGACTACTGATACAGCTGCAACACAAGAAAACTTAGTGACGTAAAATTTGTTGGCCAATAAGTCTTCAGCTTTCTGCCCATAAACCAAGGCATATTTTACTGGGTGATATAAAGCTTGCAGAAAAATTAGAAATTAATCAGTCCATTTCTCAAAACAAAAGCTCAAAGCGGTTTTCACAAAAAGACAGAAAAACATTACATTCATTTATCTTAAACATTATATTGCTACATTTGTGACCTACAGGCATTGCTGTACTCAACTCTACAAAGTACTGACAAAAATGAAGCACTGCCTTTCGGTTTGAAATTTGAAATCTAGCCGTTGTGAAAGTATATTTTTCTTCATAAAAAAATTACAGGTTTTTATGTGTATTTCTGAGACGACCAACGGCTTCTATTGTATATAATTTTCAAATTATTCAAAATTTCCATTTTGTCTGGTACATTCTTACCGCCCTGTACACGCATACAAAGATAAAAACAACATGATGTAGGACTCCTAGGAAGGATAGCAACGAAAACTATGCATTGTGAAATAAATAACTGTGTGTTCCACTTTTTTTTCTTGTTGTGCGTTGACCTCATCTCTCCAGACTTAAAGATAACTTCTGCAAACTATTTCAGCAATTAGACAGCGGCAATCAGATCGACTAAAGAAAGCCATAAAAGACACACAGAAAGGACGGGCCCTGAATGTCAGCTGGCTATTATTTTAATAATAAACGCAACACATAAAAAACACTAGGCCACCTATTACACTACATTGCTCCACGACGGTGTATTATACCAGGAATAAAAAAACTAAAAAGCGTAGATGCTGCAGCGCTGACGAAAAAATATTTTTGATTTAGAAGGATGCTAAGTTGGTAATCATTCTTCCTATTTGCTCAATACAGTAGGACTGAAAGAAGCGAAAGTTGCCGTTCCCAATTCTCCCTGCATCAGGCCGTTATCTACATGTCACGGCTTTGCTCATATTACCCCACATTACCATTTCATTTTATTTTGTCAATCATATTTCATCACCGGAGATACACAGCTTCACGGTAGCAAATGGGCGGAGACTGCGCTCCAAGCTCTAATCTGCTCCATTTTGAAACGTGTGCTCGATTTGCTAATTAATTTGTCACACACAATGCTGGACCCTAATCTGCCGCTCCTACCTGGCTGCCTACTGTTTACTCTAATACATCATCAGTTCGGCCGTTTGTCTCCCTATTGTCATTGCGCTGTTTTGCCCAGCACATGGTAACAAATAGTTACTGTCGAGTCGAGTGATTGGTAAAAATTATACTTTCGCAATGTAACTCGTCTGCCTGTATTTAAGGGTATCAGCGTTCTTCGCTGGAGAGCTTACAGTGAAAGGCGCCCCTCAACATGACTTCAAACGCTTCGCACCTCCGAGTCACTTTTACCACCGTGAGTTCGTCGTTATAATTTTTTTTTGGCTCTCTTAAGCCATTTATTTAGTGGACAGCCTCCTTTGTATTGTTGTTGTTCAGTTCATTTGAGAAAGCATAGTACTTTGACTGTCTAGAAAGAGCCGCCCTCCACTGACAGCTCCTTTGGGTAATACGTGCTAAGCATCAAAACTTGTAGGCCATAAGCCGCCGCGGTGGCTCAGTGGATATGGTGCTCGGCTGCTGACCCAAAAGACGGGGGTTCGATCCCGGCCGCGGCGCTTGAATTTCTTTGGAGGAGAAATTCTAGAGGCCTGTGTACTGTGCGATGTCAGTGCACGTTAAAGAACCCCAGGTGGTCGAAATTCTCGGAGCCCTCCACTACGGTGTCCCTTATAGCCTGAGTCGCTTTGGGACGTTAAAACCCCATATTAAATTGTAGGCCATAAATTAAAGGTACTGCTCATCCCAGCTAAGAGCGGATGGTTGGAAACATTTCGCACGTAAAATAAGCTCATGCGTGGTCCACGCACGTGATTTCCATGATTCATCAGGTGGACGTGCACTGCTACCCGGGATCAGGCTTCGTTTCAATATGGGGAGCGCTTTCGGAAGCGCCGGACCTTAACTTCCTCATGACCACTGCTGCTTTAGCATCGGGGCAAAAATATTGTGAGGTTTAGTATAGGTACCCAGCCATTCATGTAATCAGTTCACAGATAGCCACTTCAAACGTGTGAGCTCTAGTTGTTGGGTTGGTCACGAAGCGCATTTTTATGAGAGCACAGTAGTGGAGAGACGACCAAGCCGACGCAATGGATGTTTTCTGTTTGACTTTTTTTTTCATTGCACTATTCATTACGAAGATAACGGAGATGAATAGAGGAAAAGAGATGCATGTGAAATGCACAGAGCGAAATAAAACGTTTGGAGTGGCAAAGCTGAACCACTGAGAGTGTCAAGACATGTCAATAAGTAACGTAAACATTAAAAACCAAACACAATTAAAAAAGAAGGTTGGGTATCGTTTTACGGGGACTAACACCCCAAAGCGACTTAGGCTATCAGGGACGCCGCAATAGAGGGCTACGGATAATTTCGACCAGCTGGGGTTCTTTCCCTTGCTCTGGTAGCGCACCCTGGACCTCTAGTATTTCGCCTCCGTCTAAATGCGACCGCCGCGGCTGGGATTTAAACCTCTTCTTTTGAGCAAGCAGCGGGGTACCATAACCACTGAGCCACCGCAGCGTCTCAGAAAGAACGGACAATTACTAAGAGGCTGCGCAGATTCATATTATCAATAATTAGGCGGGTTATTTCAGCAAAATTACCCTAATATTCCTCTAGAAGAGTAAGTGAAATTGGTTTAGTATGTATGCTTGCAAACAAAACTTTCAAAAATTCAGTCGACTGAAAAACTGCATTTTCCCGACATCCTGACTGAGCGAGACGGTCCCTTAAAACGGACCAGTTTGCTGCTGCACACCGCAGATTAATTAACATTTCTTGCTTGACAAAGAAAGGATGGCGGCATGTAGAAGTGCATTATCATGTATGTTTGTCTTTTCAATGCACGCAGCGTGTGGCGGAAGTAGAGAGCTCACCACTCGTGCGATAAAGTTAAGCACTGGTGGAATAATGTAAGGGCCTCCCGTTCTTCCTGACACTAACGCACCAAATATCTGGTCTTCGCAGGCTCCACCGTATGTCACGGAGGGGCACAGAGATGGGAAGGTGCACATGAATGGAATTTTTGGACTGATACTACAGGCACTGGCCGACTTTGTCCCCTTTAGGTGCGGTACCCTCAACGCAACTGGATCGCCTTTCTTCCACAAGGTCTATTGCAGAGTGCTCAAGGAATGCTTACTGTCTGCCCTGCTCAGTGTGGATATGCTTTACGATAGATTTTCACCTCACACAAATGCAGCCCATTACCGATTACAAAATGGAAGGAATTCATAACTAAACGCATTCTAGGACGAAATTAATTTTCACAACGAAAGCCGAAGGTGACATCTGATGTGATTACTCGGATCTAAGCGGCTAACTCAGCTTTAGCAGTTGTTTTTATCAGTTTGACGGGATACGTATGCCCCAAGGCAAGGATTGTGACGGGGCGAGCGCAGTCGCGCTACATGATACAAGTCGGAATATGATTATTGCATGCGCCCGCGCTTTCGATGTCTAAAACTTCCATAACTTCTGTCAAGGGGATTTTCTTCCCGTCTCTGTCCGAAATAAGGCATCCCAGTGCTGGGATTTATTTCGGGAACATGTCCACATCAATATAGGAATTCAACCGCAATCTGAGAAAGCAGAATCAAGATGCGAGACGTGGATAGGGAGTAAGGTCAGGTTAGGTGGCTCCGCTTGGCATATAGAGCGGTTGACTGGCGTAGAATGTCATGTCGAGTTTAACGTGCTGGGGAATATACAGCACCACCGAAGGTCGAAATCTTTGTAGTAGAAGATAGGCGGAGAACAATTTGCACCTCTCAGAACATTGGAAGCTCTGTAGGCGTCCTAACAGACCTTCTATACTGCTCAAAAGCAGAACCTGTGGCGGGAACTTTTGACGCACATTCTATAATGGGATACCTTGAAATCAACGGAAAAGGCCCGTATCAAGCAGCGAACGATGATCAACGGAATGGTGCACGTGGAACTCTAGTATTTAATACCGTGTCAGCGCTTTGATATCGGACTGTTAGACGATACCTGAATGAGGGTACATTCTTTTGCAGTCTTTATAAGCAAACTTAGTATCTACAGCAAATTTTGAAAACTATATTTGGCAGAGGAAACGTCAAAACAGCTGCATTTTCCTGCTTGATGGATCTTTCGGTTGCATAGAAAAAGGGGCGAGGCAATTATAGGCACTGTTGTAGCAGCACTCAATTAACAGCTTATACTCCTTGTTGTGAAACACCGGCACCCTAAAGGCTGAAATTAAAACCATATACTAAGAGCAGACAAAGGACACTTAAAAAGCATGTTCATGAACTTCTTGTTGAGCAGTGAAGAATTCGAAACATTGCAAAATTTTCTATGCATAAGTAATAAGGTTGCAGTGTTAAGTACTCATGGAAAACAGCTGGTGCGTAGGAGCTGAACTTGCCATCTCTCGAGCCTGTCAATTCTTCCTATAGGCACAGTTTAGAGTACAACTGCATGTTCACTTACGGGCGGTGGAAAAAAAAACGCAGGTGGAATTATTGCAGCGAATCGCCTACGCTACAATTTGAAAGCGACAGCGTTAAATGGCCCGCTGTACAGAAAATCTGGTGTTGGCATTGTGAGCTAAGAATCATTAGTATGACTCTGGTAGACGGCGCCCAGAGAGCAACCTGAGAGGCACACCTAGGTAACGGGACGTTGCGGTGTCATCACAACCTGCACTCTAGATTGTGAGCAAAATGCCCACCGCTGCAGGTGGCAGTTCAGTTAATGACTGGTCACTCGTGGCGATCATGCTTGGCTGTACAAGACGCATCGCTGCGCAAGCAGGTATGAGGACTCCCAGGGATCTATGAATGTAAAGTAGAGAATGATCTTCTGCGTAAGTGTGAATTAACCCATTTAGCTATCGCGTCATGCCCTCCAGCCGGAGCTTAAGTGTCCCTTCCAATTTTTCCTGCCGTTGGTGGTGCCAGGTGGCGTGACCATGCCTGATATGTTTTCTGCTTTTCCGTTTCAATTTCGGTTGGCAGCTACGACATCGTGTACGACTCGCGGCTATCGTTCGGCGTGCGGTTAGCAAATGGCTCTTACAACGGCATCATGGGACTGCTGGAGACTGGAGTAAGTAAGCCAGTTCAGTCTACCAGCGAAACGTAGTACTCGGCGTTGTGATTCACTGCTAAGTGGTGGAATGAAATCAAAAACTTATCACCGCCATTGAGAGGCAAAGCAGCATGAAGTGAAATGGCTAGGTTGTATAAGTTTTCAAAACTTGGTGCATTTTTTGTACGTGTTCCTGCAGATACTTTACCTGTATAGTAGTGATCATGCATTGCTGTTTCGTCAGCCAGAATTATTTTCCTAGCCCGCCCGCCACCACAACAAAGCAAATTTCTACTTATGGAAACAAACAGAAATATAAAAATGGGCGCCTAAATGATGCTGTCTGGGGAAGCTTTGTCCATTACTAAAGACTAACTCGTTCTGAAGTTGACAACATGGTGGCTTTCTTGGAATGTTCTTCATCTTAAGTTCTCTTTTATTTAGCATTCGTCGCGGGTTGGCCTCTATATTCCTGAACAAATGGAGAAAAAACAGATTTTTGCTGAAAGTTCACAGGGAAAGAGCACAAAACACCCAGAAATATTCGTGTTCTTTGGCGCTTTTATTTCTTTCTTCGTCGGCAATCAGAAAGTACTACCTACTGTGGTAGAAGGCAGAATCAATGCACGAATGTTGCTCTGCCCCTACAGGTGTCTACTTTCGTAAAAATTCTTTACGATGATCACTTCTTCAATCCGAACTAGTCGCCTAAAAAATTCTCTTGCAACCTAAATATCCAGGAATGTGGGAGCCCGATTCCCCAGCCAGATAGCATCAACACGATATTATTGTAGGTGCTGCTGACGTTAAAACATTTCTGGAGTGGGCACGTTTAAAAGGTCAGTATTGAGTACATCTATGCAAAAACGAAATTATCTCTTTGATTCGGAAACATGTTTCCAAAGAAAACGAATGCCACCTGCCTAAAAATATACGTCCCTGGTTATTCTACACACTAGCAAATAACGCGAGCTCTTGGATCCAGTAGCGGACACTGCGTAACTCAGAAAGAATATTTTGGTTAGTAATTGTCCGAGAATCAAAGAGTGCGGGGAGATGGTTCGCGAAAAGGGAAATTCTGACGGTCCGCTTTTCCGACGCGGTGCAGAAAAATTCCAGCGGTAACTCTTGATGTTTAGCACCATCTCATCTATCAGCAAAGGCGCGGAAACAAGGAATGTTTTCGGGATTCCTTGGGCTTAACGAATCAGTAAGATTTTCAGTAGGTTATCCGCAGCATGCGCTGAAGATATTTATGGCTCACTTTGGCTCAACTGGAAAAACGTACTAGCACGAAGAAGAGAGGAAAAGGCATTCTGCCGCACGAGCCCTAGTCGTCTTCTTATTTTAAATGCGACAACCTAAGGATCGCGTTCAGTGAAACCCCAGAGTTTGTCACGGGCTGGGTAATCCACTTTGGTAAAAAGAGTCGCGACGCCAGAGCCAAGCATTTTTGCTTCACTCAAAAGTTAGTTGATGAAGTGTTGTGAGCTAGGCACGCTACTTCGCCGTTAAGGAACACTATCGCATTACAAACTGTAAGAAAACTCAAGGGCCTCGAAATTTTTTCGTCCGATAGTTCATCTATCCTTCTGGTGCTATTTTTTGTACTCGCTGTCTCTTGTACTTTGTAACCTTTCCATTGGACTCAGTATTGCCCCAGTGATGCATTAGAAAATTAAAACAATAATAGGCGCTCGTGACAAGCGGTTCTAGTTCCATAGGCTGTCACTAGGTGTCTCAAGGCTTTGAACATTCAAAGCAAGCGCGCTGACATCATCTTTGATGTAGGAATAAAAATACAATGTGAGATTGACTGCACAAACATTATAGGCCGCTAGGCCTAGCGGAACTCATTGAGCACTTTCCCGAATTCCTGGCAATCTTTTAAGCGGCGCTCTTATTTCCGGCGTTAACTTTAATTATTATGTCTCATGTCATTATAGCGACAAATTTACATTCGAAGTGCGGCTTCCTAACCAGTTATGTAGAACGGATTTTTTGAAAATTAAATTGACAAAGCTCAAATATATTTAGGAAATCTGATGGATTCTAATAAAAATATTAGACTAAATGAAACAAACGGTATGCAGGTCAGGGCATCACACTTAGGTCTGGTTTTCAATCAATGTAAATGCGGCAATTATGAGCCCTGTTTCGTTTCCAGATATTGTGGTTGCTGGTTGCTTGTTTTTGAGAACAACAATGAGTGCTTAAAATGTTCTTCGTAAAAAGGTAAAATATGAGTCAATTTCTAAATGAATTGCAGGCAACGTGTATATACAAAGGAATAGCGATATAAGTGCAAGTACCCTTGTACATGCAATCCTTCCTGTGTTGCAGTTATGTTTCACGTAAACTAGTGTGCTCCTTCGGTTTGGGTTTACTCATCTAGCTTTTGCTATGTGTTTATTAGCGTGAGTATGAAGAGCTCCTTAACTAGGCTCATTTGTTAGTTTTCTCTCAGTAAGTGAAGTAAGCGAGCAACCACCATCTATAGTTGTATTACTTTCAAAAACACAACACCATGTCACGTCTACAGGTAGCTCCAATATAATAAGGAATACCCAATTTACACACACGCACCAATAATACGGTATAATTTTCTTCTCAAAAGAGAGATGTGTCTTGACCGTCATCCGTCTAGAGTAATACTATTTAGAAAAAAGGAAAAAGATTGTTTCGCACCCATACTTGAAGTGCCATTATTAACTGAATGCGGAGAATGGATTGCGTTTCCAATTAGAGCTACCTACGAGTGTCCAATTAAAGAGAATACGGCGGCTCGTCTAAAGTAATCGACACAGAAGGCACATCAATAAACATTAGCAATATGGCAAGTGGCGAGACGTGAGTGCCGTCCTCGTGAGTGCCGTTCGTTTGCCGTCCTCTTCAACGAGCAGGAAGTGGACCTAGCCGCCGCTCCAATGCTCATGCGTGAAGACCGAGCCCAGGTGTCCACTTACACGCCTTTCATCTACACCAGCGAATGCGGACTGATCGCTGTCGCCGGAGAGCCCTCGATCAATGTTTTCAGGTACCTGTTCGTCTTCGACTGGGAGGTAGGTCATGTAGCACCCCATTGAAAGCAACCCTGAATTGCTTTTTTTAAGGTTACATACACCCTTACGAAAAAAGTTTTAGGCAGTCCATAGAGTATCTATAGACTTCTGCCTATAAAGTCTATAGACTGTCTATAGGCAAAAGTCTAAAGGCAATACAAATGCCTTAGACAGTCTATAGACAATCTATAGATTTATGGCCATACACGTTTAGTAGACTTTTCTCTGTAGACAGTCCATAGACTGTGAATAGACAAAAAGCAATGTCTATAGGAAGCCAATAGAGTCAATAAGAAGTCTATAGACTGTCTACGCAACATTTTTATAAGAGCAGCAGGGTAACCAGCAGGTATCAAACTTCCCACTCGACTTGGAACTACGCTGTCTGTTACACTAAGATCACAGAATAGTTGCACGATGTTCTTGGTCTTCAATCGCTCACCGTCGGGAAGGCACGTGGGCGAAAAAATAAGGCACAATAAAAAGCACAATGCACGAGAAGAACATTACCTGGGGCTTTTACTCTGATCATCAATGAATGTAGCTACTCGATGTGGACTCTACCCACATGGAGGCATTTATTATATTCTTCATCAGCCTGACTGTACCCACTGTAGGGCAAAGGTCTCTCGGATATCTCTTCAACTACCCGGTCCAGCGTCATCTGTGGCCCCTTATTAGAGCCTACTTCTTTATCTCATCCGCCACCTAACTTCCTGCCGTACCCTGCTAAGCTTGCCTTCTCTTACTATTAAAGGCTGTGAACACAACCGGTTATCTCGCCTTCACATTACACATCCTGCCCATGCTTATTTCTTAATTTTTACTGGATGCAACTAACCCGCCTTTGTTTCCTTACCCACTCTGCCCTCTTCCTGTCTCTTAACATTATACGTAGCGTTTTGATTTGTGTAGCTCTCTGATTTGTCCTAAATTTAAGTTTAACTCTTTTCATTAGCTTGCAGGTTTCTGCCCGACAGGTGAGTACCAGCAAGATGGAGCTGTTATTTTGTTATATACTTTTCTCTTGAGGAATACTGATAAACTGTCATTCCTTATCTGAGAAAAGGCGCAAAATTCGCGCCATTGCATTCTTGTTCTTCTAGTTATTTCCCTCTCACGATCCGGATAAGCGGCCTTTACTTGCCCTAAGTACAGGTATTTCTTCACCACCTTGAATGCCTCGCTACTCTCGAGACCGCTCAACATTACTTTGGTTTTCTTCATACTAATTTTTAGACCTACCATTTTGCTCTGGCTGCTTAACTCATTGATTATGCTTTGCAGTTCATCGCCAGAGAGCATGCAATTTATCCCTTGAAGGAAATAGAGGAGGCATAAGTAAGCTGAGAAGCAAAGAACCAAGAAAAAGCTGTGCCGATAAGCCGCTTTGTTCACCCGGGCAGGAATGCGTTCTAGGAAGAGCTAATAAGTCCGGTCTATTTAGGTACTTGAAGAATGAAAAGCAGATGAATTGCAACGTTGACTGGGCAGCGCTTGGAAATTATTCATGTCGAAGCGTTTCCCTTTGTTATTCCCTTCTCCACGTTCCCCGTGTGCAGCCTTTGACACGCTTGGCGACCCTTTCCCCGGAGAACCCCAGCTGTATAAATACGAGTAAAATTTCAGTCCGTGCACGTCTATTGCGTCTTACTTTTGAGTGCATGACTCATTCAATGCTCGGTTGGGCTTTTCATTTCCGCCATTTATGACTTAGCCTAAAAAACATTTCTTACAACTAACTTGTATTTTTCACCTGCGCCACACTTATACACAGAAACCAAAAAAAAAGGAGCGCATCGTTTTGAGGCAACATCGTCTAGCGGTTCGTATTACATGCAGCTCCAAAGCGCACTTGGCTCGTTTTGGGGTCGGAAACAGGTACTTGGAAGTATGAACCAATCTGGAGTAATTCCGCGTGACTAAAGGGAAAATATTCAGCACGATATAGAAAAACCAAGCTGAAGGAGTGGAGATTAATCTTTAAGATATTATCTAACCAAGACAAGTCCTTTTTCAGTAACGACGATGCTCTGTCGAAGTCTGGCTTGAAACAAAAGTTGACAAAAATCCCATGGCGTCACGTCAAAGAAAGCACTGCGAAGGCTTGTTTAAATGCGCGGAGATTACGTTTATCTCGTATTTCTTTTTGTTGTTGCCACTCTACATCACAGCTCTTAGGCGCCCGTTCCCGGGTTGAGCGGCGTACCTCGCAGGTGGAGATTACGGCGGTCGCGTGAAGCAGGTTGCGCGGCGGCGAACCGATGACATCATCGGTAAGGTATGGGTCTCTTGCCACAGTTTACGCCAGAGTAGCGTGCGCTCTAAACGCACTGCCCATTCCCCTCAGGTAAGGCTGATCAGAAGCGCAACAGTGCGCGCGGCCCACGTTGAAACACAAAGCCCTCCCAGTTAGGCACTGCGTGTTCCTCAAGCGCTCGCCTACGGTTAGAGCACTGCAGCAGCTGCATTAAAGAGTCACATTGCCCAGAAGGATAATCGTCCACTGAATTGTTTTACAAAGCATGGCCCAGGCAACATTTCGCGCTAGCTGCTGCAGCTATCGATCAGAACACGAAATAAATTTTGATGCCGGAGTATAAAAAGTGATGTGGCGCCATCAGTTGAATTCAGAGAGAAGCACAAGTCGCGGGCTACAATTCGAGGCAACTCGAAAGAGGGCACATAAGAAGGAGTGGCCAAGCCAAACAGAACTTCGTCAACGCTTCATTTAGCTTTAACTTACGACATAATTTGCAGTGATCGGGTTTGCTATTCTGCGAGTTTTGATGAAGCCGTTATGTCTACTGGCGATGCCATTAGCAGGCCCCTTCTCCAGCTCGGGGGCAAATGCCTCCGGCGAGTGCAAGAACTTCGCATGCGATTTTTCCGAAACCACATGTTGTTAGTAGTTCACAAAAAAAATGGGGCAGTCTTCCTTCAACAGTAAAGCGAGCATTGCTACAAACTATGGTAGAGAGAGGGTGTGGTAGATGGTCCTTGGCGATCACAAAATGAACAAGGGAGGGGAACCTCAGGTTGCTTGAGCCAACGTTTCGACAAGGGGACTTGTCTTCGTCTGGGCTCAGACGAAGACAAGTCCCCTTGTCGAAACGTTGGCTCAAGCAACCTGAGGTTTTCCCCTCTCTTGTTCATTTTGTGATTGCTACAAACTATTCATCTCCATGCCTGCCATTTGGCAGCAGTTCGGAAGATGAAGCCACTGTCTCAAACCCTATAAGACTGGCACTTGTTGCGAGCCACGAATTACGAACGTCCGTAGCTGCGTTTTTACTAAATCCCGGGAAGCCGATAATTCGGGGTTCCTGCCGAAGCGTTACCCGCCACTCCCGCTATTAATGCTAGCAAGGTGGTTCCAACGATGAAACTGGGCTCGTGGTGGATTGCCCCATTCGACTGAATGCATACTGCCAGCCTTTGCGATATTTCAGCGTGTCCATATAGATCGACCCTGGTAACGTATAAACACAGGAAATCAACGCTCTACCTGGGGCCGCACTTGTCCTTGTGTAGCCGAGCAGCAGCATAGGCACAGAGATTCGTGGGTTCGAACCCACAACCGTGGGTTCGAGCTTCACGTGAGCCGAAGGAACCGACGAGCTGTTACCAAAGGTACAGTGGGGAAAAGCTGAGCCGCACGCAACCTCCGCGGGGAGGAGAGCGCCGAGCGGTTCGCAGCACGGAAGCAGCTTGCATTTCCACACAGGAGGCGTTTACTCACGCCGTCCTCCAGCAATACACACATGCACACGCAGTAGCTCCCTACCGAATGCTCTGAGCACACGTGCATGTTACCATATGGCGATCACTGAATGCTAAGTGTTTTGAGACGGCCACCCTATTGTGTCGACCGTTTCCAGCAAATTGTTTGCCCGTGCGCTCGTGCTTTCCTCTTAATACATATTATGGTCCGGATCAATCCGCAATTGACCCAGGCCGGCATTTTTAACACCTGATGGGAACCGATGCAAGCTGAACACTTCGCGGCCACAGAGCACACGGCATGCACGTCGTTCACAGTGCTCCACAACCTGCAGCTACTTTTTTTCATCTAGCTGTAACTGAATCAGAAGACAACGCATTGGTGCCCAGAGGACTTCTTGCATTTGCAGGAAAATGGTCAGGAAATGTTTAAGCACTCTCAGAGGTTAGAAAGACGCGTCTGCAAGGTGCATTGCACTTCGTACCGGTTAAGCATCTCGTCGAAAGATGGCGCCTGGTGCCTGGGTTTGAGAGTACGCGACAGCACGAACTGGTCATGGTGCGAGAGTATTGCGTTCCATTATATACAGTGGCTTTGAGGAGTGAACTCCGGTGAGTAGCGTGAAAAGGGCTGCACATTTCTTTATGACACCACAAAGGAAGCGTAGTGGCTTACGCAAGAAGCAATGGCTCCTAAAGATTGGATGAAGGAATTTCGTTCGTACCAGCAACAGCGTTGTTGAATAAGTGACGCGCACTAATTATTGCTGATATTTAGAATATCTTCTCATTCAAGATTGTTCTTCCTGCTTGCTTCTCATTCCTTCTGCGCTGTTTCAGTTACATTTTGTACAATATATTAAAAAAATCTTGTGCTTAGCGGGCTAACTCTCATCCTATATTTTCTCGCCCCGTATGTTGTCGATGATTACTCTGTCAGTATAGCAGCATCACACATTGTACCTTCTACATTGTGCGTATATGCCTCCGCTCGACCGCATCTTTCATGACTTTGTGTAGATACGATGCCGGGTAGCAATTCTTTCCAAATTGCACTTTATCCCCCGCGATCACTTAGTGTCTTTGGTGTTCTCCTTCTTATTACATGGTTCAGGGTTCGATCCCAGCTGAAACTGCTGTGTTCGCTAGAGGCAAAATACAAAACTTCCGTGTGATATGCGATGTCAGCGACGTTAAAAAAGCTAAGATGGTCTGAAATAATGACATGCCCTGCACTACGGCGTCACTGACAGCCTAGGTTTCACTTCCGGACGTTGAACCCAATTCACAATTCAGCATGCACTTTTAATGTGTGTTGAAGAAAAGCAGACCAAACAAGCCAAGGCTCACAAACAGCCTATCTCTCCAGATGTGTTTTCATGGAGTGGAAAGGTAGTATTACTAAACTCATATTTTCTAGCTTACTTGCAGACACTACGCACACACACTCATTACTACACGCTACATACAGAGTGTTTCACCGAAGGTTTTACACAATTTTTAACAATATGCTTTTTGTGTCAAAACAGCGCTTTTTCTCATCGTACCGCTGTCAGCGGTGTAGTACATCAGAATGCAGCTATGACCTAATACTGAACACTAAACTTTTTGACTATTACTCTTGGGCTCTTTAATTATTGAGAGGCGTGTAGTCAAGTTGACCGGTTACCCTCGGCACTGTGGTGCAACAAATTCCTGCTACATCTTGCGAAAATACATGTGCTTTCGAGAACCTTGCCGGAAGAGCAAATTCTAAAGTGCACGTGCCTTGTTGAAGGAGCCAAAATTTGTTAGGCCACAGTGCTGAGCGTAACCGTGTTTTTGAGATTTTAAAAAATATATGGATATGACTTGCCATGGGCTGCACGCCTCTCAATAATTAAGAACACTAACCGTAATAGTTAAAATCTTATCTATTCATATCAGTTAAACAGCCGGCTAGTGAGCAGGCCTTTTTCTACATTCCGATGGACTGTACAGCTGAAAATGTTATGCAGAGAAAAGCGCTCTTCTAACTAAAAAGGGCAATTTTCAAAAATTCTGTAAAGTATTAGGTGTAACACCCAGCTTAGTAAGACAATACACTCGCTAGATTTCAACTGCGCAAGTTTCTTCCTGCAACGTTGACTTTCACTCCAAACCCATGTAGTTTGGTTTATGAATTACGGGGGTTTAAGTCCCAAAGTGAATTAGGCTATGAAGGACACCGTAGTGGAGGGCTCCGGAAAATTGAACCACCTAGGGTTCTTTAACGTGCACTTACATAGCACAGTACACGGGCCTCTAGAATTTCGCCTGCATCGCAATTTGACCGCCACGGACTGGATTAAACCCACGTTTTTTGGGTCAGCAGACGAGTGCCATTACCAATGAGCCACTGCGGTGGCCTAACCCTCGTAGTGTCGGCAAGTTCGGTAGAAGAGACTAATTTAGGAAGCGATTCCGAACTCTCTCAACTAAGTGCATTAGGCAAGTAGTATTAGTGGTAGTGGTGTAACAAAATAATACAAAAAGAGCGAAAAGCGAAAAGATGTTGCCGCAGCAAATATTCTAATCTAATGTGTTGACCCTTTATAAGGCGCGAGCTGTATGGATGTCTCACAAACATGCAAATTGTAAAATAGCACTGCGAATAACTCTAGGGTTTCAATGACATCCTTTTTAATTCGCGTTTGGCCACTTTATACGGAGAAAAGCAGGGCGCACAGTCATAAATGCGACTTCGAAACAATTCCTCACATGCGGTACATACACGTGCCTATGTATTTCGGTCGCACAAGTCAACTTTTTTTAGAACTCAAAATTGCTTTAATATGTATTGGGAGTCAATGAGTCAGGTGACTGATGGAAAAAGGCTAAAAAGCTGAACTTTTTTTGAAAAATCCCCCACCCCCCTCTCCATAATGCACCTCGTGGAGCTGAGCACCCACGCTTGTAAAAACGTACAGAAAACAAAGGAGGCTTATTAGAGAAAGATAGGAACACGGTGAATGGTTTTCTTGATTGTTCACTAGTATTCAGCACGCAAAAAAATTCTACATAGGAACAACGTGTTCCGTGTGCTGCATCTTCAAACAAGTGGGACACATGTGTCCCGCTTCTCTACATCCGAAGCACCCGACATGGGACCTGTGGAACTGAAATGGAAGGGGAGGGGAGTGCAAAGGGAATTACAGATGGGTGTAATGGCGATAAAGAACAAGGGCGTGCATGAGGAATTTTGTATCATTTCCACTTGAGGCGAGATCCTTAGAGCAATACCATACATTTACAACGCTTGAACAATCAATAATTATTATAAGATGAAATTTGCAATTGTGGGTTTTATCGTTCTACAGCAACAGAAGATGGTTCGAGAACATGTGCGCAAAAATGAACGCCTTATGTCGTCAGAGGAACACGCTACTTACAAGAGTTACAATAGTAATTTATAATGTACTTTTACTCGCAAACATATCATTGCTTTATGGTGTGGGGGACAAAACCAAGGAAAAAGAATGAAAAATACCACTGGCGCAAAAATGAGCAATTTGGTTAAAAGCAAATGTACCCTGGTGTACACGTACAGACCCCTAGTTCACAAGGTTTAATAACATGAAAAGTGCGCACTTAGTTTCATACAAATAATTTGTCTGCATAAAAATGCTTTTTCATCTAATAATGAATTTATTTTGTCTGGTCTGAACCTCACTCGTTCTATTTCATCCTACAATATACGACGCCAAATCACATCGTCTACACTTTTCTGCCGCACTCACAATCGTAAGCAGTGACTAAGATATAATTTGGCAGGATATCTTAATATTCTTCAACAAAAAACAGCATCATACTTGAATAGACTTCAGAGCGTGAATTAATCGTAGTTATTCACAATTTTAAATCTACATTAAAATGACATTGCGATTATAGCAAATATGTACTCTCTGCATACTTTTCTTTAGTGGCAGTGTATGTGGGCTGAGTGCAAATACAGTTTTGAATACAACATTGTGAAATGCACCCGCCATAATTTTGTGCAGTGATCGCAGAGTAGAACTTTCAGAGAACTGTTAGGTGCGTTCACGCTGTGCTGTACTTCGAAGGCATCTTTCAAACAGCAATGTCTAAAAGTGTACCATTAAACCTCGCGTTTGAGGGGTTATCAATGTGTGGTTGATGGCGCAGAGTGGTAGTTCTGAATTTATGGCAAGGTCCATTCTCTACAGACATAATTAGCAGCTCGAAAAATCTGTTTACATCAGGAATTCATACAGGCGGACACATGCCCCACTCGGATATAAATTATTGAACCGAGGCATGCTGAACAAAACACCTGCTTTGCACGTGGGCGGAGAGATTAAGCAAAGCAAAACGCTGGTGAACATGTCCCCAAGGCAATACGAGGTCTGATACGCATCGTAAAGCATCTCGCGACAGAGGAAGTTGCTCAGGTACCAAAACGAATCGGCGAAAAGCTCATCTAACTCCAACATCACCTACTCAGGTGGCCTAACGAAAAATACCCTCCGGATAAAAGTTACTTTCAGTCTTCTAAATGGTGTTATCTGCCTTTTTTAAACTTTCATACGTCATCGAGGCGGTGAACTCGCTCAGAAACAGGCGCCTGCACTGACTGCAGCGCTCAGCCAGCGGCGCTTAGGAGAAAATGCGTGCCGTGTTAATTAAGCACTGCCAGCCGGCGGGCGAAGAAAATCGAGGAGGAAAACTGAGTGTGGAGGATACTTTCGCTACTTCAAATTTTAAAGCGTTTTAGAACCGGCACGATGCGCCGCCGCCTACTGTGTGCACGGCGTGGCGGTGGCGTAGAGATCTGAGGCGCTTTAGATAAGGCCGATGAATAAGAGAGTTACACGCTGCATCCACTAAGCGCAGCTAGTGGTGGGAATACCGAAGGAAACAAATACTACGACGGAACCGACGTAGACGCTCCGCCTCGGTTCGTCGTCGTCCTCTAACATCGCATCTTTTTCTCGCGCCGAGGTAGTTTTGGTGACAGAATTTTGGGAATTAGTATTCTGAAGTTCCTCGACCTTAACTTTGCTTTTGGTGCTTTTTCAGACGCGTGTGCTCACGCGAAATCTGTACCCCACGAATCAAAACGAGTTTAAAGGGTACCACGGCCTTGTCATGCTAGGGCCTCTCTCCAATGATGACATTCATTTTATTTTTCTCATGACTTGCCGCAAGGTACGCTGAGGACGAGATCCACGTTCCGACGAGGAAGGGCCGCTCCAGAAGGCTTGTTGAAGGAACACACAAACATTTACATATACATTATTTACAGATGTAAGAGAGTGCCCACGCGCGTCTGAATGTCTTGTCATATATGACCCTCAGGGCACAAAAAAATGAAAGAAAAAAATAGGTTTTGTTTATGGGGTTTAACGTCCCAAAGCGAAACAGGCTATGAGAGACGCCGCTGTGAAGGGCTCCGGAAATTTCGACCACCTGGGGTTCTTTAACGTGCACTGACATCGCACAGTACACGGGCCTCTAGAATTTCGCCTTTATTGAAAATCAGCCGCCGCGGCCGGGATCAAACCCGCGTTTTTCTGGTGGTGGGTGGTGAAAACATTTATTACGAATGAACAGGAGGTATGTTTGGATCAGCCCGTAAGGGACCGATCCTTACAAACACTAGGTGGAGGTCCCTAGTATGGGACCCCAGTGGCGGTTGCCGCCGCCCGGGCGCGCCCGACTAAGGCTTGTTGGGCCTGTAAGTCGTGGCAGCCGAGCAGGGTCGCCTCCCAGTCCTCCCGGGTTGGGTTGGGGATGGGGGGAATAGCGGGGTTGGAGGGGCAGGCCCACACCATGTGATAAGTGTCAGAAGACACAGCACTACAGTGTGGGCAGCTGCCGCTAAAGGAGGGGTCAAAATGTTTTAGCGCTGCCGGGCACAGCAATGTATTGGTGAGAAGGCGGAGAAGGAGCCGCTCATCCGCCTTCTTCAGACCTTTACATGGGCTAGGGTAAAGGCGATGACAATTTTGATAATATGTTGCAATATCTTTGAATGTATAGACCGGATTAAAATCGGGTTCCTGATCGGATGGGGTTGTCGCTAACGGAGTCGGGTCGCCGCCTTCTTGCTCGACTCCATATCCAACACACCCCTCCAATGGAAGACAGGTTCCGCATCCCGGAACTCTGGAGACGTGCCCTCCACGTGCGGCCTCTTCCAGCAAACATGTCACATGAAGACCATAATGGTCGGCGCCTGGCACGAGCGGAAGCGCTAGCCCGATATTATGGCAACAAAACAGGTGTATACTACGTGGACGCCTCCGGCTCTCACCACGGGGGATGGTACACGGCCGCGGTAGTTCACAACAGCAACACAGTTAACGGCCTAACTTTCAGAGCCCGCAGTGCAACACAAGCAGAAGAGGTCGCGATTGCTCTCGCGGCCTCACATTCCAATTCAAAATACATAATCACCGACTCGCGAGGGGCCTGTCGGAACGTCGAATAAGGCTGCACTCCCTTCAAAGCCTATCGAATATACCAAAATTGCATACGGGATACGGACCCCGCACACCGTTACCTCATATGGGCCCCTGCTCATCAGGGGTTGGCAGGAAACGAGGCAGCAGACGCAGCCGCCCGCGCGCTCTCTCACCGGGTTGTTTTCTCCTCCCCATCCGATCAGGAACCCGATTTTAATCCGGTCTATACAGTGTCATAAGTTCCTAGGAGTCTCTAGATAGCAGGCCGGACACGTGCACAGTAGGTGAGGGAAATTTCTATCGCGTGCTCCAACATGTCACCAATGCTGTGACGCCACCTGGCGTTCGATGATCGGCTCCACCGGCGCTTGGCGTCTGATGGTCACTGCAGGCCATGTTATAACACATCTCTAAGCACTGCACAAAAACAGTGCTGAGGGAAATATGGAAGAGCGCCTTCACCAGACCGGAAAGTACTGCTCTTAGAGCTACATCTCTCAAAGGTCGGATGGGACGGAAGCCATGAAGTCACCTCCACGAGCTATACATTCTGTTTAAAGCGAACGTAAAGGTCGTGTAGGGTTTACAGCTTAAGGAAACAAATAGTTTATCATAGCAGTCAGTTTTTACAATGCTCATGAGCAACGTTGAGCACGAAGCTGCCTTTTTAATTTGGGGAAGGGGAAAATTCTAACTACGCCTTCTATTGAAGAGCTGTTCGATATTCGGTCACGTTATGAACACTGAATTGTCTGTACACGCGAACCTTTCATTCGTTGCGACGTAACATACAAATATTTCCCACAGGTGTGGGCTATCCTTGTGGCCTGTATTCCGCTGGGGTCGGCGGCTCTCGCATTCGTCGAAAAGCGAAGAAATCGCAACAAGAACTGCTTCGTTCTGGAGATGTATGAGAACACCTGGGATATTCTCCGTTCTTTCTCTTATGAGGGTAAGCTCGAAATCTTACATATAACGTTTTTTGGTCGCCTTATTCACTTCAGCACCAGATTAGAACCATATTAGAATGACACCGCGTTGCTCAAATGCCCACAAGGAAGCATATTTTTAGATTTACTATTGCAAGAACACGTCTTGGTCTGGTGTTGCAGGGCACACGATCCAGACTAAGACGAATGCCGGTCGGCTGCTCTTCTCCTTGTGGTGGCTCACAGTAGTGGTGCTCATGAACGGCTTCGCTGGCCAGCTCAAGGCAAGCATGGCGATCAAAAGCGAGGCTCCGCGATTCCGATCCGTGGAAGACATTTCATCCCATCCCGACATACGGCCCCTCATCTGGAGGGACACCGCATTTGAAGCATACGTCCGGGTGAGTGCCTCTTTCGAAACTGCGCCTTGCCTCTATTGGGAAATAAGAATAATAATGCATTGCTTATTACGACAATGTTCTACAGAGATAGAAAAGAGTAGTACTGCTGAATGGGGCAGGACAGGGAAACGAGGAAACACAGACGACCACACAGGTGCAGACTCGTACTTGTGCCGGCACTATCTTGCGTTGCAAGCAGTACGCCAGGACACAGGATTGACAGGTGGTCACAGCGAGGAGGTTCACACACGTCAACACAGAATCGCGCTTTGTTTTCGCACACAAAACAGAGCCCAGGGTAGAAGAAATATGAGGTCTCCTAGCGTACTGCTTGAAACGCAAGATAGTGCCTGCACAAGTACGAGTCTGCGCCTGTGTTGTCGTCTGTGTTTCTTCGTTCTCCTGTCCTGTCCCATTCGCGCAGTACTACTATGTATTTTCGGCAATGAACCAACTATCCCGCAAGAACTTTCTACTTCGTCAGATTTCTTCTACCATGGGCTCTGTTTTGTGTGCGCAAACACAGCGCGATTCTGTGTTCACGTGTGTGAACCTCATCGCTGTGTCCGCCTGTCAATCTCGTGTCCTGGCGTACTGCTTGAAACGCAAGACAGTGCCGGCACAAGTACAAATCTGCGCCTGTGTGGTCGTCTGTGTTTCCTCGTTCTGCTGTCCTGTCGCATTTGCGCAGTACTACTCTTGTCTGCAATGAACTAACTAGCCCTCAAGAACGTCCTGCTTCTACAGAGGTGTGTGTTCTCTAAAGTTGTGTTTACTCCATACTAATTGAGGTCCTAATCGTAATCTTATATTCATTTAATATATACATAATCTCTTTTTAAATACTGATATCCGGGCTGTGTGTGGATGTTCAATTATCTTCCACGCCACACCTGTTTTTATATCCTGAGCTCATGATTCCGTACCGAGAGTGCTTTACTCTTGCATATGCTCTTCTTGACTCAGACATCTTCAAGACCGCTTCTGCGAGCACTAACGCGCCAGGTTCATCGCTATGGTGGACCAGTGTTCATTACCGAAATGTTTTCTGAAGATGCCATGGAGCAACTGTACAGTGGTCAAGCGGCCATCATCAGTGACCGTGACGTCACCCTGCACATGCTCGCCAAGCAGTGTCGACTCACTGGAGGGAGGCTGTACGTCGCACCAGATCTCCTCTTCACCCGATTCTTGTCCATGACTCACGGGAAGAACATGTCACCAGAGCTTATACGCAGGATCCATCGCAAGTATGTTTAATTTTTTAACTGCCTGCCCACCGAAATTTCCGTTCGAAGTGGTTAGCTGCATGTAGAGAGATAGCTGTGGTGGCACTCACGTGTGACTCAATATTACCGGAGTAATAAAGAGCAAATAAAAACCTATTACATAACTTGCCAAACACGGCATGATTCTTAAGAGCAGGAGGAGACTTCTGTATCATTGCTCCTAATTTCATAAAAAAAGCCCAGTATTATACTGCCGAGCAACATGTTTAATAATGCACCTTTCGACCATCGCTACTGTTCAAAACCACTTTCATAACTACTGCAGTATATTTTCTGTAATCCCTAGGTACAGAGAAAAAGTATAAATTTTGGTGGAAGGAAAATCTGCTCTTAAAGCAGAAATGCGACTAGACACGTTTTATCAAATTGAAGGAGTTTCATGAAAACTGTTTACATTTTTTACACATCACTTTAGCTGTTTGAAAGGTGAACTGTGGCGCTGTATGGGAGCTGTTCTCTCACTGCAAAAAACTGTAATTCTCGTTACTGCATGTATGCATAATTTGTTTACACTAAATTAAACAAAGTATGTGTGTTTCAAATGGAGGTGAAAACTTATTTAGCGCCCAATCGATAAAGCAAATGTTGCGATGGGAAAGGGGTGAACTGCTAAAATATTTACGCAGTGGCTTTTTGGGCTATGACCAGAGATGTTAAGATTTTGAAATTGGTTCCTCGCAGTGGCGCCTGTGACCTTGGTTGTAGCCTGGGGCGTAAACCTCTTGTGTTCTGACTTGAACCAAGAGCTTCTAAGCATTGTGCAGTTTAGAAAAATTTGAGATATGCATAAGAAAAATAGAATGCAGATTATTTCAACTCGCTGCGGGGCAGTAATCACACATCCTGAGCGCTAGTGCAGTCGATATCATGCTTGTGCCACTCCTGTCTCCCTCTGCGTCCTCGTTTGCGGCAAGTTGGCGAGAACAGACGTACACCCTCAAAAATCTGCTGTTTCATAAAGGCGATCTGCATCATCTGACAGGCTGTTTGTTCAAAGAGGGTGGTTTTACCTTTTCTTCCACTTTTTTTTCAAAAAAAAAAACTATATTATGCCATTTTCCAACTTTACTAATCTGCTTTTCCGTCAGAATGAGGGCCATCATGGAGTCAGGACTGCACCTCAAGTGGTTCCAAGACGGTATGGAGGAGTGGCATCGCTGCCAAGCAATGCAAGGGGCCGGCACGTCCCAATCCAGCGAGTTTTCCTTCAAGGTGCTCCGCTACGACGACATGGCGGCAATGTTCGCCCTATGGGCAATAATGGCTGCGTTCTCCCTAATGGTGTTCCTTCTCGAGCTTTGCTTTCACCGGACGGCAAAAGGACGTCGCTATAGACTCGCACGTTTCACTGCGAGGCGGAATGCGCGCTACCTGCGCCAGTGTCCCGCTCATAACATTCACCCTACGGTGTAATGCAGACCGCGCTCAGACTGGCTATATCGCCCCAGTAGAGCGCGTATGTGTTGCTGGCTAAGGCGCACTTTTTATATTACGGCTTTTCCCCGTAGGATATGCTGGCACGTATTACACAGCCAGTTAATTAGAGTAGAAGTTCAAGCTAATAACATCCCTGTGAAAATTGCGGCGAGAAATGAAGCTGGGGCTCTGTTAAGGTGAACGTGTCTCAGGAGAAGACAAGCGTTGTCGCGGAGTGCCGGAAGTCATGAAGATATAGGTTATAATGCTGGCTGGGACAACGTGGCAGCGGCTGTAGCGCGACAGTATTACGTGGGCAGAAATGGATTTTGAAAAGGCATTCGATAAGGTTCCCCATCAAAGACTTCTACTTAAACTTTCAAGCTTACACATTAACCCTCTTGTATTAGATTGGATACGCAATTTTCTCACTACCCGGAAACAATTTGTGTATGCTAATAAACTATCGTCATCTTGCTCCCCGGTCCTTTCCGGTGTCCCCCAAGGCACTGTGCTTGGGCCTTTGCTTTTTCTAATCTATATTAACGACCTGCCTAATAATATCACTTCTCATATCCGCCTATTTGCAGACGACTGTGTAATCTACCGCCCCATCCATAACACCTCTGACTCTCGCTTACTTCAAGACGACCTTAAACGTGTTGAAGCCTGGTGCAACACTTGGTTAATGTCCTTAAACACTAATAAAACGTCATTGCTTTCTTTCCATCGGCGCCAAAACTATCAACCGTTCAAGTATGAAATAAGTGCATCTGAAATAGCATCTGTTCAATCGTATAAATATCTCGGCATCACATTTTCTAACAAACTTAATTGGTCAGCGCACATAACAAACATAACAAACGAAGCCAATCGCACTCTTGGCTTCCTCCGTAGGAACTTGCGACTCGCTTCTGCTTCAATTAAAACATTAACATACCTCACATTTGTCCGGCCGAAGTTAGAGTACGCATGCTCAGTCTGGGACCCTCATCAATCTAACCTTTCAAACACCCTCGAATCAGTTCAGAATCGCGCAGCTAGATTTATTTTTTCGGACTACTCGTATCACACCAGCGTCACTGCACTTAAATCTGAGGCTAATCTTACTAATCTCGAGTCCAGACGTTGCATCTTTCGGCTCTGCCTCTTTCATAAATTTTATCACAGCCAACTTGATGTTTCAGCTATCCTGCCAGCTCATCGCTTATCAAGCCGTACCAACCATCCCAAAACAGTCTACCCTCCCCCAGCACAGACTACAGCTCATCTTCGCTCATTCTTCGTGCAAACTGCTCGAGACTGGAACGGCCTGCCATTCGACTCCGTGCACCACTCCGATCCACTGCACTTCAAGGCTGCCATCCAATCTTCCATTAGTGACACATTCAGCCCATCCCTCATGTAATACCCCAATCCTGGGGCATTTGAGGTATTGATAATAAATAAATAAATAAATGGGAGAGGCTTTCACCCTGTAATGAAGGCCTACCGAATGAACATGACGGTAACGATGACAAATTGTTAGTACCGTGGTGCAGACCTAGAGAGGAGATGGATAACTACGTTTCTTCAGAATTGGACGCTAGCGCCCTTCTTGAAGCAGGAACACCCTAAAACCTAAGCCAAGCACTATAAACCTAAATATTGTGCATGCCTAGCACCTCGTTATCAATCAACAAAACCCTGAACATAAACTCCGCCAAGCTGTTTCGGAGAGCAGCGAAATGTTGTTCCTTGACAGTTCGAGTACACTTGTAAGTAACACAGGCAGTAAGGAATCTGGCTTATAAGATAGGAAAATCTTAGTTTTCACAGATAATCTGGACTTACAGTCCTCAGAGCTTCTTTTTGTCTAAAGGAAGGAGAGATCGAACAATATCTACCACGTAAACCTTGAAAATCAGCGCGTGAGTCCAGTGGAAGATACATGGGTCAGAGGCTGCAGAACAGAAGTTTCAATTCGCTTCCTGACCGTCACCCCACGCATATCGAACTCTATATTATTTATTTATTTATTTATTTATTTATTTATTTATTTATTTATTTATTTATTTATTTATTTATTTATTTATTTATTTATTTATTTATTTATTTATTTATTTATTTATTATGGTACTACAAAGCGCCCGCAGGCATTGTGGTAGGGGGATGTCACAGAAAGGAAAAACGCGAACAGTGGTTCAATGAGCAAATGATCCTTCTAACTAAAGCATAAAAACAAAACAAGAAAGAAATTTACGCAATAAATCAAACAGTACAGCGTCTCTCATAGCCTTAGTCGCTTTGGGACGTTAAACCCCATAAACTAAACCAAACCAAACAGTACTGAATCGAGTTTCGAGACGAGTACGGAAATTTGTTACAAAGGCAAAAAGCAAAATAGGAATACCGTGTAGAATGCATTATGAAGTGACAGTTTATGGCTATGCACTATCGCAAAGATATCGCTTTAACGATCCCCAAATCGCTGCTCTCTCGTAAACACGAGGGAATGAGGTAGTTTGTTCCATTCGTTACCGCCGCGAGGAGAGAAATATGACTGCTACACTTTTGTTCCACAGGCGATTTCGCGTATTTTTCTCTTATGGTCATCTCTTTGTGATATGAAACAAGGTAGTTTTTAGAAAATGTAGCGGTTTATGGTGATACGTTCTTGGTCAATTTGATTTAAGAGAAAAATTTTATTTAACAGGGACTGCTCATATATAGACTGCCTATTTATTTATTCGCAACCTACCGCAGTCTAACATTCCTTCCATCAAATTCTTCAGCGTCTTAATGCGTTAGAGCATGAAAGCGTTAGGGAATTTTGAAGCTTGAATTCAATGATGCTATTTTGAGTCACGGTCCTTGTACATTGATATAAAAGTAATTCTTTACGGATGGCATATTTCCCCTCAGTTTTGTCAGCATATGAAACGGTATACTGAACATCTCCTTACCTGCTATGTCCGCAGAAGTCAATAAAAACAGCGGGCTCTATTTGCTTCCTCATAAAACGTCCGTTAAGTGGCTGTTATACAGGCGCTAACATGTACTACATGAAGCTAAAACTTCATGTTTTCAAATGGCGTGTTGTCCAATACGTGCGCCGTACGCAGAAACCGCACCGATCGGAGTTATGGGGCCACGGCACTGCTCACGAAATGCCTCGCCACTCACCGTTCCTGCTGTTCCAGGTGCTGGTGCTCACCGGCTATCACCTGCCTGTTTCACCGACTTGCCGACCGGTTCCGCAATCTTGCGGCGCTAGCTGGTTCCTGGACGGCTGCGGCTGCTCATCCGATCATCTGTGCGCACCCCTGCCGATTTTGGACACTTTCCACGGTCGGGCCTGGCAACATGCTACATTATCAGCTGACGAGGACACCTACATAAAGCACTCGGATTTCACCGCCCCCTTGGGCCACGGCACTGCTCACGAAATGCCTCGCCACTCACCGTTCCTGCTGTTCCAGGTGCTGGTGCTCACCGGCTATCACCTGCCTGTTTCACCGACTTGCCGACCGGTTCCGCAATCTTGCGGCGCTAGCTGGTTCCTGGACGGCTGCGGCTGCTCATCCGATCATCTGTGCGCACCCCTGCCGATTTTGGACACTTTCCACGGTCGGGCCTGGCAACATGCTACATGATCAGCTGACGAGGACACCTACATAAAGCACTCGGATTTCACCGCCCCCTTGGGCCACGGCACTGCTCACGAAATGCCTCGCCACTCACCGTTCCTGCTGTTCCAGGTTGGTTATTACGAGTGTTCTTGTTACCGTGATGATGATGTCTGTCTTGTAGCAGTGTCGTGGCCACCCCATATTCTGAAACGTTTCCGCTCGGCGGCAGTGTACATTTGGCGCATTTTGGTCCTGGGTGGGGACGTTGAAACAAACCCAGGCCCTATGACGAAGGGCCAAGAAGAAAAGCTCGAACTGGTATATGAAACTGTTCAAAGGCTTGAGATGAACCACACGAATATCCTCGAAAGTGTTAACAAGATTCTTACAATTCATATTGGCTTGCAAAATGAAATGAAGACTTTAAACGATCGTGTGCATGAACTTGAACTTAAAATCGAGTCTATTCCAGTTCTTCAAAGTGACTTACTGTCTTTAGCTACCCGTGTGGAGGAACTGGAACTTAAAAAACAGTCAGTGCCTACCACAGTATCTGCCACGAGTTGTACACACGATGTATCCAACATTCAAGTAAAACTTGACGACCTGGAAAATCGTTCCCGCCGGTCTAACATTCTTTTTTATGGTGTTCAGGACACTGATGAGTCTGAAACTTGGGAAGACTCTGAGCGTCTTGTGAACGAATTCTGTTCTAGCAAACTTGGTATCACGTTGTCTTCCTTAGCCCGTGCTCACCGCATAGGCCGTTTTTCTCAGGAAAAAAAGAGACCCATTATTGCAAAGCTGTTCAACGAAAAAGAAGTCGAAACGCTTATGAGTAAGGGCTATAAACTCAAAAATACCGATTTCAGCATTTCGCGAGATTACTCGAAAACGGTTCGTGAGAAACGCAGCCAACTGTGGAAGTATGCCAAATCAGTAAAAAAAGAAGGTGACAAGGTCCGTTTGTCTTTTGATAAACTGCTTATCAATGGTGTCTCGTATTTCTGGGATGATCAAACCAGTAGCGCAGTGCGCGTGTCCCTTGCCTGACGCATCCCTTCCAGTTCTCGTAAAGTGGCTGGCAAACCACCCGGGCGGCCAAACGCGCAGCGTTGCTCCAATTACGATGTCAGTTTTCTGTACACTAACATAAGGAGTGTTCTTTCTAAAAACGTAGCTCTTTCTTCTTTAATTGATTCATGCTGCTCCTCGGTCATCGCGCTTACCGAGACTTGGTTAAATGACATGGTTCCTGATGATGTCATTTTCGCCTGTGACTCCGAATTCAACATATTTCGTTGTGACCGCACGGGCCGTAGAGGTGGCGGTGTCCTTCTGGCTGTCAGTAAAGTGCTCACTGCTGTGCCTATCGAGGTCACGTCGTACATAGAATCGGTATGGGTTCGGTTGAGTTGTGGTCCCACGGTCGCCATCATTGGCGTCATTTACCGCCCTCCGGACATGAATTCTTCATTCGCAAGTCAGTTTTCTAATTTACTAAGCGATCTTACTTGTCGTTTTCCGAATTCAAGCTTACTTTTACTTGGTGACTTTAACTTTCCGGCTATTAACTGGTCGTCTTTAACAGCTCCTGCCAATGATCCCGAAGCTCAGGCTTTCCTCCAGTCCTGTCTCGATTTCTCATTGCAACAACTTATTTCTGAACCTACGCGTCGTTCCGCCACTACAGCCAATATTCTCGATCTTATCTTGACAAGTGATCCTTACCTTTGCTCCAACATTGCGCTCTTAGAAGGCCTTTCCGACCATTCCGTAATCACGGGTAACCTGAATTTTGTGGCCCATAAAAAGGTAACTCGTACTAAACAAATAAGGTGCTACAACCGAGCAAACTTCGGCGAAATAAACGCTTAGTTGTCAGTCTTTGCTGATCATTTTCTTCACGATTTTTCGTCACGCTCCGTGGAAACGAACTGGAACCTGTTCAGCGTGAAACTTGCTACTCTCATTGACAGATTCATACCCGTCATCAGTATCCCCTGCACTAACACAGCACCTTGGTTTAATAGGCATCTACGTCGCCTTAATAACAAGAAAAAGCGCCTTTACAGACAAGCCGACAAGAACAGACACTCCGAATCTTGGCAACGGTACAAACTATGTGATAAGGAATATCAGTCTGAGTTGATATCTGCACGTAGGCACTTCTTCACACACGATCTACCGGCAATGCTAACAAACAATCCACGGAAGTTCTGGCAGATAATAAACCCCGCTAATCATCCTGACATTACTCTTACTAACGCGGAAGGCAGCAGTGTTCCAGTGGCCGAATGCGCCGAACTTTTCAATAACGCATTCACATCCGTTTTTACCCGTGAAGATCTCCCTCTACCTCCTGTTTCTGTCAGCACTTCTAATACATCAATGTCCGAAATATTTATCAGTGAGACCGGTATCTTATCCTTACTAGGGAAGCTTAAAACAACATCAGCATCAGATCACCTTGGCTTTAATAACAAAATACTCAAAAATTCATCTGATGGTATTCATCGCATCTTGTCCGCTATTTTTTCACAATCTCTATCATCAGGCGTGATTCCGCTGGACTGGCGCCTAGCTAAAGTTGTGCCAATTTTCAAGTCTGGCGATCGTTCCTCACCACTAAATTACCGACCCATTTCATTAACTAGCACTGTTTGCAAACTTCTTGAACACGTAATTCACTCGCAGGTAATTAACTATCTTGAAGAACATAACATTATCTTTAAATATCAACATGGGTTCCGTAAAGGCTACTCTTGCGAAACGCAACTTGCCGGATTCATTCAAGACATACATTCATCGATTGATGCTGGCATTCAAGTAGACTCCATATTTCTTGATTTTTCTAAAGCTTTCGACAGAGTACCTCACAACAGGTTATTAATGAAACTAGCACTGCTTAATATTCACCCTCTTGTCATTGCATGGGTTAAAGATTTTCTGTTTTCCAGGTCTCAATTTACAACTGTCAATAACCACAATTCGTCTTTCAGCCAAGTACACTCTGGCGTCCCACAAGGTAGTGTGCTGGGCCCCTTACTTTTCCTAATATTTATCAACGATTTACCGGATTCCATTTCTTCCCATATCAGACTTTTTGCTGATGATTGTGTAATTTATCGCAAAATTTATTCTAACACCGATTGCCAATCCCTTCAATCTGACCTGAATTCAGTAACAGCATGGTGCTCAACCTGGCTTATGCAACTTAATCATTCAAAAACTAAATTGATGTCTTTTACTAACCGAATGTCTCGAATTCAAACAGCATACTCCTTAAATGATAGCTCACTCGAGCTAGTCACCACGTATAAGTACTTAGGACTTCACCTTCATTCAGACTTAGCATGAAACTACCATATTAACCTTATGCTTGCATCTGCTAATCGGTCATTAGGTCTCTTAAAACATAACCTAAAGCATGCTCCTCCTCACCTCCGTGCTCATGCCTATACCACTCTAATTCGACCTAAAATTGAATATGCCTCGGCTATTTGGGACCCTTACCAATCTTACCTAATAAATAACATTGAATCATTGCAGAACCGCGCCGTTCGTTTTATTTACTCCGATTATTCACGTAACACCAGCGTCACAGCCTTAAAGAAACGCGCAGGTCTCCAGGATTTATGTCTCCGCCGTAAAATTGCACGACTGTCACTTTTTCATAAACTTTATCATCATCCATCACTTCATAACGACTTTTTTTCTTCGCCTACTTCGATTTTTGACCGCCGCGATCATCCCTTTAAAGTTAGACGTTTCACGTGCAGGACATTTATCTATGCGCATTCATTCTTACCACGCACAATATCTGACTGGAACACTCTGCCTTCACATATCGCAACCACCACTGATCCTGATAAATATTTTAAACTTATATCTTCAATAACTACTGCTTAACTCTTCGCATACATTGTTATTTTATTTGTTCATGGCTTCCTTTTTTGCAGGGTTTGTTACTAGAAAGATTCATTGTATTAGCGTTCTGTTTGTATAATTTTAATAATGCAGTAATCTTCGTTCTTTGCCGCGCTGCCATTCTTTTGATTCTTTTGCTTACTTATATGTCATGCAAAGTGTCTTATTTGTGCTTTTGATTGATTCTTTTGCTTACTTATTTCATCCAGTGTGTCTTATTTGTGCTTTTGTTGTTTGTTTTATATTTGTGGTTTTTTTTTATTCTGTTCAATTGCCTGTGCCCCCCCCCCCCCCCCCCCTATGTAATACCCTCTCGAGGGCCTTTAGGGGTATTCTGTATAAATAAATAAAATAAATTCATCCATTGCCGAAAATATATATTTTACCGGGATACTTTACGACGGACATTACTCTCTTCCCCTTCTTTCCCTCGTTTCGTTCCCCTTCAAACGTGTAGTGTAGTACATTGGGCGCCGCCCAGTTGACCGCCCTGCCTTTACGTTTTACTTCTCTCTCTTTCTTCATGGCAGTCCTCTGTAAGACTCGATGCGCTGTCTTCTTTATTTCTATGTCTTATTGTTTGCTGGGGGATTTTCTGCGAGTTGGAAAGAAATTCAAACCTTGTTTTAAGGCGAAAGCCTTTACTACCTCATACTGTCGTTAGCAGCCGTGTTTGCAGCCGTGTCGGCAGATTTGTCCGCCTTTCGGCGTCACTGCTTTGAAAAGAAACTGCGCCGAGGGTGGGAATCGAACCAGGGCCTTTAGCATTTGAAGCGGAGAAGCTACCACTCCGCCACGAAGGCTCAAGGTTAGAGCATGAATAAAGGCGCATCTAGTGAATGCATGGGTTTCGTAATTAAAATAAAAGGAATAAGGTCAAGAAAAGAAAAATAAAAGTAAGAAAATAAACAAAAATAAAAACAAAATAAAAATAAGATATGAAAATAAATATAAACAATAAAAATAAGAAAAGAAGAAAATATGAAAAATAAAAACTAAATAAAAACAAACAGGGCGCCGGGAAAAGCTTTCGCCTTGCAGCACTTTAGGGAGCCAAAGTGCCCCCTGAATTTTTTTCACTCTACGGCTATGTATAGTGTTTATTCTAGTATGATTACTGTGAGTAGGCCGTTCATTGCGGCAGAGGTGTCAAATGCTCTAGTTTTCTGGGGTGGCATCAGGCGTAATTTTAATCCCGAAATTAGTTTTCACCCCGTCGGTCTTTGTGCGCGGTTGGGCGTGTGATACTCGATGTTGCGCAATCCGCTCGCAACTGCACGGAGGAGAGTGAGAAACCCTGGCAACACTTTGACGAATTGCAAAACTTCAGTCATGTCACGGTTAATTTGGTTTATCTCTTTTAATTTTGTACGCGGAGATGGTGGATGTATTCTCCTATTTATTCGCCACCGCACTGCTTTTCACAGGTTGACTCTTCTAGTGTTAGGTGGGCAGACCCCACGTTCTGGTAACCTCAGAGAAGGCCCGCGGGGCGGCCAGAAAGATTGTCCAATGCGAGGCAATGTTAATACTTTGTACCCGTTTACTGCTAATACAAAAATATGTCTTTGATCTCTCTCGAGTTTCAGTAAAATCCGGAAGTGCGAAGAAGAAGGAGACAACAAGAAAAAAGAACTTATCTTCACTGTCCTCCGAAGAAATCTTTCGTGAACTTGGTGTCACAGGGATGACAATGGGACTTCATAAATAACCACATCCGACCATGCCATCCAGACGCCAGAAAACGTCTGACGTCTCGTGCCGGAGTTCAGGAGGAAGAAAAAGGGGGAAGGAGTTGAAGGAGGAGTCGTTATGTTAAAACACTGGACGCAATTTACAAGTGATTTTCCTCTAGACACGGCCAAATTATTCACAGGACATCACATGGCAGATTCTCCAAAGCGGCAACTCTCGGCCTTAGACACTCGCAGGTGATATTCGCCTGAGCGCAGTGGTGACCAAGTGGATGAGCATCCGCCTCGCATGCGGGAGGGGGGGGGGGAGGGGGATATTATCTGGTGATATTCTGATGTGCAATGTGGTGAATGCTGAGGTTTAGGCTTAAAAACTATACACAAACGCACGCGAATATACGACCTGAAAGAGTACAAAAACATCATGTGCGCTCCGCACTATACACGTAATAGAAATTCATTACTCACAATGTTTCAGAAATACCGTTTCTGCCGCATGATATGGCAGATAACCACTGTTCCTGCTTTTCCAGGCTCTTGCTTCAAATGTACCATGAGCTTCGTGCAAAGCAACGGGTCGGTAAAAGTCTGCTTCAAGACAAATTGGAACCCTGTAACTAATTTTACAGAAAGCCGAAAGCTATGTAATCTCCACGCCCGCTTGGAGAAAGCAACAATGAGATCTTTTGGACAATAGCTACCTTCACAAACCCATGCTATTAAAACGGCCCTCACTGCTGTACCATGACGTCTAAAACATGAGAATCAAGAACCAAGCCTTACGGAAATGGTGGACTGTGGTCGGCCGTTTGTTTTTCACTCCTTTGCAGTTGCAGTTCTGTGCGTTCTTTGCATCGCGAGTGCCAAGAGATACCACAAAATCCTTTCACTATACCAATAATGGCGATGGGCACATAATGAAGCTTTCACACGCTGAGGCAAAACGTTTAAAAGCAATCCGGAGGCACTCGAACTTCTCCCTTGGCAAAACATTAACTGGTATAGCTATATCGCACCCGCCGTAATCCTGCCTCCCCCCCCCCCCCCCCCGACCCGAGTCCATTAATTTTGATTAAGGCTCCTGGTGATGCCGCGACAGTCACGTAGCATATGACGGGGGGGGGGGGGGGGGGGGGGGGGGGGGGGGCTCTGAATACGACCCATTGCTTGGAACAATTCTTTGGTTTGTCAGGGCGTATCGTTAGTTACAAAAGTGCTGCAGCACCGTCTCGGACCAAACTGCCTCTATAGACACCACCGAATAGACCGTGAAGGCCCTTAAACTTGCTAAGGCATTAAGTGCGCTTTAGCATACACCCAACCGCAGCCATGCGGCTACAAGGAAAAGCTTACACCATACGCAGAAACATCGCAGCTGAAGAGAAGTTCCTCTTTCACGTGGTGTGAACTCAGGACGACTACCTCATCGTGGTAGTCTCTCTAACAAGCTCAGGTAACCTGACGGCTAGCATAAGGTAGGGTGAGAATGAATTGATCAACAACTCAGAGGTAGTTCCCAGGCATAACCTTTAGTGATGGCACCAAATATTTTTTTTTACCCGCATGCCCGAATTCCTTTAACTTTCGTTCCCGACTACGAGTTGCGAACATTCTACTGGGAGAGCGGATGATTACGGAAACGTCGGTTCAAACCATACTAAGATTCAGGCTACGTTTACCGTTCAGAAATGCCGTCGACCTGCAAGCATCGTAAAAACTGTCATGGTTTCCTCTCAGCAAGTACTCTTACAACCAACTGATTCATTGTGACCGCCTCAAGTACACAGCGACTGTGGCAGTGTTGCCCGCCACTTCCCGCGTCTGCATCTTTGACTGCCTGTCCCTGCTACGATATTTCGTACTGCGTATCCCGTTCATCGACTGCTACGCATGGCGCTATACTAGAAGATGACACTTCTGGCGCCACTACTGCAGGTGTTAAATGCAACACACCTCATTTCGTGAAGACTACTACATTTTATCGCAACGGAGCAATAACCAGCTGAGCTGGAAGATTTAAAAAATTTGCTCTTCAGGAAGCACAATCAGGGTGAATTGAAGCAATGCCTGCTTCATTTGGTTCCATGCCTACGTGCTTGAATGTCACGACAGTATTCGTGGCGATATTCACGCGATGTTAAGAAACGCATAGTCGAAAACTGCTCTTGTAGAGCTCGTGCGTGGTGGCTTGTTTTACGATATTAGTTGCCCACAGCTTGGGGATTTCTCCACTCCTCTGCTAACTTTGTTTTAAAACTAGCCCCTAAATGCGAGTTCGAACATTTGCACCCAATTTTTCCGGGAAAAAAAAGACCCGCTGTAATATTAAAGATTCTACTTCTACACGTTTGCCGAAATTCGTCTTGTAGTGAGTCAACCTGCTATACTTTCAGGGCTCCGATGATATGTCTATAACCGCTTCGACTTCCTTCCTTCGAGAGCGGCCTTGTCTTTGGCTCCCTACAGACATTTTGCCAAGACATTTTGCCTGGATACATCTCCTTACCACCTTTCACAAAGAAATTCGAATGGCGCTAAAGAGGCCAATCTTTGGAAAGAGCACTCCCTCCTTTAGCGGCCGCGATATAAGGATAACCTTTCGAATATCTTGCGATGTCGAGAAAATCACTGCGACTATCGCTACGGTGAGACTTTCGGAGCTGAACAAGAAAAAATAATTTTGAAACGAAAGCCTTGCCAGAATGCCACTTCTCAAAAGCGTAAAGCTCCACCCCGAAAGTAAGTGGATGAGAAATATTTCCTTTAGAGTGCCGCTACGCAATAAAGTATCGCCGATATTGAAGGAAAATGCCGAAACTTTAGTCTGTGAGACGTGACTTCCGCTGAAAGTCAGGCCTCATAACATGAGCCAAATTGTCTGTATCCGCGCCTTCGCGTCGTTTGCAGCTTTGTTTTAGAGTTCAATTGGCTGTCTGCTTTATTTCTTTATTTTAATTACGCTTTTTGCTTGTCTCTTGGAGACACGTTTTCTCCGAATTGAAATGAAGATATGACGTTTTCAGATAAGCAGAAAAAGTACCACGTTGCTCAGTTTGGCATTGAACTTGTTCAATTTTTAGCGCCGAATCTTAGTGTCAAAGTTCTCATATTCTCGGTTCGCAAGAACATATAAACCTACAAGGTTGGCACCCGCGTTATGAACTGCGATATTGCTCGCAAACTTAGATGCTGGCGGAGACCGAGCTCACGCAATTTTTCCTTTTTGTTTTAACCATGGGGTCATTTCTTCTTCGTGCCGTTGCGGGGCTCACCGTATTACACATCAGCTGGAACTAGATTCAACAATACGCCCTATTCGCCCGAAGAGTACTCAAGGATGGAATGAGTATGAGCCCTTCACTAACAAATACCAACTCCCATTCGTCTAACGCACATGTTTGGATAAAACTGGTAAAAGCCCTCTCGCATAGATTTCATTCTTGTGCAGAAATGACGAAACTTTTTTTGACGAAACATCGCGATATTGAAAACCATGTTCTTCAGGCCCAAAACTTGCAGCGGCGCTGGTCGCACTTGTATAAAACCGTAAAATAGAATTGTCTTCGCAGATTCGTTACAATGCCCCACAGAAAATAGAGTTGGGCTATTTTGTTCCAAGCACTCCACTACGTTTTGCCTCATAGCCGTGATTCTGGGCAGTCTGTCCAGTTTTCGTTACTCTTCTCTCAACGGGGAATGCACGCTACCGCACCGCCGCTATCTTCCTTCCAGAAACAAGTTCGCAATGGTAAGCTCACAAATGCATCAGCATTGCTGCCCTGTCTTCGTCAAGAGGCGCACAGATCGCTTTTTCGAAGAAAGCAGCATATTTACTTTGATTTTCATGCACTGCCGTTTTGCCCGGCTCCAAAATTATCTCTGAACGGTGCGAGACACAGAAAGTGTGCTGAATAAAATGACTGCTTTCAAGCACTCCTATAAAGCGAGTTTATGACAGTATGACATCCACTTCGCTAGGCAATTTCGCTGCACTTGAAGAGGTTTGTGCAGGCGTACATATGCTTTTGGCCAGGATTTTTGCCTTTTGCACGGAAACCACACCGAGTAGTAAGTGGGCGAGCTCTTTTTTACGCATTTATCTTACATTATTTTATTATTATATTCCTATAGCTTACTGTAATTGATTCACTGTTCTGGGTTGTTTTTTTTTTCTGTGAGATAGCTCTGTACAAGCTTATATGCTACTCCTCTAATAGCATGCTCTCCGAACATTTCCTGAGGATTTTATGCTTAACAGAATTGTCGTCTTTTCTAAAATCAAGATAGAGATAGATGCCCAACGTTTTATCTGTTCAAAGCTTTACAGAATACGTTCACTGATGTGTAGCAGCAGAGTCTCCGTTTATCAGCTAGCTTCAACCACTTATTGCCGTTTATACAGGGTGTCTACGCTAACTTTAGCCAATGGTTAAAAGATAAAATATTTGAGGTAGGCCGGGGAAACCACTTACATACACCTACCAACTGGCTTGCGAATCATAGGCAGTTTTTGTTTCGCAATTAATTAATTAGCAACTAAAACACAATTTTTCTCAACGCGTAAATATTCACTTTAGACACGAAATGTGAATAGCAAAGTTGGACAGCACCTTCAGAAACCCCCATTCTATTTATTTACGATAAAGAATTCCTCACGTGTATCGTTTTTTTCGAGCTCCAAAGAATGTTCGCGATATACAAAAAAAAAAATCACGTGGCTAGCGCATTCGTGCGCTACGATTGTGCTGCTCTCAGTCCTGGCTTGAGTGAACGAAATCAGCTGCTGGCAAGGCGCGACGATCTCATTGCTCCGGCAGGCCGGTATGTCGACGGTGGTTGCGGTGCAACTGGCACCGTCACGCTTGCATACTGTCTCGCGCCGGAATTTGCCCGACAGTGGGCGTAGTCAGGGATATGATGATGATGATGACCGGTCCTCCCCCTGCTTATTTCTTGTTTATTTGGTCTAAGATGTCCCTGACCAACTCTGCTCTCTCCCTGTCTGTTAAAGTTTCATTTGCCCTCAATTTAACTTGAACCCTTTTCGTTAGCCTGCATGTTTCTGCCCCTTTAGGTGAGTGCTGGTGAGATACAGCCGTTACGTACGTTTTTCTTGAGGTATTGGTAAACTTCCATTAATGATGAGAGGGAAGTTTTCGAATGCGGTCCATTTTATTATTATCCTTGTAGTTATTTCACTCTCGTGATCCTGATCTGCGTTCTCTGCCTACTGGAAGTAAACTTATTCCCTTACCACTTTCAGCGCCTTGCTACGAATTGTAAACTGCTGTTGCCTTTTGACACTTTTGAGCATTATTTTGGTTTTCTGCCTATTAACTTTCAGACCAAATATTCAGTTCTTCCTCTCTAAGTCATTCATCAAGCTTTTGCAATTGATCTCCTGATTCACTTAGCAAGGTAATGTCACAAGCGAATCGGCAATGTCCTGAGCGAAGCCGGCACAGCGTTTTCACACCTTAAAGCAACTGCGGATGTTTTTAAGGTATTTTCAGGTAATATTCGCATTGTATTCCTTCGAGTCCCTTATTTCCGGCACCAAAGTCATTTTTCAAAATGGCAAGCAGAACAATTTCAAAACAATGTATCACACTGCCACTTAAACTCGGATCGTTGTGCGGAACGATCCTCGGTTTGACGCAGCGATTGAGTCAAATACATTATCAGAAAAGCATTCATACGTGCGTTGGATGGCTGAAACAGCACTGGAAATGATCAATTCTAAAGAGAAAGGCCTAAGAAGACATTACAAAACTCAAACTTCTTCCCACGAAGAGTGGGCAATAACGCAAGAATAATATTTGTGACGTTGTAAGCACACCGTTGCCTGCACAAATCACATGTGCTGAGGCCACGGAAACAGCAAACTGTAAAGTACTTTTGAGGAGGAATGGATTGTCGCGCGGCTACAAAACTTGACGAAATGGTCAGGACGGGGAGGAAGAGCTGCAGTGAAAATCTTTCAGACTTTTTGACTCGAAAAACCTCTCGAGTTACTACAACATATAGTTCCCCTCGTCCTTTTGCTACGGAAAGTGTGCAAGAGGAGGTTGCCAGGCTTAAGAATTGCGACTTTCCCGGAGCGTTAGTTAGAGGGCAAATGCGAAAGTCATTCGATGGGTTCTCAGGGACCAAAAGACGAGGCCGCGACGGAGGTGTCCTCAATGACTCATCTTTCAGCGCACACAAAACACATGACCCTAGGAAAAGTACACACATACTTACCACCTGTCCGGATGTTTTATCTACGATTGAAAGATGACTCATTGTGCTATAAGCTGCCAGCTATCCGAGCTGTCTACGCTTGATGGTAGTGAGCTCAGCGGGGCGGCTGTCAACCTGCATGCTCGCAATCTCTCCTATGGATTGAAAAGCTTGGCGAGGAGATGCGCCACTAGGGTTTTGCTTTTGGTAGCGATGAAGCTTGCTTGAATTTGCCCACAAGTGTGCTGGAAATTAGCGGCTGGTAGCCAAGTTAACAAGTTTATCTGCACAATGAAATATGTTTCGACTTTCAATATTCATTGAAAGGGCGCTTTCTACAAATTGGCGTCATCATGCGGTAACATGTTGAGTCGTGAACAAAGTGAGAGGGAGCAGTTTGCGCAATCATTTATTGATTATTCCAGAATTATGATGGACAATCTCAGTTGCTTCGTTCCTAACTAGATTCCTTCTCGTTGTCTAATTTTCGAACGTCATTGTCAACTTTAGTGGAGAAATAACCAGGAGCTTTGTCCTAATGTCGTAATGCAATACAGAACATGACTTTACATCGGTCAGTCCGGCCGATGTGTGAACAGGAGACTACTAGAGAATGCAAATTTCTTTGCTCGAAATGTAAATAGGCGCCTCTCCTTCCATGAGGATCATATGACCCTTGAGTCAGCGGAAGCGTCCTTTCTATTTGGAAAACGCCAATCGCTGTTAACGCCCTTGTTCAGTGGGTCTGACTCTTGTGCAGCCTTTAATGGAACGTGAGTGGACAGTTTGCCACGTGGTTGAGACGTGCGTAGTTCCTGGGTGTTTCGGTGTATGTATACAATCACCTATCATTGCGTTCAGATTTCACCTGCTAGTAACATAGCCTGCCCGTTGTCTCCTTCGTTTTGATTCCCTCACGGTTCTCGCTGTTTTCTTCCAATATGAATTCGCACCAACTAGATAGAACTTCTGATTTGTGACAGTTCATTGCTGCAACCTCTCAATGACGTGATCCTGCCAGCACCCATTGGCGTTGTGCCCGACACACACACGGCGGCAGTTTTCTTCTGAAGATATGGTTCTACAATTCTAACCTTTAATGTATCCATGGGGACAATTATAGACCAAAAAGTGGAATACACGCGATGTGCAAGAAGTAATGCCCTCATATTTTTTTAAAACACAGTTTATTCAAAACTGATGAAATTGAAAAAGAGTACAGTCACATATCCGCCGGACCAACATTACCTTTGAATTTATTCTCCGTAAACTTCTATGGTTTTGCACTATCGGGTAACAGGAGCACGCATGCCTGTTAGTACCCATTTTTTTCTTGCTGCTGTAGCTATGCCTTCACGGCGTGAATAAACCTTTCATTCCTCCTGAAATCTTAATCCGTGAAGCGCGTTTTTTGATGCTCCCAAAAGATGAGAGAGAGAGGACGCCAAGTCAGGACCATAAGGAGAATAAGGAGTACTGGGCAGCCAAACCTGTAAATCCATAACACTGTTTAAAAAAAAGAGCTTGTGAAACGCCGACGCCATTTTCTCAGAATGGTATAATAGGACGATCCGTGTGACAAAGAGAATGAGGTTTGCCAGCCTTTCAAGTTTGGACGCATTAAGTTTTTCTGAAGACAGAAGAAATGAGGGGCATTGCTTTTTGGACAACCCGCGTAATATAGAGCCTCGATGCTGAATTTCATTTTCTCCTGTCTTGAAACTTGTCACTTGAAGAAAAGCTCTTTTTCTCACCTCATCTCAAGCTGCGTTGCAAATAAATAATGCTTCAGTCTGAGAAATTTTGTGCACCTTTCTTTTCTGTTATCCGAACGCCGCTTGAGGGTGCCTGTGAAAAACAAATATTTGAGATATCGCCAACCGTTCTGCAGAGTTATTTCACAGCGCTTTTATGCGCCAAGGGGAGCAAAAAGTGGGTTCTTAGCAAATAGATATTTGGTTGTCAAATAGTTTACTAAGCTATTTAAAGAAACAAGAAGGGGTATATGAAATTTAAGAAAGCTCATAATTGCCGCATCTTGTTATGGCAGCAGGAGGGCCATTTATATGCAAATAGATCAACGAATTGCATCTGTGTTGGAAAGAATTTTTAAGGCTGCCACCCCATCACCAGTCGTCAGCCCGTTCCCACAGCAACTAGTGAGACAATTAGAGAGCATGATAATATAGTGAAAAACAATACATTAACCTACACACTCTCCGCCGTTCACGCCGACGTAGAAAATGGTTTTCGAAGATTTTAAAACTACAATTATTGAAGATTAACTGCTCTAATATTAAAAATTTCGTTTCGTTTTCAGGTGCCATCTTGCGCGATAATGGCTCCAGTTGGATAACCCATTTAAAAGAGCATGCAGTCTTGTAACAGTCCCGCACCTGCAAGAACTAAGACCTCACAAATAAAATTCCCTCTCTGTAGCTGTAAGCAACTTCACATGGTCCACACAAAGCAGTGAATGAAGGCAAAACTTTGCGAAGCAGAGCTGTCGTAATTAAAGTACAAGAAAAACTTCAAAGCGTCAACCTTCCTCCCGTTCGCTACAGCTTGAACACATTCATCACCACCTCCTGGAATAGCACGGATATTAACGCGTGTCGTAGAAATAAATTCTTATTGGCACTTTGAATTAGTTCGGCTCTTCTCTTCGAAAAGGTCCGTTTCAATAGTTACTGCGATTGCACGAAGTTTTGTACATGCAGATTTTTTCTCGCACTATGTCAATGGAGAGCGCAGTAAAAATTGATTGCTTTTCGCGTGTGGTCTAATGACATGTTAATTCCCGTATCCGTTCCCCTCTAGTACACATTTGCACGGACACTATGTTGTGGCGAAATTTTCGTAGAAACAAATGATGCCGGAGCACGCGACTTGCCCACGTAAAAAATTCAGGGGGCACTTTGACTGTCTAAAGTGGGTAGAGGCGGAAGCGTTTTCCGCACCACCTTCGCTGTTTCTGTGGCACTGGTGGCGTCACATGTAATTGAGTACTAATTACTAAGTGATGACAAATCACTAATTAATGGTTAATTGCTGATTAATTCCTGAATACTAATTAACTGCTAATTAATGACGCTTAAGCTTCGCCTTTGGAGTGGAACGCGACAGCGCGTTGTAGCGCTGCCAGGGAGTCCACGGAACGCCACCACCCGTTCGGTGCGATGCCTTGCCCTTTGAACGCAACGCTTTTTGAGGAAAGGAAATGGAGCAGTAATTCTCTGTCATCTCGGTGGACACCTGAACCGCACCGTAGAGGAAGGGAGGAAGTGGGAGTGAAAGAAGATAGATAAAGAGGAGCCGTAATGAAGAAAATGAAAATTGTATTTGAGGAAAGGAAATTACGCAGTAACTGTGTCACAAAATTCAGGGGGGGGGGGACACTTTTTTGACCTAAAGTGTGGTCACTGATGTGTGGTTAAGATGTTAAGCTTCGCCCCTAGAGTGGAACGCGACAACGTCTTACAACGCTGCCAAGGAGTCCATAGAACGCCATCGCCCATTCGGTTCTACGCCTCGCTCGTCCGTAAATTGGTTTTTGAGGAAAGGAAATGTATCTGTCTCTCATTTGTCGGTGGACACCTAAACCTCGCCGGAAGGGAATGGAGGAGGATGAGAGTGAGTGAAGACACCGTATTCACTAGACGCGCCTTTGTTCATTCCAAACCATCGAGCTGGCATGGCGGAGTGGATAGATGCTCGTCTCTCGCGCCGAAGATCGGGGTTCGATTCCTGAGCTCAACCAATTTCTTAATCGGTTTTATTTATTTATATGGCCTGACTAGTAAAGCTAATTAGGCTAATTGGGTAATTAAGCAATTAACTAAGCTCAGTCCCACTTACTTGGAGCATCACTATACGATCCCTTCAATTGGTTGCATGGTTACTAGCCAAAGTACAATTGGCCGCGTTTGAAATTCGCGCACTGTGACGTCACGACCGTTTCCACCAATTGAAAAGCGTGACATTTTCTGTCGACAACTGCTGCTTACAACGATGAGACATTAAAGGCTTCCGCCTTAATATTTATTCGTAAGTTGTGCAGGTAGAAACAGCATTGACTGCTCAAAAGAAGATATCCGGACAAGACATACGCTGCACTTTAAATACGAAATCTGATTCGAATTTAAAAATCGACCAAACCAATAGGGGTTTCAAGTAACCACTGAGAATGCAAAGGGTGGGTAGGCGAGATATTCCATTGAGAAGGCTAATCAGAAAAAAAAATAAAAATAAAAGATGGGATGCTGCACCGCGCATTCTGTGCCCGGGAGACGCTGCTAGCTGGCGAGGAGCGCGGACGTGCGTCGAAACTGCTCCGCACTAATTTATGCTTTTCTATCGGACAAATTCTCTGCAGCGTCCAAAATTCAGGCGGACAAGATTCCTAAAATCATCTGGCACCCGTGGATACTATCCCTAACCAGGTAGGCCAATTTTAAGGCGGAAGCCTTTAATGCCTCATCGTTGTAAGCAGGAGTTGTCGACTGAAATGTCACGCTTTTCAATTGGTCGAAACGGCCATAACGTCACAGTGCGCGAATTTCAAACGGGGCCTATTGTACTTTGGCTAATGACCATGCAACCAATTAAAGGGATCGTATCGTGATGCACCAATTAAGTGGGACTTAGTTTAGTTAATTGCTTAATTAACCAATTAGCCTTTCTAGTCGGACCAGATAAATAAATAAAACCGAGTAGGAAATAGGTCGAGTTGGGGAATCGAACCAGGTTCTCAGGAGTGCGAGACGAGCACACTGCCTCTCCGAAGACGGATGGAACCAACTCCTCAGAAGGCCAGACAAGAGCATCCAACTGGCACTCATTTCGTGGGCCCAGGAAGTCGCCCGCACCTGGGGGCCACACCAAGCCCACCTGCCCTAAATCCCGCCAATCTATGGCAATAAAGTTGTTTCTCTCTCTCTCTCTCTCCGCAATACCAGCTCGTTGGTTTGGCATGAACAAAGGCCCGTCTAGTGAATACGGCGTCTTCGTTCACTCCCACCTTCCTCCCTTCTCGTTACAGCGAGGTTCAGGTGTCCACCGAGATATGCGAGAGAGATACATTTTCTTTCCTCAAAAGCGAATTTACCGCCGAGCAAGGCATAGAGCCGAATGGGCGATGGCGTTCTGTGGACTCCCTGGCAGCGTTGCAAGACGCTGTCTTAAATCCCGCCGTCCTAAAACACATGGACCCGACATTCACGGGCAGGTGGAAATTCTGCGGGCAGTATGCTAACCCATACTCTATTGTGTGAGCTTGCCAGTACAATACACATATAGCCGTTATAAGTCAGCCAACTAGGGAGGGCTGGGAGGCGGCCCTGTCCAACTCGGACCTGGAGGCCTAGCGGGCCCCGGTCCAGAGAGCACGGGCAGTGGCAGCGGCCAATGGAGTCCCGGAATAGGGACTGCCACCCAGTTCAACGACCATCCACACCTCCCTTTCCCAATTCAGTACAGTCCTGCAATAAATAGTTTCTCCTCCTCCTCCATCCTGTGCCCGAGATTTTTCTTCTAGTGACATCCCCTTTAACTTATGTGGACTTATATGCCTCCTTTCCAAGCACACTGATGGAAATGGAGATTCTGGACCGCTGGCCGCGACGATCATTGGCATGCAGGCCTCCCTAGCACTGCTCCGTTTCTTGAGAGTTTCTGACATGCACGACAGGCTGTGATATTACCGAACACTGCTACTTTCTTTTCCTCCTTCATTTTAATACCGCCTCATCACTTCACACCCTTTTGAGGGTAGTAAACCGGTTTATTCTTCTAGTTAACCTCCCTTCCTCTCTTTCTCCTCTTCCTCCTCCTATCCTTCCTCGCTGCATTTTACCGTTATCATTGGAGGGGAAAGGTCCTGACCATTTCAAACAAAACATTTTCGGCGACGCAATATTTCCTTTGAAACTGAGCCCGTCCTTTTACAAGAACTCCACGGCAGATGTTTCGCGTACCTCGGAGCAAATCCACGTACACACAGAATGAACGGTAAATCTTTGGCGACAAGGAAGCATTGCGACAAGCAAATAGATTAAAAACGCACTCTTCTGATCAAAAAATTTTTATTCTTTTCAGGGCTATTTCTACATAATTGCTTCATTGTTTTTGCTTAGTCGCACTGAAAATGAAATTAGGCCTGTCTTTCTTTCACGCGAAAAATCGCGCTGGTGATGCCCTTATCGCTTTTATAGCGCACTAAGAAAAATTCGAATTTCATAAGTGCTAAAAACTGCGTGTGAAATTCTCGGCTTTCCCAGTTTTGTGTAGGTGGCTTCTCGCCCTTCAGGCTTTGAGAGAACCTTGGTCGATGGCTCCACGGGGCCGGAAGCCAGATCCGGTGCAGCGGCGTGTGCGCGATGCCTGGAAAATCCGACGTCAGCAGTTTTGCGAGTAGAGAGCAGAAAAGGACTTTGGAGCGCGTGTGGCCGTCAGCCACAGGTGTTTGCAATGGGGGAGACAGGAAATCCTATTACCACCCCCCGCGCCAACACCCTAATAAGGAAACGGCTGACAAGCGAGGCCAAGCAGCGCATGACCTCTTGTTTGGGCCTAGCGTGGGCCTGTTGAAATGGGTGGGTCGTGCGGATTATGTTAGATGCAGACGACACAAATGTAGTTTTCTGTGTTCTCGAACTTTTGAAGTGTGATATATACGGCAAGTAAATGTCTTCGGCTGCTTCAGTACAGTTATCGTCTAACTAATAACCCTTAGCGCAGACATCTAAGTAATCTAGAAATTCGAGCAAGGAATAAGGCCATTGACAAAAATATAACGTTAACCTTTCAGCACCAACGTGTTAATAAATTGACACAGACAAGTTTTGGGGAGTTCATCTCGCGGGACATCGAAACTGGAAACATTGTTTATCACAACTGCGCATAATTCTTTGCTTATACCTTGGTGTCTGTCATCAATATTTAAAGGTATATTTTCCCAGCTGAGTTCTATTATATTCTATTACGCGGTGATCTTCTGCCACTTGCACTACTGCATTCTATTATGGAGCAGTACAGGGAAAGGTTATTTATAAAAACTGTACGTCCTGCAAAGTAGTAGTAGTAGTAGTAGTAGTAAAAGACTTTTAATCGACGATAATTAAATTTGTAACAGCCCACGCTAGGCCCAAACAAGAGGTCCTGCAAAGTAAACGTAAATTTGTTTATAGTAAACAAATAGCGGGTTGAAAGTAGAATGCCACTGTTTCTAAAATTGTTCAATCTTACACTTCGGGAGGATATTTCAGCAGAGCTTGGCTATCTACAGGTACCTTAGCATCAAATTCAGCTGCAGAACCTTCGTTACAAAATACAAAAGACCATATTGTGGAATTACGCGTCAAAAGATGAAAACTTTGTTAAGCAATTGTCTATAATAGCGTACAGCGCGGACCATGGAATATACATGTAAGCTACCACTTCTGCCAAATAGCTTCCCAGAAATAATTTGCATTGCAATAGAATGCAAAACACATCGTTCGTTCAAAAGACGATTAAAATAAGCCGTAGTGAGAAAAGATGCTAGTAAAGTTCCAAGATTTCCAACAAAGTATCGCATGACTGTCTTATTTTTGTGTCAAGGCCTGGAAGGAAACACCAAATGCGACGCTAGAGGAGACGCAGACCTCACTACGGCCCCTCTTACTGTAGTAGCGGTTTGTTTAAAAATAATAATAAACGGAGGGAAAGGATTTTTGCTAGTCCCTGAGCGAGATAGAGAGAAGCAACTTTATAGCCATAGAATGCCGGGATTTAGCGCAGATGGGATTGGTACAGCTTCCAAGTGAGGGCGACTTCCTGAGCCCACGAAACGAGTGGGAGCTGAATGGTTTTGTCTGGCCGTCTGAGGTGTTTGTTCCATGCCTCCTCGGACGGAGCCGGCATAAACGTTTTTGGAGGCGGGTTTTGTCGCGCAACCCCAGAAGATGTGCGCCTTAGTGGCGATTTCTCTCTGGTTTCAATTCTGACAGAAAAGGTCGTGTTCCCGGTCTGTAATGATGTAAGTCTAGAATGGCTAAGGATCGAGTGAGTCTCCCACCTGCGGAGCAAGGTCGCTTGCGCTCGATTAAAGTCGGGGTGGGGAGGCGGGAATTGGAGTCTCTTCTCTCTGTGGAGGTTGGTGATTTCGACAAAGGTCTAGGGAACCTCGGCAAGAGCGTCTGGGTCCGTGTGGCCAGCCGCCCGGTTCGTTAGTCCTCGGGCTAGTCGGCCGACTGCTTCATTCCCAGAGTTTGTTCAGCGTGGGCGGGTACCCAGACCAGGTTGATCTCATGGCCGGGAGTGCAGCCCCGAAGGATGCGTGCAGCGGGATGGCAGATAAAACCTGCCGATTAATTTTGCACCGTTCTTTTGGAGTCGCTTAGGTCGCTTAGGATGGCAATTTCTTCCGCCGCTGTGGCAGAGTGGGCTCGGACTGTGGCGGTGGTGACAAGAGTGGATTGTGGCGTGCTTGCACAAACCACGTATGTGCTTGCATTTTGCCGTGCAGCGTCCAAATATTTTGCGTGCTCGTCGGCAATGTACGTGGCATCTAGTGTTTGTGCTTTGTGTTGGCGGCGCATATAATGGCGGTCAGGTAGCATGGTTTTCGGGGTTGGTTTTGTAGCGAGAGCCGCACTACGCTACCCAGTCGAGCATTTCGCCGTGAGCCTGGAAGGCCGATAGTACGCATGGGCGAAACCACACAGGAGCAACAGGTGCCCGGCGCATGACGTCAGAGTTTGCCGGCCCGACTACTTCCGCTGGCACCGCATGTGAATGCGCATGCGTGGCAACCGGAGAACGACAGCAGGTGCGCGGAACTATCCCCAGCAGCACTGCCAATTGGCCCAATACTGAAAATGTATTGGCACATGCTGGTGCTATAAAAGACTAGAATAAAACCATCCATCTCTAATATTGGGCCAGTTATCCGTGCTGCTTGGGATAGCTTTCGCTACTTATATTCTGGCATAGCTGAGCGTAGCCACCACCAATTTTTTTAAGACAATGCGGCTATGGACCCCTATCGGAATGCGGGCCGTGGGGTTGACGTCCCCTATGGGGTTGAGGCTGAGACGTCCAAGTATGAGCCGGCCGTGTTTGGTGCGGGAGAGGCGGTGAATTTGGGCGTTCTTGTGCGCCTCTATCAGTTCTTCAAGCGTGTTGTAGATGCTGAGTTGGAGGAGATGCTGTGTGCTGGTGTACCTGGCAGCCCCAGTGTACGCTGAACGTATAATGCTGTTCACAGCTTCCTTGTCCTTCCGGCGAAGGTGATAGTAGGGGCAGGAGTAGACTATCGTGTAACTGACGAAAGCTTGCGAGAGCCAACAGAGGTCTTCTACCTCTTCGGCGGGTGCGATGCGCCGGATGAGGCCGTCGATCTGCCCCGGCATCTGCCATCGCTACGGGAAGCACCTGAGCTGGGGCAACGGAAATAAAGTGGTAGCAGGCAGACTGGAGAAATGAAATGAAAAACAAATTGCCAGTGGCTTAGCTTAGCTATGCCAGGATAGACGTAGCGAGAGGTACCGTATATCCCTGGTTACGCCACCGCCGCATCACCATCATCTCTCGGTCGGAGGCGAGCGGTGCGGCGTGCGGTGCCGGCAGCTCTCACGTCACTCGGCGGCTCCGTGCTCCACAGCAACAAGCCATCCGCCTGGCGGTAGAAGCCACGAGGAGTCAAGACCTTTTTGCCTGCTTCTAATTACGGAGGTCTCGGCCTCCGTCACCCAGGCCTGCGTGCAAGGGACGGTGAGTAGGTGGCCTTCTTGTCTGGTGGAAAATGAAATTGGTATCATCACCATGATCCTCTTAGTCGGAGGCGGGCGGCGCGGTGCGCGGCGCCCCAGCTGCGCTGCTGTGACGTCACACGGCTCCTCGCGCATGCGCACAAGTGGCGTCGAAAGCCCATAGAGAAACGGCGAGACTCCCAGTAGTGTAGCTTTCGCTACAAAAGGTGAGGGGACGGGCAGAAGAAATAAGGGGAGGGAGGTAAAATACACAAGTATTCTATTTGCACCATAACAAATGTGCAGGTCGGGATCATGTGATGTCCATCCTCTCTTTCCCTCTTTTTGCTGTGATGCGGTCAGCCCCCGGGGCTGAGGTGGTGTGGAGCCTGAGTAGCACCACACGAATCTCGCCCAGGGAGATGTCCGCATCAAGATAGGGGTTGGCGGAGCCGGAATAGATGGGAAGAGAGGGGAGTCGTAGCAGAGGTAGCGGTTCCTCAGGCCCGCCGGGAAGTGAGGAGTGAAGGAGCTGACATATCCGTGTGAGTCGGGTCTAGCCGCACCCTGAAATGCGACCACGTGACGCGGAGGCCCAGGCTGCCGGCCATGCTATCGCAGGTCTGGCCCCACTGTTGCCGAAGAAGGGAGGATCAGTGCTTCCCCATGTCCGACGGCAGCTGGGCCAAACGAAGGCGCAGGCAGCGATTCTGTTTCTGGGCCTGCCAGCGGTGGTGGAAAGCGTGGTAAGCCTCGCAAATGTGCAGCAAACTGCTGTCTGCCATAGTGGAGTGTGGTGCTGCAAGGAATGTAGACGTGGCAATGCGGACCTCTGCCAATAGGGTCTCAGTTCAGGCCGAGAGATTGGTGATAGGAGCAGAATAGAAAAAAGAGAGACGAGAGGAGCGGAACCGGCCCCAGTCAACTATCTGGGTAAGGAGAGCAAGGGTACGAGCAAGAGAGGGGAGAGATAAAGTGGTGCAGAGGATGTAGTGATCGCTACCGTGTGAGACCCCTGTATTAGTCCATGTGAGATGGTCAACATTTTTGGCGAGCGCAAGGTCAGGATTAGTGTCTCGTTGAACACTGGATCCGATCCTGGTGTGGCAAGCGAAGTCGTTAAGCCCAGAAAGGCATTCGTTGTGGACGAAAGTCTAAAATGAGTGGTCGTCTGGGAGTAGCCCCAGCTGGTATGGGGTGCATTGAAGTCTCCCAGAATGACAGGGCGTTGCGGCCAGTGCAGGCGAGCGTTTTGCGGAGGACAAGGAGGAGAGGAGTTGGAGGGGCTTTGGGAGGCCTGTACATATTGAGAACGAAGAGGCTTCCCTCAGTGCGACGGCTGAGAGGATTTCAAGCAGGAGATGGGCAAATTCTGAAATGCCCAGCTGGTTCAGTGCGGCAGTAATGTTGCTGTGCACCAGCTTTGTAACGTTTGGTTGAGCTTCCGAAGGAGCATGGAAGGAAGCGTAGTCGCGCAGCTTCACAGGAGCTAGGGTTTCCTGGAGTGCTAGGACGCAGGGGAGAATGTGAGGAGGAATGTTCTGGTGCTGAAGCTACACGGTGCTTCGTTTGCCGCGGAAGCCCCGAAAGGTCCACTGCCAGAGATTAAGGTGCAGGGGATGTCTGGCCAAGATGGATGGCGAGGTCCTCAGAGGGAGTTAGAATAAGAGCAGGTATTGGTGGGGCTGGCAGCAAGAGAGGTGCGGGATTGGATCCCCAGTGCCGCCGGGCACCCACCGGTAGTACAATGGGTGGAAGCTTCCCCTGGCCTGGTTCTCGGGTTAATCAGGCTGAAATGCATGGGAAGTTTGTCCTTGACCCCACATTGAGCAAGCTAAAATACCTTGTGGCATGGCGCTGCTTGGCCGCACATGCCCTTGTGCCATAAAAATTCACTATCATCATCACACTGAAAGAACAGCCGCGCGGCACAACAAACGCGCTCGCTGAAGTGACGACGCCGGCTGTAACAGATGAATGAAAGGTTTATTGGACTCTTATCTGAAAAGGGACAGCCGTCCCTCTACAAACAGAAAAAAATAAATTACGGTGACTGATGTCGCCCAACACACACTCACAAGCAGCACACGTGCACAACAAACAAGAGTTCATGAGGGTTCATACACGTGGGGGAAGCACGCGGGAGGAAACCGCGCACCAACACCGTGCATGAACATTGCGCACAACACTGGTGCGCAACACTTAATATGGCAGGAGCCGCCCCGACACACGGCTCCCGCTTGCGACAATGAAGCGGGTGCTCCACCATCGCAGGATTTATTTCTTGCAGCGTCAATCGGTCTAAGCACGCCTGTTCAAACAGGCGCGCTCGCCCACGCTGCAGCATGGAGAACATGGCCCGTTGGAGTCGGCCCTGCAAGGAGGCGGCGCCTCTCTGGCGGCACAAAACAAAAGCGCCTACGCACAACAACAGTTGCACAAATGCATCGCGTGGCCTGGTGGGCGAGTCTACCGACAAAAAAACATACGCGCCATTAGTCGCCAAAAGGTTCCAGCAACAACGAACTTGAACACCGCGTGTTCGACTGTTTCTGTCTCACCGCTCTGCGGACACCGCGAAGAAGGAGCGATGCCCAAGGCTGCGACGCGAACTCCTGTCGGCAAAACCCTCCAGCCTCGCAGCCAGGCGATGTCACGGACGTCTGGTGGAGGAGAGTGAGACGTCAAGTGTCGCCACCGCACCCACCTGCTCCGCTCTAGTTGCTCCGGGGTAGCGTCCTGTAACAGACTAAAGAGAAATTTATTGACTGGAGTTGTCTCAGGGGCTCCCGTCCCTCGAAAGAAGCAGTGACACCCAAACAATCTAAGTCCACTAAGGCGCGAAAAAAACACATGTGGGGAGCACACCAAAAGTTCGGGGCACTGTCACAAGGAGTTCACGTCGCGGTGTTCGCCGCGCACTGGTGTCACGTAGTCCACGGCACACAGCAGGACCACGCTCACAACGCTCACTTTCCTGCTCACTAATACGGCAGTGATAGTACGGCCACGCAGCAGCGCCGCACTTCGATGAAGCGGGTAGACCAGCGTCGAAAGAATTGGTGCCCTCCATACACGAGGTCCACACATGCTTGTGCCAACATGCGCGCACGCACCCGCTGCAGCATGGGGTACATGGCCCTCTGTGGCCGTCCTTGCAGAGCCGCTACACCTGACTAGAGCCACAGAACAAATGCCCTGACACAAAGCAGCACACGTACAGAAGCGTCGCGGAATGTGGAATTAGGGTCAAGGGTCCCCGAACATACGGGACATAAGGACCCAAAATGTCCTGGCGACTGCAAATTCAAAGAGTGCGTGTGGCATTGTCTCTACGAGACCACACTGCGGACATCGAGTGGAGTGCGAAACGCCCCAAGCCGCCAGGCTATCTGCCAAAGGTAAGGCCCGCCAGCCCCGCAGCCAGCAAGTCTCGCGCGTCAACGGGAAGGGATGGCGACGTCAGGTCCCGCCACCACGCCTCCATGCTTAGCGCCAATTTCTCCTGTGGTGTTTCTTTTATGGCCAGGAGTTCGCATATCCGAGAAGCGGAAGAAGGCAATAGCTCTACCTCTGGCAGTGCTGTGGGGAGGGACCTAAACACCTGGCAAGCTCTCTGGTGGAATCGAGGCTGCTGGACGGCTGTCGGGCCGACGCTCTGCACGTCGAAAAAAACGGCGACGCGACGTGCCGAGTAGGTACGCCAGAAGCCCCCTACCCGGGTAACCGGCCTGATTAACAAGGTCATTGATCGCTCGCAAAGCGAGCACATTGCATATTGTGGGGAAATGTGGAAGGCTGCATCCCGCCATGTTAGTGGGCAGCCGAAGGAGTGCGCGCGCTACAGACTCCGTTTTTCCCGCCCAGAAAAACGGGCCATATAAACTGGCAAAGTGGCGCATAAAAGCGCGGGGTGGGTATGTGAGCAACGCGAGCGACATAATACAGTGGGGCGCATACCAACGCGCGGATGCTAAACACGCGCTCCGCGATGGGGAGGCGGAATCGCACCGCCGCTGTCAACCGTTTCCCGCCGGTCTCTCTCACCTGTGTCCACGGCTCGCGAGCCGGCCCACCGGGCGCGAGGAAATAACTGCCAGAGCTCCCAGAAAACTCTTAGAACTTTCACGGCCGAAACCCACTGTACGTCGCGCAACAGGTCTGAAGAAAACGCGCCAAAGCGCAACGCTCTACTTCAGCAGGGCGACGGAGAGCTCGCTGTAGACTTCAAAAAGCCTCAGAAACGCTACGTAGCTGTCCTCATCCCGCAGAAGCAGGAACAAATCGTCGGCAGATGCCGAAATCTTAACCGGCCTTGACCTGGCAATGGGGAACCCCGCACGGATGGGCTCTCGGCAATGCCACGTAGCCATGGGTCTAAGCATGAAACAAAAACCATGGGCGACAGAGGGCAGCCCTGCCTAATTCCTCTAGATACACAAAAAGATGCGCTGATCGCTCCGTTAACGGTCAGACGGGCCGTAGGCCTCGAGTAAAGAGGCCCGACTCTCGCTACGATGTCTGAGGGAAAGCCGAAGGCCTCGAGGACACCCAACAGGTGCCGGTGCTCGATACGGTCAAAAGCTTTAGACTGACCCAGCGAGACAAAGCAGCACTGGATCCTCGCTCTCCAGGTAAACGTGAACAAATCGTGAGTAAGTGCGAGAGCGGAAAACACCGAACGGCCCGGCACGTTACACGTTTGAGCAGTCCTGACCAGCGACGGCACAATCGCGCTCAACCTGTTCGCCATCAGTGACGCCACGATCTTGTAGTCTGCGTTGAGCAGAGTGATCTGGCGCGGCGCCTGCGGGTCGGATGGGCATCAGCGGGGCTTCAGAATGAGAGCGACTCGGCTAACCCTAAAAGACTACGGTAGTGCTCTGTCCATCAGGAAGCTGGTGACCATATCGAGCGGGGGACCCTCTAAAACATCGTAGAGCTTGGGGTAGAAACTGACGGGGATACAGTCAGGTCCACAGGCTGAGGCAGCGTTCATTTTAGCACTAAGGTATTTGTTTGGGCTAGTCGGTACATTGTTAAAACTGAAGGCACAGCGCACGAAAGACAGGACTAAGGTAGGGACAAACACAGCGCTGACTTGCAACTAAAATGCTTTATTGCCGCCGCGGTGGCTCAGCGGTTATGGTGCTCGGCTGCTGACCCAAAAAACGCGGGTTCGATCCCGGCCGCGGCGGCTAGAATTTCTTTGGAGGAGAAATTCTATAGGCCCGTGTACTGTGCGATGTCAGTGCACGTTAAAGAACCCCAGGTGGTCGAAATTTCCGGAGCCCTCCACTACGGCGTCTCTCATAGCCTTAGTCGCTTTGGGACGTTAAACCCCATAAACCAAACCAAACCTAAAATGCTTTATTGCTCGCATGCAATAAATAGGCGAAAAAGGAGCACAATCAACAGATAAAGCATCAGTGATGATTGTCAAGGAACACAACAAACAAAAGCACACAGTCGCATCCTACAGTAGCGTACTTAACTTCTAAGATAGTCAATTTCTTTTTGTGTTAGCGTGACGGAAGGCTTGCTGAAGCAATTGTCAAGACCCCGGTGAATTAAAAGAGCTTCAACTATTTCCCGCGTACGTTGGTCCTTATGTTTTAGCTGTTGTGGCGCGGAGCTCATCTCGCGTCGCCGGCCCACAGAGCTGGTGTTAGAGCTCGTCGAGAACTACGGGGAGACCCTGACAGAATACCTCAAGATCTACAACCCCGACTCTATTCTTTTGATCCCTTTCGTTCCGTTATACGTATATATGCGAGTATAGCGGTCATCGAAGTGGAACCCCCAAGGGACCACCATTTGCGTAAAATTTGAGGGCTACGCGTTTGACGCAGAAAGTTGAAAGTGGTGCCAAATGATTTCGCATGTTCCTGAGGATAAAATTGCTAATTGAGATAAAACCCAAAGTCTAAAACCGAAATGAAACCGACCACATTTTCATCCCAAACCTTGTATTCGAAAGACGTTCAGCGACCATTAGCGCCGAACCGCTTGTCGCCGGTCGTTCCGGATGGCGCCAAGCGATTTTTCGTGTTGTGGTGGACACGTTTATGAAATTTGTTGTTGCTAACGAGGAAATATACCGGAAAGCAAAGGCGGCTGTCAATCGCAATAGTAGTGGAAAATCATTGAGGTAGATGGCGTTGCTTGCATCTTAAAGGTGTTGCTTCCGGTAAGCAAACATCCACGGATGTTTGGATTTGGACTTCTTCACATTTGCTGAGCCCGCCGCTGTAAACACTTGAAGTTACCGCGGCTAACGTAAGCCGAACATAAGGCAGTTTTGGCGGAGGATTTTTTTCTTCAAAGACTATGGCATGTTTTGTCATCGGTAGCTAGATGTATACGGACGAAGAAAGGCAAGACGATACAGCGCTGTATCGCTGTATCGCCGTATCGTCTTGCCTTTCTTCGTCCGTGTCTAAGGAGTGCGCTGTGTTTTTCCCCCAAGGTGGGCTAGATGTATATGTTCTTAATTATTTATTTTGAAGTATTCATGTATTGTCGTGCATGTTTGGAACCGTGGCACTGTGACTGACTTACTCTTCATGGTTTATGGCTTAGGGGGGTTTAAGGTCCTAAAGCGACTCAGGCTATGAGAGACGCCGTAGTGGAGCGCTCCGAAAATTTCGACCACCTAGAGTTCTTTAACGTGCACTGACATCACACGTACACAGGCCTCTAGAATTTCGCCTCCATCAAAATTCGGCCACCGCAGCCGTGATCGAACCCGCGTATGTCGGGCCAGTTGCCGAGAGCAACCACCAATGAGCCCCGCGGTGGGCGTGGCTTAGTTCGCCTAAGATTTCCGTTCACCGAAAATTGGCACTCTTCTTTGCCTTGAACCCTATGTGAAGATCAGGAAGCTCTGTTTGGCATAATATTTAGCCTTCCTCGGGTACGTGAGCAGATGGAGCCAAGAGATGGAAATTTGTCATGTATATGCACTCCCATTCTGCTAAAATGATTTTTCTTCTATTCTACTCATTCGGTTTGATCAGGATTTGAGCTGCAAGCCGCAAGTGAGAACAATGGACATGGACAGGGCATGTAGCACTAAGTTGAGATAACCGATGGTTGCATGAGTTAATGGACTGCCCTCCTAGGAAAGAGATGGGGCGGCCGGTAATCTATTCGGTGGAGGAGATTCGGAACTTTTGCTTTAATAAAAGACAGAGGGCAGCCGAGAATCTTGTCGGTGGATCCGCTTTTCAGATTTGCGTGCAGAATGTGGTAGCAGCTGGCGCCACACAAATAGATCTGAAGAAGAACGGCTAATTGGGTGAGTTGATGGTTATTCACAACAATTTTAAAACAGCGCTACCAGACAGAGAGGACCGACGCATATCAGCGTGTTTTCAGCGCAATGCGTGTCTTTGTTCCTGTGTCCCGTGCCTGATAGTGCTGTTCTTACATTATTGGAGATAAATGGTAGAGGCCTGTTTCCTGCAAAGTATTAAGGTGGTCTCATTATGATGATAAAGATAAATGTAAATGCCGTCCAACATGGGCGTTCCAACCTTGCGTCGTTCCTGCCAAATGGATTGCTCATCACAGTAGTGCCGAGCACTAGGGAATAGCCATGAACTCTGTCGGCCGGAAATCCGGAGCTTATTTTTTTTATTCCAGGCTTGCTGAATGTGAAAGAGTAAAAAGCAAATACATGATGATTTCGAGTTGTTTTTCTTTATTTTGCACGAAGCAGAGCTCCGGCGCAAGCCCGTCTTTTATGTTCGGAAAAAAGATTGCAGAAAGTAAAGCGCTGAACCACTTTCCATTGCTCATAAGTTACGTTTTGCGATTTCCTGCCCTCTCGCCACAATTGCCGCATGCTCAAATTTATCTCCCAATGATCCAAGCGTCATTCCCAGAAGAGAGATGGTTTATAATGGCTCATTATCAGTGTAGATGTAGAGAAAGTGGCTCTACGATATTCGCCTCTTAGCGACCACATCTGACGGCTGCCCGCCTCAGTATAGAAAGGCGACAGCCCAGAAGTAAAATTACCACGCTATACCAGGGTATTGCAGCAAACCCACACATAAAATTGGATAGTCTTTGGAGTGGGTATTTTAGCTGGCAAAAGTGAACTTTGCCTAGAGCAATAGAGAAAACAGAGGAAGGAAACAGGTTACGACTCCCTCAGCACGTAGTTCAGAAAACGACACCAAAACTGCTGGGTTCCGATTTTGGCGTGGTGCAAAGACGAATAGTCTGGACCCAATTAAATTAACTCAGCCAGGTAGACGTTCGATTTTTTGGAAGACACAATGTATCACACTGCCTCCTTGGCTGTTTCAATATTAACCAAACAGTCTTTTCGTATTGAACGGCTTGGTACCGGAGACTTTTGAAAAGACTGAAACTTCTCCATCACTTATTTATTATTAAAATAAGGCACCTGCGTGAAAAATTGAGCTAAATGACTTATTCCTCAACCTTCGGTTAGTCAAGAGTCTTCCTTCAACTAATATCATTTATTTATTACAATTAGCTACTGCGCCCATTTGGCATTATCGTAGGGGTGTTAATTGCAAACATAAAGTTGCAAAACAAAAACTGCAAACAGAAAAACGGAAGCGAAAGCATACAGTCAGTTCTGAAGCAAAATTAAAAGGAAAATAGTAATTCAAACAGTCATTTTAACAAACAAGACGGAAACACATTCAATGCCAAGTGTAAGAGATACACAGACGACAAAAAAATTGTTACTCAGTTTCACAATCAACTACACGGCATGTAAGGTGAAACAGGTTCAAATAATGTTCCTGATTATATATTCGGATACGTCTCAATATATGAGGCTCGAACGTTTCCTCCCGTTTGCATTAGGAATTATTGCCAAATGCTAATGCACTGCGATAAAGAATTTTAAACAATTTACAGCGTCATGATTGTAATCCAGGAACTGAGTGTCGTAAACGTAAATGCGAACGAACATTTCTTCCTGCTACATGGCAGGCTGCAAGCAGGTTGCATAGAGAGCGCAATGGGCCAGTTCATCCTGTCTTTTAAAGACAGTACAGGCTGTCAAATCCCCGATAGAAAAACAGTGCTCACGCGTGTACAGTACGCGACAACACATGCACAGAGGGTAAAACGCATGTCTAAAAGGAGCGAACTGTCTGTTGCGGACCTCCCAACGCCGCTGCGTCCAGGAAGTTTAAAATGACTACGAAATCCTATAAGTTTAACTGCACATTTTTTAACCAAATTTTATCGATATATATCGTTGTTCAGCCCGAAACAAGCCCACAACGTGTTCTAGACAAGTGTTCTGCCCTCTGTACGTGGTTCCGTGCGCGCACAACCTCTCCTTCCATCTAATGACCACAAGGTTCCTTGCCACATTATGCAATTCATTTATGCTACGGCTGATATCTACCCCGAGGTCGCCGCTCCCCCTGTGGGTAGCACCGCTCCATTCAAAGGTAGCTCATGTGCCGCAAGGGCAGCAGCTGGTAGTGGCTCGGTGTCATTTTCAGGACTCCTGAAATTTGGTGTAAATATGGTATCGAGCTTTGCTTTCAGCTACCGATGCTGAGAAGAAGCTGGGTTTGATGACCACGTGAGATTTGTGCTCCACGATTCCTCCTCACTTGTACCATGAATGAAATAGGGCCAACGTTCACGATTGTGCCACGGACTCATTTCTCAGGACCTCTGCAGGTCCTCACGAGGACATCATCCTAGATGTTGAAAAGCCGCTCACGCGCTTTGCGTCGCATCGTATCAGCGAGCTGTTTTTGAGCCACTCTTCCTCCGACCGACGGCTTGACTGCGGGGAGTATCGTATGGGGAGTGATGCGTTATGTCAGCAGGAGCGCCTGTAAGGCTGAGCGGAGGGAACCTTTTGATCGTCCTTTCCACAGCGCAGATATTATTGACTGTACAAATCTCTCCGCCAGGACATCAATGCTTGGATGCTACACTGCATTCACGACATGACAACCAATGAAGCCGTAGGCGAAACTCCTCACACTGACGTCAGTCTCAGGAATCACCTCAACATTTTACAAGAAAACGAAAATTGTTTCTTCGTACGGTACGCTACACCGCATAAAACCGAAATTAACAGGGATATGTTTATGAACTGGGAGAAAGTCAGCGGTGCTGAGTTAAAATAAAAGAAAGACTTGACAATTTTATCACGAAAGAAGTAGTATCGCAGTGACCTCGATCGGGAAGGGCGTCAAGACTGGCAGTTTAATTCCTAGAGCCGAAGCTCTAGTAATTAGCTGCGGCTAATTTCTAGAGCTGCGGAATCGCAAAGAATTCCGCAGTTGTTTCCTAGAGCTGCGGAAATCGCAAAGAACACGAGCCTCTAGAATTTCGCCTCCATCGAAATTCGACCGCCGCGGCCAGAACTGAACCCACGCCTTTCAGGCCAGGAGCAGAACGCCATAACCATTCATCCAACACGGCGGGGCGGAGAACTTTTCATAAAGTTATGGTCTTCAAAGCAGGAGCAATGGTGACGCCGCTTCTAAATGGCCTCACCAAATTTGTACCGACGAAAAGAGACCGATTGCTTGCCCGTGTGGTGGTTAGCGAAAATATTTCGTGAATGTTCATGTGGAGAGGGCTCGCACATCCGTCTCTTAGATTTCGCACTTGGCTGGACGGAAGGAACTTGGATTCACAACGTTCTTTTTCTCGCTGTGCATATACACTCGGGGCTAAAAGATTTTTATTGATTTGCTATGAGGCATTTAATCATTGTACAATATTTAAGCTGGTTTTAAAGGCACCTGCATGGGTGCAAAGCTGGCGTTAATCAGCAGGATAACGCACCATCATCCAAAGTGGGAGCGCTTCTTCCGTGAGGAACTTTTAGGAAAGGTGCTGGCGAATGGTGAAACGAAGTGATTAACTTTTTATTGGTGGCCGGACGATTAATTTCTGTGTGCAGATATGCTGTCTTCCTTAAGCACTCGGAATGCATGCGCACGAAGAGCACTCATTTCGCGTTTTGCGAATATTTGTGGCGGAAATTGCATCGACGTTGAATAATTATTCGTTCGTTTAACCAGCTTCGCAACCAACTCAAATACCCAGCCCTATACTTTCTACATTTCAGAAAACCGTGACAGAGTCCCACGTAAACATCCGCGAATAGCGTACTTTTTTTTGGAATGGATGTAGAGGAGTAAAACGTTTCAGTACTGAAGTCTTCGAGCTTTAGATTCCTGCACGGATGTTTCGTTAGTTCATTACCTCTTAGATCGGAACACGTAGTAAATAATCAGTCGGTCGTGGCTTTCAGCCGAAGTGATAATATAAAAATCAGGGCTGCACACAAACTGCATAGAAGGGTATGCCATATGAAGCAACAAAATCTACGAGCGCCGAACAGTGGGCGTCCTGATGTTGATAGTGCCTAGGACAGGACTGCTGACCGTTTCATCTTTGCAACTGAAACATCGAGAAAGCGAGATAAGCTTTTAATGCGCCAGTATAAGAATTTCGCTGTTGGAAAAATCTATCCGTCCGTGTAAAGCCTTGGCTGGCAGGTGGAGAAGTGTAGAGAAGGAAATCACCATCTTCATTTTCGGAGGAATATTGGAGGGAAAGTAAGAGAAAGACGGCGAAAACAAGGGGGAAGCATATGGTGACTGACAGACTAGATCATACCACCCGCTTTCACAGTCTCAACTCGTCAACGCCAGCGTCTCTTCTCCGTCCGGGGGCAACGCTACTTTTAACGCCCACTCTGCCGCCTCAGACCCGTATCCCATACCCCACCCGAGAGGACTGGGAGGCGACCCTGTCCGGCTGCTGCACCCTTGATGCCCAAAGGGCCTTAACGCCGCACGTCCGGGCTACGACAACCGCAAATGGGGCGCTTGACTAGGCATCCCACCTAGTGGTTGTAAGGGTGTGACCCTGCCTATGATTCTCTCTGTGAGAATCATAGAAATCTCTGCCTATGATTACACACATATTTTCTCCACCACCAGTCGCCTATAAATTTATTGAAGAACCGAAATTTCAGCCGTCCGAAAATCGCTGACATGTTACGACGTGTTAGAGAGTGGTTTCGGGAAAGGGAAAAGGATTGCGGCAGTGAACAGTGGATAGAGGGCACAGGGAGTTACAAAGTGATTGACGGACTAGATCATACCACCCGCTTTCACAGTCGCAACTCGTCAGCGGCAATGCTTCTCCTCCGTCCGTGGGCAAGGATGTAGAAAAATCATCCCAGAAAAATTAAAAGAAAAAATTTCAGTTGTTTGAGTCTTGATGAATATACAAGAAAGTGGAATGTAAAAAGGCTTTAAAGGTAGCGTGGGAGTTCGATTTCTAGCAGTTCGACAGAAGAAAAGTTCGGTCCTCAGCGATTACAGCACAAAGAAGAATACAAGTAGGTTTTAATGTTTGTAGATTTGTCCAATGTCCTCCGAATGACCGAATATAATGATCGGTGCATGGCGCTGCTAGGAAGTGAGACTCAGAGACCTAAAACGCAGTTCCTCGATTGTGGCCGTTCTGTGAGGGTCGCTATTGTGTGCTCGTAATATTCTCGCTCATATTCATACCTGGGCATTCCTACAATGTGCTGAACTGTTTAAATTAACCACAGTTGTCACAATGAGGAGTGTTCGCCTGAGCTAAGCGCTTTCTGATTGCGGAGTTTTAGTCCCAGAGAACAGTAGACAGATTTCAGATCCCGGAGAACTTTACGCAGAAGTCTAGTTTTTGGTGAGCCGGCACAATTACTAAAGGCATAATGATAAAATCATACGTTTAGACCGAATTTATTGCTTCATAAAGGTGATTTTTCGTCTTTGAGAACGCTTAAAATGATGCAAAGAAAAACTTTGTTATGTCTCAAAGCTTCAGATCTCTGTAGGCAGCTGGATCTACCTTTTCATTCCCTATAATTCTATTGTCCGCTAGATTCCCTTGAAATATTGTGGAGCGGTCTTCGAGCCTGGCTAAGTGGGGTGGGTGTGCAATTTCACAGGAAGCTGGCTGAAGATTGTTCTTCCTAAGCAGGCTTGATAAGTTTGGCTAGCTGCCCTTAAGTCTGAGAATACCGCCGTTTGTCTAGCTAGCTTTCCGGCGCAGGATATTTAGGACAGCTTCTTTGATGCCATGTTGTTCACGAAGCACTTAGATTTCATTACATTGAACTTTTAATGAGTTTGGCTTCGATCTACACTCGCAATTTTTACATCTTACCAGAGGAGACGAGAGTGATTGCGAAGTAACAGCGTTCTAAGATATAGAGTTCACTGGAGGGCGTGCAACAACTGTTTCCACGTGTCTTTAAAAAACAAATTCACAGAAATCAGATATACGTTGGGTAAAATAGTCATGCCGTCCAGTTCGCCTGTAGTGCTTTACAGATCTCGGCATTTACTCTCTCGGCAGTTTCGGTGTTCCTCTTACGTGGCTCTTCGTTCGAACGGATCTGATAAAAACGCTTCCGTTCCAGGGATCAGACACTGAGGGTTTCGAGAGACGGATGTCGTGAAATGCTTAAAGCGGAACTCAGAAATATACCATAGCCAGGTGTTTCCAGGCCGCCTACGCAAAGCTGTTTATTCTGAATTTGTGTCTGCAGGTCGGCGGGGAGAGGATCGTTCTTGTGGCAGAGTACACACGGTGATAAATGCCCCGCCAAAAAGGAATAATCGTCTACAAAACAGCGGAAAGCTCCATTCATCCATCCGGTCGCGCTTCGCTCTCAGATCCAGTGAGGAAGTGACGCATAGAATGAGCGACATGTTCAGCGCTTTACCGAGAATTGGAGGCGACGTTCTGTGACATTAGCTTGTGCTCAAGATGAGCTCATACTGCTCACATCGTGTATGCAACCGTACTTCGAAAAGCATTGAAGTGTGCATCTGACTGCTGTAGTTAAGTGTTCCTATGCCAGCTTTCCACTCCTTTAAAGAGCCAAAGAGCACGCCGCAGACTCTTTTCAATCTTTTTTTGAGGATACGCATGAGCAAGCAGTAAGCTATGAGTGAGAAGTCGTGTTCAGACTTTAAAGTGCAGGCCAAAGGTGATGTTTACGTCGTCGAATTTGATACCCGATTGCCTGACGCTGAGGACAAGCATAACGGTGTCTTTGGTGATGGCGAGGTATACACAGTAACGAAAACCGAGGCCAAGAAACAAGCAACAAATGCGTCAAGTATAGACTATGTGCTGAAAATCATCAAGACCTACATGTGGCTCGTTCCTCTGATTCACACGGAGTTCTGGATGTCCGCGGGCTTTTCGCTTATACAGCCATTTTTTCCTGGACTGGTAAGTCGTTCCTTATAGAACTGTTGAAGAGATTTGCTTTAAATAACTAAATGTTTGGTCACGATAATGTTTCATAAAAATGGGACATATGCTGTTTATGGGTAAAACGGTAGAGATGCATAAAGAGGTGTCGGGAAGAGGGAGCCCTTAAGCACAAATCTTTGGTGAATGCAGTTTTTGCCAGGAAGTGGTGAGAAGAACAAGGAATTATGTTTCCGTCAAGTCTGACACCAGTCGGTTGCGTTGGGTTCGGCCTTTTAAGCTCCACACTAAAGTTATACCCACCATAGGCATGTCGGCTGAGTGATAATTTGGTGGCATTTGTAACCTAGTCAAGCAACTTAATGTTTGCATGTCGCTTAATTTCGCACAGTCGCAACGCTAGTAATGTGAGTCATCATTATGACGCCTTTTGCATTTGATCCACGGTTTGAGTAAAAACTCTCCCCTAACACTTCATGCAGAAATAAAAGCAAACTAAACGCGCCATTTTTTTATAGGCATCAATAAAAATGACGCATAGTTTGTTAACCAGAAACTCTGACTCTTTTATAACGGCTCCATCCTAATTAGCTCAATAAGGGTTGTGCAACGAAAAGAAGCAAATCTATAACGAATTCACCACTCCATTTTCTGTGATTTGATGACAGCGTTCAATCCATACTGGCATGAAATACTATAATACTGTAACGTGTCAATTACCTGTAGGCTCATGTTTGTTAAAATTTAATTATACGGGCCTTTCGAAGCGAAATTATTTGATTGTTACCGTTCTCATTTTCCTTCTTCCCTTATAATTACTTTTACTGCGGAGAAATACTGCCTGGAGCATTTAGACATCGTATTGTTAAATTTAGGTAGTACGAGCTGGGTACTTTGCGAGACAACTTCATAAACAGGAAGTCCCTGCATTCAGTCGTGATCCGACCTCCTGTAACAGATGGGGCATATCGGTACCACGTGATCATGTAACGATGCAATTATTATTGATGTTGAAATTGCGGTTCGAGGGAGAAATGAAGGAATCAGCGGATATCATTGCTTGTCATTTAAAATATGTCTTCATCTTTTTCCTTAATACCTGATGTCTGCCCTCGCGAGTTGCCGATTTCTAAAGCCAATACAATTTGCAAGAGGAGAAATAGAATCAACTTAGGCAAGTACAGACCCGTATAAATACTGCTCGTTTTCTCGAAGGTTTCCGAATGCATTGTTCACTCATGCTTTGTGTCATATCGATAAACATAACGTAATATCTACCTCGCAGTTTGGTTTCAGAAAAACATGCTCGAACGAGATTTCCCTAATGACTCAAAATTATCCTCGAGAATTTTCAAAAAAATAACACCGTCTCATAATTTTTTGTCCCCTATGATGCTTTGATGCTTTAAATCAAAACTTACTTCTAAAAAACTTAAAATTACGATGCATTTTTGTTTCTAAAACTGCCAGAGATACTTATTTCTAAATCACTTATCAAAATTGACTACAACGACATCACTCGGGGCATAAAAGGGCAGTATTCTGGGGCTTTATCTTCTATATGTTTTCATAAATGGCATATTACATATAGATAATTCTGTAAATTTTACTATCCACCTGTATGACATGAGCTTTATTAGTGAAAATAATGATAACGAGGTTCTTTTTCGCTGTGGAAATCATTTTGGTCATGGTTAGCTGATTAGTCATACAGGAATCATCTGACTGCAAACGGGAAAGAAAAGAAAGCCATAATGTCTTCACCTAAACGCAAACATATTAATCAAGGACAGTGTTTCGTTTTAAATAGTACTTGAATAGATATTTGAAGTAATTTCATAACATTATAAGTAAGGTATTTGAGAATACAATGTAGGATTTTCCGTTCAGATGGGGAACCGCTTAACTGGCTCACACTCCATATCTCCATTATTGTTACCGCGATGTATTTTCGTGAAATATTAAAATTTAGCTTTACAACTGACTTTGCTTATGCACTTTACGCTAGTGCTTTCTTGTAGCGGGCAGCAGCCCACCACATAATCTAATAAAAGTACGCACATTTTAGAAGAAAATTCTCGCCTTTTTCAGGAACCAAACAATAAAATGTTCAATTGGCGCACTCCAGAAAGAGCTAACTTAGTGACCATAAAATGCAGTTATGAATTTTTAATAAGAGAGCAATTACTCATCGGCATCCACCCAAGCGCAGCCATACGGCTACAAATGCAAGCTATACAGCTTTCTCGGAAACTTCGCAGTAAAAGAAAAATTCGTCCTGGTCCGGGGTTCGAATCCGGGAGCACCGCTTCACCGGAGCAGTCGCTCTACCAACTGAGCTAACAAGGACGGCAAGCTTATGGTAGGGCGAGAGCGAATTGATCAATAACTCGAAGTGGGAACTGTGTTGGTCAAATTTTTAGGGGAATCCCCGAAGGTGGAGTAGATTTGTAATAAGGGATTAATTACTCATCGGCATCCACCCAAGCGCCGCCATACGGCTACAACCGAAAGCTATACAGCTTTCTCAGAAACTTCGTTGTTAAAGAAAAATTCGTCCTGGTCCGGGGTTCGAACCCGGGACCACCGCTTCACCGGAGCAGTCGTTCTACCTATTCAGCTAACCTGGACAGCAAACTTATGGTAGGGCGAGAGCGAATTGATAGCTTTCCTTTGTAGCTTATGGCTGCGCTTGGGTGGATGCCAATGAGTAATTACTCCGTTATTACAAATCTACTCTACCTTGGGGGATTCCCCTAAACATTTGACCAACACAGTTCTCACTTAGAGTTATTGATCAATTAGCTCTCGCCCTACCATAAGCTTGCCGTCCCGGTTAGCTCAATTGGTAGAGCGACTACTCCGGTGAAGCGGTGGTCCCGGGTTCAAACCCCGGACCAGGACGAATTTTTCTTTAACTACGAAGTTTCTGAGAAAGCTGTATAGCTTTCCTTTGTAGCCTGATGGCTGCGCTTGGGTGGATGCCAATGTGTAATTACTCTCTTATTACAAATCTACTCCACCTTGGGGGATTCCCCTAAACATTTGACCAACACAGTTATGAATTTTGCTTATGTAAAGCCCTAATCAAAGACAAAATCCGAAATAACTTCCTTACAAGCGTAGCTGGTATAGGCCATAACTACCAACCATATCATAATCGACGACGGTCGAATTTCGATGGAGGCGATATTCAAGATACCCGTGTACTGTAGGATATCAGTACACGTTAAAGAGCCCCAGGTGGTCGAATTTTTTCGGAGACCTTCACTACAGCGTCTCTCATAGCCTGAGCCGCTTTGGGGCGTTAAACCCCCATAACCCACAAACCAAACCAAAAAATGTGAGATTTCAACATCAAGAACTAATAACGGAATGCAGACGTTCTATAACCTAATTCCAAGACTGCAGACTCACAATGCGTGCGAACATTAAAAACACTAATGTGCTAAATACTTAATTTTTTTTACTGACAAAATGTATGTATCTGTTTCTTTGTTTCGTTGTTATATGCATATTAAGATGTGCTATTATTTTTAACACAAATGAAAGAGTACATATCTTTTTTTTTCTTTTGGAAATAGTTTTATTCGTTGCATTTTGCAGATAATATGCTCTGCGTATATTGTTGCACTATGTCATCTGGAATTACAATGAACATTTATGTGACGCTTGAATATTGTCTCCAGCTGCCCCTATGTAGTAGGGGCTTTAGTACGTCCAACTGATCATAAGGCAGCTTTTTTTACCTTCCCGCCATGGAATTCAGGATATGAAATAGATTTTTTTAAATATTTCTTTTCCGTACACTCTGAAAATTTCTTGTGGCAATGTTCTTAATAGCCTCCATTTTGCTTTTGAACCATACCATCGAAAGTTCTGTAAACGATATTAACTGTAATCAACAGCGTGTCCTCCTCCTGAATTTATTCGAATTTACGCGCACGTGTTCAGGCAAGTGAAAACAAATTTTGTTAAGATCAGATGGGATGTGCTCACGCTGCCAGCCCAGTGATTGAGCACAATGCTTTATGTTGTCAAAACTTTTAGAAGACAGACTGAAATTAATTACGACAGAAATGTTTACAAGAATAAAAAAAACAACAGAAACTTAGCGGTAGTGGAATGACGTGGTTCCCGTTGTCGTCTGATTTATTGAGGAAGCAACCGGCAACGGGACTGCGTGTCCGTGTATTCAATCTCCGTGACGTAGCAGTGGCTTCCCGCTAAGTGGAATAACGTCATCACTGAGAGTGAAGCCGCGGGATGGAGGGAAGGCTAGGTGTTTTGTACTTCATTGTACGCTGTTCTATTGGCTTTATTGGACGCGTAGCGTCTGTACGAGACTGTAATCGCCGCACAGTGGAGGACCTGTATAATGTTTCCGCTCTTGTTATTACTTAATTTATTAACTTATACTGTCACTGTTATGCCACTACAGTAGTTGAGGCTATAGAATAATGAAAAACAAATGCACTTCTAAGAGTAATTGATTTTACACATTCCTCATGCGTTGTTATTTTGCTTTCTGTACAGCTTCCTGAACCGCAGCTTATATACAGTTTTCTTGATGTCGTTGTCACTTCATTCGCAGCTATCTCTATATGTCCATTCTAAAATCCCCGTACGCTCATTTTTCATATTTACAAAAATAAAGCAAGAACGGACTGAATATATTATTACGATGCAGATGACGAAGAAGCGGGCTGTAGCGCGACACGGAGCGCTCGCGCTAGGCCAGCAGCCATTAAAATCATATTTCATCGGTCATCATGTCGTTCGGTTCCTTGGCTTGCCACCACGTATCATTTGGTGTGAGGTGAGGGGTACATCATCATCCTGCTCCCTGGAGCACCACCGCCTTCTACTCGCCTTGGTCGTCGGCCTAGGGAACATGACTCCGTCGCCCGGCTCTCCCCAGCTTTACTTGACCAGAAATGACCAGCCGCTTTCCCCCCCTCCCCCGCCCCGTCCCCGGCACCGAACATAAGACACGGCGACCAGGACCAGACCCGTTATGACCCGATGACAACTAGAACCAAGACAGCACCCCCGCCCAAGCTGCACGGCGAGTCTATAAACCTTGACGTTCGGCCCTGGGCGACCGACCGCTGGCCCTGAAGCTCCGGGGGCAACTCTTCATCAGACCATCTCATCCACCACGTATTAATATGAAGAAGCTGAGCGGGGATGGTTCATTGCATTCTAAATGTCCTCGTGCTAACCATGTTCGTCGCTTTGCAACGAGTTCCGCCATTATATAGTAGCACAAATTGTTGTCCAGTAAAGCAGCGCAATATTACGAATTTCAAAACAGCGCTTGCGAGTGAAAACAGGGCATTTCCGGCCCCATACCTCCACACACACACACACACCACTCTAGTTACAATAGAAGCTTCTGCTGTCAATCATTTCTGAATATAATGTCGCCGCAGCGTGTGGGCGTTCATTATCGAAGACGCAAATTCGAATGTCGTAACGTGTTCGAAAGCGTCACCGGAAGAACCAGGTGCACATTCACCCACAAACATGTCTAATGCGCTCAAACGGTGCACCGAGAAGTACACGTGGTTAATTTACGAGTGACGAAGGGCTCTAAGCAAGACTTAATCGTGCCAGCACAGTGCGATGGGTCGTTTTCACTCCCAATGCCTATAAAAGCTGTCGCGCCGTCCGAGCGCTTTATAACAGTTCGTGGACGACTGTACGTCAATCCAAAGAATCATTTTTAACCCTCTGCTCTTCAGGTAAACTTGAGTTCACGTCTGAAGAGCGTCCCGAGTCCGGACGACAAATATTATTTAGGTCACCATGCAGGCTTTTCTGAAGCTTTTTACTGGCGAGCCCAAGTTGGTTTACGAGCATCGATCCTTTCCATACGCTATACTGGTGGTACTCAGCGTTTTCTAAAGAAAGAATGGCACCTAATGGCTAGGGGCACCTACCAACTAATTTGTAAGCTGCACACGTATTGGCCTCCAAAACTATTTTGAAAATCAGTAAGTATCCGGCGATTCTCATGCAACAAAAACAAAATAATTCTGAACAATCTGTGACGTACTGCGAAGCGCAAGGGCATGTGGAGTCATCTGATCAGTCGCTACGCTTGCTAACATGTGCGCTAACTTCTGGGCGCGCATTGAAGAATATTAACATGATGGCCTTGCATTACGTAATGTGCGGCTCCGTCAGAGGCATACACACTAAACGCAAACCGACCGAAAAGGTGCCCAGGTAGGCCTAAAATCCATTCTCCTTTAGCGGATTCCGTAATGAGAACGGAACTTATCCGTCAAAACGGCATAAATACTTTATGCCCACCCAAAGAAGCCTTTTGTCAGGAGCAACGAATATTTACTAAATCCTTCAAAAAATTGGTACGGGGCGCAGATGGATTGTTTTTCATTTATAAGCGAGGTTTTAGGCATAGCCTCTGAAAATTACTTTTTCAGCCACCTAGGTGTTGATGACGAATATAGGAATGTTCATTACTTGCTTAGGATGCCAATATTCCTGACCTCTGTCCTCGCTGAAGCTATTCATGAACCTCCTGCATGCTTGGAGCCTTTGAGCAAGGAGGCTGCGTGATACTGTGCGAAATTTTTATTACGGAGGATATGATAATCTGTACACTAACTACAGTATACACTACTGTAACAAAGTGCAGTGAAACATTTCCGATGGTCAGGTGGACAGTAATGGAGGAAGAATAAAACCAGGGCGGAGATGTCACCTGAGGCATCACGCGGCATAACCAAGGGTAGTAAGCCCATACAAAACATTAAACTGAACGCTACGACCAGAGCGACGCGGTGACGACCAGCCATGGCGCAAGTATTGTATACTTGGGCGTAGCGGTCGCGATATCAACTTTTGGTATCCGTGGCGCGAGGCCAGTGCACACGTCGCCATCCCCAACACACAGACCAGTCACTTTCCGCCCCGGAGCTAAAAAAACATCACTGTCGCTGTACCTGAATGTACGAACGACTACAAGCACAGACCGCTTCCGACGCTCAGAATCGTAGCCCTAACGGTCCGAAGAGCTGGTTTAGGTTGTTGAGTAGCTGCGCGGTGGCAGCGAAAAGGGCCTCTGAGGGAGCCGCTCCGAGCGGGGCAGCGGTGAAGGTATTTCCAAGGTCGGTCGCCCGCGCGAACGGCTTGACGGAACACTAGCTAGGCTGTAGTTATCATTAAAAGGCGCACTTCTTGTCCAGATTTCGTACGTATCATCTGGCACTGACCACCGCTTTAAGGCCGCCATTCCCTGCTCCCGTACCAAGTTTCTGTTTAACTCATCTCTGCCAAAAACTTGCAGTGGGTGGAACTTAATTAAGCCCACTCTTGCCTCAGTTGCGGATGCATCATCCTTTAAGTCGGCACTCATCGACCACCTTTTGTAATAGGACCTTTGTTACTTGTTAACAAATCTGCAAGTTGTATTTTTCTGTCTCTTTCTGCTTTATAAATACCCCCTCTTAACGATCTTGGGGCCCTGAGGATATGAAATAAATAAAAAAAAATAAAGCTGTGCAAGTATCTTTTCTTAAACTAAGTACGACGACGGCATTAAGCTTGTATTAAAGCGAAAGTCTTTAATGCCTCATACTGTCGTTAGCAGACGCGTCGGCAGGAGTGTCGACAGACGCGTCGGCAGAAGTGCCGACAGACGCGTCGGCAGAAGTGTCGACAGACGCGTCGGCAGCCGTGTCGACAGACGCGTCGGCAGGAGTGTCGACAGACGCGTCGGCAGCCATGTCGACAGCCGCGTCGGCAGATTCGTCCGCCTTTCGGCGTCACTGCTTAAAAGGCTCAAGGTTCCAGCATGAATAAAGGCGCAACTAGTGAATGCATGGGCTTCATAAATAAAATAAAAGGAGTAAAGCCAAGAAAAGGAAAATAAGAAAATAAAAATAAGAAAATAAACAAAAATAAAAAGAAAATAAGAATAAGATGTGAAAATAAAAATAAAAAAGAATAAAATTAAGGAAAGGAGCAAAAAATAAATAAAATATGAAACATAAAAAGTAAATAAAAACAAACAGTGGCCAGGAAACGCTTTCGCCTTGCAGCACTTTAGAGAGCCAAAGTGCCCCCTGAATTTTTCCCTCATTATTCTGTATTTATTGCGTAAACTGTAGCAAGGGTTAGCTGGTGTCCATATTTGACAAAACTTCTACCGTTTTTTCCAAGATAGACTTGCAGTTGTTGTCTCGCAGTCAACATTCAAATTGCCTGTGCAATGTTAGAGAACAATTTTGGGATTTGCTTGTCTTCCCTCCGGTCATCCGCGTGTTTCACGATTCTATGGACTGTTGCACGACTGTGAAGTAAATACAGTACCACCAGCTGGCCATTAATACACTGCTTCTTCCGCTTTGATGGATGCAGTTATATATCTCTGCTATCGGTACTGGCAATCTTTCACACTTTTCGAATCTCCTCTAGCCCATTTGACATGCTATTCCTGTTTGTGGACTGGCTGCCACTTTGTTAGCATTCATGTATGCGAAGTAATCACCGAACAGTGGTTTACCATCTGTGACCTCGACCTACCCATTGGCTTCCCCTTTGCTAAAGCGATTACACGATGCAAAGAATGCAGCTGCACCAGCATCTTGGCTGGGAAAATTTGGTGGTGTTATGCTTCGTCAAAGGATGGAAAAAAATGGCTACGGCTTAGCTGAGCTAACCCTGGTTACGCAAGCGAAAGCTTTGGTATCTCCAGGTTAAGCGTCGGTTTAGCTGTGGTTAGGCCTGACTAGACATGCAGACCTATGCTAGGCTGGCTGTCAGACACAGCTAGTGATAGACCTTCGTTTCTTCAAAATAATCAGATTCTATAAAGCCAAAGCCTACGCAGATGAATGAACGCCGACGGCCTATAGCTTCAGTGCTTTGTTTCTGCTACAACGTTGTGAATGCCAACGCTTGTTGTTTCTTCCACAGAGAGACACTGGATAGGCAGCATGCAGCGGCCGCGGCGACGGCGAAGCGCGCGGCTGCAGCTGCTGCGAGTCACGTGGTGCATCACGTGGTTACTTACTGAGCTCCGCTCTTTCTGTGCCAGGTCATTTGTGCAGACACAGCGAAATGGGCTCCGCTACGCTAACTAGTAAAGCTTTAGCTTTAAAAAACCCCGCCGCGGTGGCTCAGCGGTTACGGCGCTCGGCTGCTGACCCGAAAGACGCGGGTTCGATCCCTGCCGCGGCGGCTGAATTTCTTGAAGTCGAAATTCTAGAGGCCCGTGTGCTGTGCGATATCAGTGCACGTTAAAGAACCCCAGGTGGTCGAAATTTCCGGAGCCCTTCACTACGGCGTCTCTCATAGCCTTAGTTGCTTTGGGACGTTAAACCCCAATAAACCAAACCAAACCTTTAGGTTTAAAAATGCACGAGACGAGATAAACGGGCAGCAGAATTATCGCCTTGTGGCTGGAAATCATCGAACTTCATCTGAGGTCGATTTTCTGTGAGGGCATCCTTGAGTTTTAGGAATGCGTGACGACAAAAGCGCTACTTCCATATTATTTTTAAGTCTCAGCAAGCGTAAGAAAAGTGAGCGATGCCTTTGCGGGTTTCTGTTCAGCCACCGCCCATTCCCAAAAATTATTATAGATGCCAACTTTGGGAACTCGGCGCACAGTAGAGAAGTGGTATCGTGCTGAGTGGTCTTTAATGCAAAGCTCCACCCGCGTTATAGGAGACGCATTAGTGGAGGGCTGTGGATTAATATCTGCCACCTGGGACCCCTTAACCTGCGGAGTAAATTGGCGATTTTATATTTCACTTTTGCGGAAATAATATCACCACGGCCGGAATTTGAACCCATGACAATAGACTCAGCAGCAGAACGTCATATTAACTATGCTATTGCGAGCCTTGTTAAACTGGAAGCTGTGCTGGTGAAGCCGCTAAAGTGGGCCGCTGATGACGAAGGCATGACAAAGGCCGGCTCCTGTTGCTGTCTCTTGCGCAGTTCGCGTGCATACGCAACCTTTATCTTCATGGTTTCCAGCGTGGCGGTGGGCGAGAGCTTCTTTATCCTGCTGCACATCAGCAAAACCAACGCAGCTGTCGCGTGCTCTGACGTGAAACCACGCTTGGCTTTGGTGACACGCCAGCTGCCACGGGGAGCAGCACCTGCTACTCCTCAACTGTGTTGCCACGCACGTTTGACTAATGTTACCCCACGTTTGCACTTTCTGTCCTCGCTGTTTTTCCGCTCTCCGAACACTTACCGCCCGGGGGTGAAACATCCGGCGATTACGCACTGTGCCGTAGCCCCCCTGGATAGTTTGCGGAAAAACAGCCCCTTTTGCCGTCTCACGCTGAAGATGCGCTCGAGAAACGCTTCTAAGAGCATCGCTCTAAAGGTCACTGGTGGTTCACCCTTGTAGCAATGAAAATTTCACCACTAGCTCAGGTAGCGCTGAATTCTCAAGTTAGTCGCGGTATTTAGTAAACGTGGGTAGGAGTGCGGGAGGGTCGGATGGCAGGGGTGTGAGTGTGGAGGTTGGGGTGTAGGCTTTGCATGCCTCACACGTGGCAACGCCCGCTTGAGGCATGCTCTCCGTATGAGCCGGGCGTCCGACGTGACATGCGTAGCGAGGGAAACTGACGAGACGCTGACTGAGAGGCAGAGAAAGAAAAATGGCTGCTGGGGGGCACGAGCAATGCCATCCACGCCTATGACGGCGACGTGATTTAGGCACATCTGCCATACACAGTTTCCGCTACAAAAATATTCCAAATGCATTCACTAAACAAAATTGGAATGCAATTTCCGTTCCATAGCTGGCCTGGGCATTGCCAGTTCATAGCTGTTGTGCCTGCAGGGCCGTTTTTTTTTTTTAAATATTGCACCTGGTATTCGAAGTGGATGTCGAGCCGGGCAAAACTAGGGCTGAATGTCAAGGCGGGAAGGCTTCAATTGTGGCCAGGAGTTGACACGTGGCGCTTTGTACAAGTCTGCCGCGCTTCCGCCGCACCCCCAGTATTTCTTGATGTGAAGAATATGGTGCGTGACTACGCCACGGGACTCGTATGCTCAACTTCAACCATTCCAAATTTCTTTAACAGTGACAACAGTTTCGTCCTGTTTTATTTCCGTATACGACAACAGGAAGTGCACAAAAGGGATATGACCTGCATTAAAACAATATAACGATAGGCTGCTGAATGAAAACGCTGTCAAGGGGTTAGCGTGGAGTGGAAACTAACATCTTTCGTGCGCGGACTCAAGTGTGATTTTTTTTTCTTCCAGGCAAGTTCGCGAGGTCTGTCGGCATCGAAGTATGGCTTCGTGTTTTCTAATTACAAGTTTGGGATGTTGATCGGCTCCATTGCTGCGGAGCGACTGGTAAGGATAAGCGAAGTCCCACTTTTCTCCTCCATAGCCGTGTTTCTAAACAAATTATTCTATGACAACCCTTCTCATTTTTCTATTTCTCATTCAGATAAAAACACAGCCGCCTACGACCTGCTACCTCATCGGTCAAGGTGCCTTCTTTTTCTTCATGATTGTTTTTGGGTAAGGAACCAAACGCAATTCGAAGTACTTAATAAAGCAACTCCAAAATCAAAATACGCTTTAATTTTGCGCTTAGCCCTCACTAAATATCGTAGTTTAACTTTTTGTCCGCGTGACACATCGCATGAATCGTGAGGTCGGTAATATTTGGCAAAAATGAAGCCTTGCTAAGAACTGTGCCAAAGCAATTGTTTATTGTATTTGGCAGCTAACAGGAAGAACAATGAGCCATGCTTTGACCTGGCTCGTTCTCTTAGCGGTGGAAGTCGGCCAGCTTTTTCTAGAAACTAGCATGTTTTTCTGTGCATAACAAAGATGTTTGATGTGCAGGGCCGTTCACTCTCAGCTTGAACACGTGAGAGGTATGGCTGTGCTCTTCGTATGGTCGATGCATCCGACACGGCCAGGCACTGAATCAAAGTGGCGCAGGTAGAAGGCGCTTAGAGCTTGTGCTTCTCGCCGTGTGCCATTTCACTTCGATGCACTCATGCATGGGACGCACTGGCGCTCTGAACAGCTCTGCTAAGCCGCTCGCGTGCTCAGGCTGGAAATGTATGGCTCTGCATGTAAGCCGTTTAAAGTGACCGTTAGTGAGTAGGCTGCCCGACGTGGGCCTTTACGATTCATTTCTGTTTTATCTGCTTGTCACAGCCGTTTGCCAAAGGAACAACCTTATTAAAACCCACCTCAGTTCAGCATTAAACTGCAGCGTGCTTATCCGAGCTGCTTTCGCTACCGCGATCTATTTGTAAACACTGTCGAAAGTTGTAACTCCAGCATGAGAACACATTTCAAAAATGCACGCGAATAACTGCGAATTATCTATAGCCTCCGTAAAAGGCCGAATTCAAGCATGCGTAGCAGCACCCCGTATACAACAAAACATTTTTTTTTTACCCAGCTGCCTCTACTGGATACAAGATGGCGGCGTTCTTCTGGCCTCGTCTCTAGCGTGCGTGCTTGTCGGAGGATTAGCCAACAACATGTACCTAGTCGGCATGTTTACGGTCATCACAGCGAAATTTCATGAGAACAGCGGCATTATTATTGTGAGCATTTTTGTCTCTGCAATCATTTTTGCAACATCTTGCTCTAAGAAAGCTGAATTAGGATTCGTTTTCTTTTGACCATTACTATATGGATATTCGTAATGAGAAACTTCGGTTTAATTAAGTATGGGCGTGTGCGTTCCACGTATGTTTATAAATAAACTGTTTGCGCTGCGGTGTCAGCTGCTGCCGCTTTTTCCAAGTTGTATTTGCGCAGTTACGCAAACGTTTTACTCTCAATTGGCGCATAAGTTGACATACAGCCTGCCGAACGCATTAGATGAATTCCTCGTTATTATTTTTCCTGTGATCCTAGTATATTACTAGTTGTGGAAAGCGGCTTTGATTGCAACTGCGCCCTGCAAAATTCATGACAATGGTTAGGGCGCAATTTCCTGCAACGTATGAGAACGTAACTGAATGCATGTTGCTTTAGATCGCATCTACGCCACCTTTCTGCTCGAAGCGGTAACCTAAGTTTTTGGCTACACGACCGATATTCCTTACAAATAAACAATATTGCAAATGCTTTACTGCAACATTTGAGAATTTCCTTTGCTGTCGTCGTCTGTCAGGTCCATCATATTCGCGTCAGCCATCATGGTAGACCTCATCTCGTTCTATTTCATTCTCATCATCATCGCTTTCTGCAATACGTCTATTCAACGAAAAACGCCTATCCCATTCGCGTGAAAATAGCCATGATTTTCGCACGTGAGGCTAATTTGCTCTTTCAAAATTCCTAATCTCATCCGCCCAGCTCATTCTACACCACCTCCTGGCCTCTTTCTGCTCTACTGTTCAGCCCTCTTGCAAACCACTCCGTTGCCCTCAGAGACGACTGGTTAGCTCCTCGTCGCGTTGCATGCTCTGACCATGTCCATTTTTCATTCTTCATTTTACCTAGGATATCACGAATCACCACTTGCCTCCTTGCCCACACGGCTGTCTACCTGCTCGTTAACGCTACAGCTGTCATTTTACCTCCCACAGTTCACTGCAGCGTTCTCTCTTTGTTTCAAGGTTATTGGTCAGGCTCAAAGTTTCTGCCCCAGAGTCCCCATACGTGTCATGTATCGCGTCGGCAGTTTTTCTCGTTGCCAGGCAGCGCGTTGTTTGTGCGGGTTAACGATTTTGCTATGCTAGCTATAAAGTGCTAAGCGCGGCGTCCCTCTCCTCGTTGTTTCCATGTACGTCAGGACTACGACCATAAAAAGCTTGATTTGCTTGCACAACTGTTCTTAAGTCTTTGGGAAATATCCGCTGCACTTTCATGTCATCTTTGTCCACAGCTATTTCACTTTTCATTTCCTTCGGAACAGGAACAGGCAGATCCCTAAATTTGAAGTAATTAATATCTGATTTTATTCCGATATCGCCGATTGCACTTGTGCTCCTGTCTGCGTCATTCAGTGTAGCCTAATTCTTTTCAACACGCACTTATATCCTGATTCCACCAGTTTGTCTTTTTTTTTCATTCTCAGTTAACGACTTTGTTATGTTCAACTTTTTAAATTGCATTAATCGAATACCTGCGCACTTGCGATTATGTTTTCCTACCACTAACGTTTTGTTTGTTTTTAGCTTTTTAAAAGACGGTAATAAGCAAGATCTCTTTTAGAATTGCTTTCCTACTGCTGCTATTTAGCTGCTCTTATGAACAAGCTCTTGTTATTACGCTAGCGATTACTGCTTCTGCGGCTAATTCTTTGCAGCTGAGCCCTAGAACGAATTACTTTTTTCGTTAAACAGAAATCGATATAATGTGGTTCTTTCTTGAATTGGGACATCATTTCATCCTGAATTTATGTTCTATATCATCATGACGCATGGTTCTCTTCCAACAGATCAAAAGCCAATATATGGATTTAGTCAGTGTTCTGATCCATGTACACGAAGTAAGCATTAATACCACTGGAAAGCAAACATACACTTTGTACTCAAGCTTCCTAGTGCTGTTAAGCAGGCAGCCGACAAAGATGCATAGTTAATTTGCATTCGAGCCTCAAGCCTCGGATGGATGGCACACACAGTGGAGGCCTTTTATGGTGTCTCCTTGCGTTTGGCTGCCCATTTAAGGCGCATCTCACATTGGTAATTGTGATCGGAAACATTTGCTTTTCCCATTTTCGACACCTCTGACACCTGTAACGATGAGCGTAGTTCCTCAGTCAATAAAGTTACATTACAAAAGTGTGCTGTAGGTTTAGTAGTGACGTGGACATCAATTTATTTGACTTTTTTTGGCCATGGAAACCAATAACGCCAGCTTCCGCGGTTATTTTCAGGGCTTCCTCGAGTTTCTTTTCGGCGCAGGAAACATGGCAGGAAGTTACTTGGGAGGCTGCCTTATTGACGTAAGTAGCATATACCAAGAAAACAAGCTTTTTATATTATGTTGAAGAGCTTTATTTTTTTTGTTCGGCGAAATACTATAACTTTTAAGAATAAAAACAAAGTCAATCACACACTTTACGCTATTGCCTTTTATCTGAAGAAATGATAACAAAAAGTGATCTTTATTGAACTAGTTCAAAGAAAGAACCAGTGCACGCTCGCAAGAACAGGTAATAAATGACAAAAACATCATGAAGACCTTAACTATAAATGAGATTACCAGGAGGAAAGCATTGAACTTCTTTGTTTGAAGTGGTGAAACGCACAGCTCGCGAACACACGGAAACGCCCCGAAGAATCACTGTAGAACGAATGAGCCAATTCTTCGCTTTCTGATGCCGTTCTGAAGGAGCGCTGTGTGCAAAATGGTACGCCCATGAGGTTTATACACACCACTAGTTGCAGTTTTGAGGTCATTCTGCTACGCGACGTTCAGCTTGAAATGGGAGCGGTGCGGTAGAGATACGTCGAATTTCCTCTACCGACAAGTTGCGGTGGTCTTGGCTAACCACTGTGTGGTGCTGACTGGGCACACCGAGAAACCAAGAAAACCGCTTGCGGTGGGCATATTGTCAAGTTGTTGATCACTTTCGACCAAACTGTCATGCGGGAATGCGTTGAGACGTAATAGTTTCAAGCATCTTAGGATGCGGCACTGTGGTTTCTGTCGACACATTGCTAGTTTTTGGCGAAGTAAGCTGAGATTGCCTACAGAGACTAGCAAGTGGCTTTAACGAAAATACTGCAGCGCCACCACAACTGCGTACCTATGCTGTACAGTGAGCAACAACCTTGAAGTGCCCTCTCATTGATACGGTTTGGCTTATGGGGGTTTAACGTCCCAGAGCGGCTCAAGCTATTATAGACGCCGTAGTGGATAGCTCGCGAAATTTGGACCACCTAGATTTTTTTCACGTGCACTGACATCGTACGGTACACGCGTTGCCAGAATTTCACCTCCATCGAAATTGGACCGCCGCGTACGGGATCGAGCCCGCGTCTTTCCGGTCAGCAGCCGAGCGCCATAACCTTTCAGCCACCGCGGAGACTTGATTGATATAGTGGCGGCTGCTTCGAATGATCACGTTAGCGTTCTCTGCAGGGGCACTGTGCGCACGAGGAACAGCACGCTGCTTGGTACGGTTCTTTCGCCTTGCGTAAACCCTAGTGATCATAACCATAGTCATATTTCTTTATCACTCGCTCGCGTCATACAGCAAAGGTTGATAAAGACATGCAAGAGTTAGTGGAAGTACAATAAGATATAAAATGCGCGTTCGAAGCGCTTAGTTCATGGACTACCCTGTGGCTGGGGTCCTTATGATGTAAATAACCATGCTCTATAAGCGATATACTGTGCTTGCCAGGGACGCTTACGAGGGCTTCGACATTGTTCTATTATCTAGAAACCATTCTTTCAGTCAGGAAGAACATAGGGCGCCCGCAGGAAGTGTCGCATCTGTTGTTTTAACATTGAGAGGCGCCTTGATTTATTTCTTAGCAGACGAAGTTTAGGGCAACAGCCCCAGTGTCTTGGCTTAAAAAAGCGCACAAGAGTGCATTCTTCGTTGACATTGGGCTATGTCGAATCCAGAAAGCTTGAAAATAGCCACACATGAAAAAGACTTAGAAAGACTTTAGCCCGAACGGCCTGCTTAGCAGTTACAGTAAAACGTCCATGAAAAATAATTCGGCCCAACAGGAGGATAAAATCAGCAATGTTACGTGCAAGAAGACTTTCTCAAAATGAGGACCCGCTATAATTGTTGCGATCATTCAGGACATGATGCGCTGCTTTTCGCTAAACAGCGCACGAAATATGGGCATTCACGAAAAATTATGTGCATGAGACGGGCACTTACTAGCAGCGAAACTGCATACTGTTGCCGTGCATAATATTTACAGGCTACGATCGAACAAGAATGTAACAAAATCCTTACGAAAGAGGAAAACATAAAATCATATCACGCAAAACACGAAGGAACCCTATGTCCGATTAAAACACAAAATATCTGCTGCTAACAGGAATACAAATGGCTGGCTCGAGCATGCGTCTCCTTTTCATATCTCATAGAGATCTATTATTTCAACGGTGATTTTATCTCTACGTACTGAAGTATAACAGTTTCAAGAAAAAATTGGTTTGCAACCCTGACTACATGTGGCACAATTTGTAGAAAGATGAGATAAAACGCCGTTTAAAGGACGTTCTCATTCAATCGAACTTTAACACAGCGGCGAATTTGCGTAAAAAAATTTTGAATGACAAGCTGATCGCATGCAGTGCACAGGATCTGCAAGGCACGAATGCGGACTTGTGCTTTACCCTACACGTCAGAAAAAAAAAAAAAACTTCACGATTGCCATTAACACATCTTTGAATCGCGGCAGATATGAGGTTCAGCCCCGCCGCGGTGGCTCAGTGGTTACGGCGCTCGGCTGCTGGCCCGAAAGACGCGGGTTCGACCCCGGCCGCGGCGGCTGAATTTCGATGGAGGCGAAATTCTTGAGGCCCGTGTGCTGTGCGATGTCAGTGCACGTTAAAGAACCCTAGATGGTCGAAATTTCCGGAGACCTCCACTACGGCGTCCCTCATAGCCTGAGTTGCTTTGGGGCGTTAAACCCGAATAATCCCAACCAAACCAGATATGAGGTTAACCTCTACGGGCAAAGAACCTGCAAAGTGTTGCAGCTAACAGCTCTTGTAATGGTGAGTGGTGTGAGCACAAGAACTCCATGAAAACAACCACTTTTTCCTGTATTGCCCTACGATGCGTCACCCGTAGGTGCACGATGCTTTTTCAAAAAGCTCTTGTTCTGTCTTCACGGAGAGATAAATTTTTTCGCAAAATAATGGAGGCTGGTGATATATGCCCGACACGAAAACAACTATTTGTGTCGCTGTTATAGAAGCAGAGATGAAGTTCCTGGTCTGGAGAGGGTGGTTCCAGTCTATTTCTGGTGATATTATGTTAGCGTTTGTTTTTGTGGCATCATTTCTGTAGGTCGGTTTTGCTGACTATATATTTTGCACTTGAAAACAATTCTGTTTCATTGCGAGTCAGCAGCGTCCTTTTTGTTGTGCCCTCGTCTTTGTTCCGCTGTGAAACAATGAAATACTCCAAGTCTCACTGCTGTCTACGTTTCAGTCATCAAGTAATGAAATTCGGTCACGAATAGCTCAGGTGGAAAACGCCAGAAGGAAGCAGTCTTCAAATTATGGCAATGTCGAATGGAGTTAAACGCATAGCGAAAGAGAGTGTTTTCGAACTACATTTCCCACTGTTTTGGCCGTTTTTCGTTAGGCAAGGAGGCACAGAATTCTTTAATACCTCCACCCGCGTAAGCCTTGAAAACGACCATATAAAAACCATGTACCCTTTAAACAGTTGTGCAGTTATATGGGCATAAAAATGGAGTAAGCTGCTCTCTAGCGCACTCTCTATTATAAAAGGCTCTGTGCTAGAGGACAAGTTACACCCTTTTTACTACTTTCTGTCTAGAGAGTTGATGCCCTCATACTACATGTCATACTACTTGCTTGCGGTGCCCAAGGAAGCCGTATTGCATCCCGATAACAATTCTCTCATTTCGATGCGGGTGAGATGCAAAAGTGTTCGTGTGATGTGCGATGTCAGCAAGCGTTAAAGGGACACTGAGGAGAAATTGAAGTTGGCTTGTATCGACAGAACACCAGCTCCTGATTACAAAAACGCCACTCATACTGACAACAAAGCTCTTGTGACGTAGAAAAGAGCAAGAACCAAAATACAGGTATCGCCGCCACAGGCCAAACTCGCAAGTACAAGCGTGATGACGTCATAGGACAAAACAGTGTTGCTAGAATGAATAGTTCTAGCAACACTAGGTCACGAGAAGCCACGAATCACTCAGGCGCAGCAAATGCATGTACAAATATCCTTGACGTCGTCAGATGGCGCCACGTACCCGGCAGCTACGCGTGCGCTTGCAGCATCGGGACCAATAAGCGCCTGCTCACCGGCGGTAGGTGGGCTCGCGATATTCCGCTAACGGTAACAAGGGACACGGTATGCTAAAGGTGTCTATTTGCGAGAACTTCGTTGACGGCGGTGCAAACGTAAACGAAGCTCAGTTCAGTTTATTACCTTAAAGACCCCCGTAGGGGTATTACATAAGGGGTGGATTATACAGAAAAATAGGTACAATGGTTGCCATGTGGGTTCAACATACAATATGATCTGTTAGTGCTTTGGAAAAGTTGGATGGGCAGGTGATAGCGGCGATGCTGTGGGAAAGGCCGTTCCAATCTAATGCTGCTCGTGGGAAGAAGGAGGCAGCGAACGTGGTCGTATGGGTCCGAGGCCGGGCAACTTGAAGAATGTGACCAGTGCGATGCGATATGCGAGCTGGTGATGTGATATAGCCTGCGTAACCGTGAGTGCTGTAAAAGAACTTATGAAACAGGTTTAGGCTGGCAATGCGGCGACGAATAACAAGGGTTGATAAGGCGGATTCTGCTTTTAAAGACGACACGCTGACTTGGTATGAATAGGTATTGTGGATGAATCTAGTGGCACGGTTCTGGACGGATTCGAGGGCATTTATGAGGTATATTTGATGTGGATTCCATAGGGGGGATGCATATTCTAGTTTCGGTCTGATTAGCGATTGGTAAGCCAGGAGTTTAACTTGTTGGGGAGCGTGACGTAAGTGGCGTTTCAAAAAGCCTAGTGTTTTATTCGCGGATGATATTACATTAGAAATATGTGTGCGCCAAGATAAATCATAAGATAGCGTGACTCCTAAGTACTTAAATGAGTTAACTGCTTCTATTGGGATTTGAGCTATATTGTACGAAAAAATAAATGGTTTAGTGCGACGGGTGAAGGATACAATCTTGCATTTCTGAGGGTTAAGTGTCATCATCCACAGGTAGCTCCATTTCTGAACGTTAGTTAGGTCAGTCTGGAGGGCAAGACCGACAAGACCGCTGCTGTCTCCAGTTTCCCGCGTCCCACTGACAAAAAGACCCTTCGACGTTTTTTGGGACTGTGCTCTTACTATCGAAGATTCGTCCAAGATTTTTCCAAAATAGCTGAACCCTTAACAGCGCTGACCAGAGACGACACACCCTTCTTGTGGGGAAGCGACCAAGAGGATGCTTTCGTGGAGCTCCGCCACCGCCTGCAACGTCCACCGATACTCGCCCATTTCGATGACGCCGCAGCAACTGACATACACACTGATGCTAGCAACGTAGGCCTTAGGGCGGTCCTGGTACAGTGGCAGGATGGCGCCGAACGAGTCATCGCATACGCAAGCCGTACACTTTCGCGCTCGGAATGCAACTATTCAACGACTGAGAAAGAATGTCTTGCGGTAGTCTGGGCCATCAGTAAGTTCCGCCCATACCTATACGGAAGACCATTTCGCGTTGTCAGTGATCACCACTCGTTATGCTGGCTGGCCAGCCTCAAAGATCCATCTGGGCGGTTGGCGAGGTGGAGCCTCCGTTTGCAGGAGTACGACGTAACGGTCGTGTACAAGTCGGGGCGGAAGCACCAAGATGCGGATTGTTTATCACGCGCGCCAGTGGACCTTGCTTCCCCGGAAATCACTGAAGACTTCTCTTTCCTTGGTGCTGTTAGCGCAACCGATATGGCGCAGCTTCAAAGGGAAGACCCAGAGTTAGCGCCGCTCATCGCGTACCTGGAAGGCTGCGACGGTCCCCGCATTCCTCGTGTTTTTCTTCGTGGACTCAAATCCTTCACTCTGCAGAACGGCGTCCTCTACAAGCGCAACTTTGAGAGCAACACTGCAACATTTCTGCTCGTAGTCCCGTCCGAGTTGCGACCTGATATCTTGAGCGCTTGCCACGACGAACCATCTGCCGGCCACCTGGGGGTCAGTCGTACCTTAGCGAGGATTCGGCAGAGGTACTACTGGCCAAGATTACTTCCATCAGTGCGGACATACGTCAAAACCTGTCGCGACTGCCAGCGCCGTAAGTCTCCTCCCTTCAAACCCGCAGGATTTCTTCATCCCATAGCGCCTCCGAAGACGCCTTTCCAACAAGTGGGAATGGACCTACTCGGCCCTTTCCCGAAGTCATCCACTGGAAAACGTTGGATTGCTGTCGCGACGGATTATTTGACGCGGTACGCTGAGACAACGGCGCTTGCAAACGGAACTGCTGTCGAAGTGGCTACGTTTTTTGTACACAACATCGTGCTGCGTCATGGCGCTCCTGCGGTTATAATTACTGACCGTGGAGCTGCTTTCACAGCCCGCTTGACTCAGGCAGTCCTAGATCTGACCCACACCAGCCATAGGCGTACAACAGCGTACCACCCACAGACAAATGGTTTGGTAGAGCGCCTTAACAGAACCCTGGCCGACATGCTCTCCATGTATGTGGATGTGGAGCATAAAACATGGGACCAAATTCTCCCATACGTAACGTTCGCTTACAATACGGCCCTGCAAGAGACAACGCGGCTCACGCCCTTCCAGCTTGTCTTCGGTCGTCCAGTTGTTACTTCTTTGGATGCCATGTTGCCCGTCGACCCTCAGTGTGACCTAGAGCCAGATCTTGACGTCGCCACTTTCGTTCAGCGGGCTGAAGAAGCACGTCAACTGGCCAGGCAGCGAATACACCGTCAACAGCACGCCGACGCTGACCGCTACAATCTCGGACGGCGATTTGTTACGTACGAACCAGGCGACCACGTGTGGGTTTCGACACCAGTTCGTCGCCGTGGGTTGTCCGAAAAATTACTGCGCCGATACTTCGGACCTTACCGAGTTCTCCGCCGCATTAGCGACGTGACGTACGAAGTTTCACCGGCAACCCCAGGCCGCCCTTCGCGCAGACCACCGCATCCGGATGTTGTGCACGTCGTTCGTATGAAGCCGTACCACGACCGTCCTGCTGATTGTACTTGACGCTGAGTGCCGCCGGTTGTGTGTCGTGATAGCTGTGTCTCACTTTCCGTGTCTAACCCATTTTCCCCTCTGTGAAAGCGGCCCGCATCGAGGCGATGCTGCAGGGGAGGGAGCAATGATACAGCTCAGAAGTGGACGAAGAAGAAGTGCTTCGCCATCTCGCTTGTGACGAGGAAGAAGAAGTGGTTCGTCTTCTTGCTGGTGACCGCTCGGCAGACTGGAGCAGTTCTTGTGTCTCTGTGTGCTGTGTAATATTCGTGACAATATTACATTAGAAATATGTGTGCGCCAAGATAAATCATAAGATAGCGTGACTCCTAAGTACTTAAATGAGTTAACTGCTTCTATTGGGATTTGAGCTATATTGTACGAAAAAATAAATGGTTTAGTGCGACGGGTGAAGGATACAATCTTGCATTTCTGAGGGTTAAGTGTCATCATCCACAGGTCGCTCCATTTCTGAACGTTAGTTAGGTCAGTCTGGAGGGCTTCTTGGTCGAAAAGTTATTAATATTACGATAAATGACGCAATCATCTGCGAACATACGAATGTGACATGATACGTGAAGGGGCAAGTCATTAATGTATATTAAGAATAATAACGGTCCGAGCACTGATCCTTGGGGGACGCCTGAGGTTACTGGAATGTAATCAGAAAATTCGTTATTAACTATGACAAATTGGGTTCGATTTGTTAAAAATTCCTTAATCCAGTTTAGAATGATAGGGTGAATATTTAGGTAAGAGAGCTTAAGTAGTAATCTCTGGTGTGGTACTTTGTCAAAAGCTTTTGTGTAATCTAAAAAATAGCATCAATCTGTTGGTTGCAATCAAGGTTAGCATGTAAGTCATGAACAAATGTAGCCAGTTGTGTCTCACAGGAAAGGTTTTTACGGAACCCATGTTGTGATGAATGAAAGAAATTGTTAGAATCGAGAAAGTTCATGACTTGAGAATAAATTACATGCTCCATGATTTTACAAGGAATGCTTGTTAAGGAAATGGGTCGATAATTTAAGGGCGAGTTTTTGTTACCAGACTTGTGTAACAAAAGCGACGGTAGCGACGGCTGCAATAGCCGATAGATGCATTCAACGTGCGGCCAGCGGTAGCTTTCTTTTCGGCTGCAGCTGGGCCGCACTGCTGGCCGCTAGAAATCACGGAGTCTGCGTTGCGATATGTTCACGTAATGTTCGCGTCACTTAGTCCTGTGTCGTCATAAGAGAATCCCAAGTTTGAGTAAGAGCGCGGGAAAAACTTTCTCAACTTTGAATCCAAATTTCTTAGAAATAAATGCGTCTTTCGCTGCCGGCCAAGTGGTAACAAAGCCATGAATGCCGAACTATTGGATTTTAATTTAAAAAAATAATAATAGAGCTCTCCTCATTGTCCCTTTAAATAACCCCATGAGATCCGCTTTCGAGTCGGCACGTCGGCTAAAAGCAGGCTGATAGCCTCGGGATGTGAAACCACAAATTAGATGAAAACATCCATCTCCTTGCAATTCGAAAGGACACAAAACTAACTCTGTTGTCTTTTCTTTCTAGGTTTGGAACTATCCACTGCCATTCATTGTCATTGGCGTCGTCGCAGTATCAACATTCCCTTTGATTGCGGCTCTACGCCAAAGGCTTGACAGTGATTCTGGTAATTTTTTGTGTCCACAAATGAACGTCACTTTATTTTTTTATGCACACGAACTAATGTGAAGAATTGTGAGTAATGCAATGCTTTCGTAGTAATGACTTTTTGTCATCTCTTAAACGCACTTTCAATTCATAATTTTTGCTCTCTCGGGTTGAAAACTCTTAAGTGCTAAAAAATAGGCACCCGAGGGGAAGATGACACAAATGAGGTTTATGTGCATGCCCTATATTCAGTCGTCTTGGCCATGGTTGCTTGGAAACAGGCCGGCGGCAGCTTAATATGACGATTCATTTCCGTGGTAATTCGAACGGCCCTTTGTAATTCGCAAGTGTGTCCCTTGAGGGCAAGGCTATTGGCGAGTTGGCAGTATGAATTGCTGGCAGTGGCGCAGAAGGAGGGGCGGTCTTGCAATAAACAGGCAAGAACATAAAATAAGGCAAAAAGATTCGCATAACACGACTAGGTTCTTTATTATTTTAAAGCGATAGTGTTAAGGCTCGCTTTATGCAAAAAATCTGACCGCGTCGATGTCTGCGTTGTGAGCGAATAATCAGCTGGATTAGGTTAGCCCAGGTGACCACCAATCTACCCTGGGTGGCAAGTGTATGGCCAACCTGGGGCACAAGATTTTTCTAGGCCTTACAAGATTTTGCAAGATTCTGACGGGCCGGTCACGTGACCTTCATACTAAATTATTGTAGACGAAAGCATCTTTTGACAGGAAAGAGTTTATGAACGCAATTTCTTCATATAAATTATAAGATTTTCCTATAACAATCAATATAACCGCTGATTTTCCTGTCAGCATGCTTGCTTGCATTACTTTTGTTAACGTTCTTGCAGTCGTCAAAAACGTTGTCTATTGGGTTTTAATGGCACTATTAACTGCTCGATGCAAGCGATGGAAAAACTGTAAAAGAGATATTTTGCAACGCATCCAAAGAATGAAGCATCACCTTCAATATTTCTATAACAGTGCCCTACAATATTCCAATATTCAAAGATCTTTCATCCTTATTCACGTGACCTAGAAGTAGAATGAGGTCTCCGAAGAATCTATGAATCTGAAGAAGAGAGAGAGAGAGAGAGGGAAAGGTAGGGATGATCAATACCGCATATATGGTCATTAACCCCATTAACCCCATCACTTCATTCCCTAAGGAAGAGCTTATGAGGCTCCTCTGTTTTTGTTTTTTTTAATCTGGTTGGTGCTTTGCAAGAAGTTGAAGTATGCAGTATGAATTGTCTGCCTAAAATCCTCTGTAAAACAACCAGTACTGCGCTTTGCCGCATCCTGCTATAAGTTTACAAGATAATTGTTTTGTTTCAGAGAGCAAGCAGCCTTGCCTAACTGCGCAAGAAGAAAGCATCAACTATTGGTGGTTACTTCTTGACCCCGTTTTCCTTGCCGATATGATAACTCTTACAATGGTATGGATCATCCTTGGATTCAACGAGCCTACCTTAGAACCAAGCATCAGACAAGTGCGTACCGCCTACACTTGCATTCACATTTTGAAGACAGTGAGAAATAGAAACGTTAGAATTATCGAGCAGCAGGTATACGCCAGATAAGTTCAACAGAACTGGTGAAATGAGGCGCTCACTTCCTTTATTAAGTGCATGAGTATTTCTCGCAGCATATTTGTCGAATAATAAAATACTCCATTAAAGCAATCTGAGGAATTTTGGCGAAAAAATAAGCAGATATGCATGCAATTGCTATGCACCATATGAAGGACAACCTACTATCGTGGACTGAAGTGTACCGGACGGACGAGCGCTTGCAAAAGCTGCGTCGCTGGCAGCAATACATTTTTATCGCATTGAAGTTTCCTGCTATTAGACGCGGTTATCTGAAAATGTGTCCGGAACGTCGTTCTAATCCTTTTTGCCTTAATACACGAGGCAAGAGTGCCGCAGCCCGCAGCAGCGAGCTGGTAGTAGTGTTCAAAAAACAACGCTAGTCCGACGCCTTTTCACCAGAGCGGCGACATACGCAGGGACGCGTGCCAGTATGTCGACTCATCGTTCAGCAGCTTCTCGTCCCAAAAACAAAGGAGCCACAGCGGACGTTTCCACTCGAATACCACTAGCGAGCAAAATGGGCATGCCATTTTCGCACCACTTAATGCCTCTGGTAACGCCAAAATTAAACTGATCTATGTGCTGCGCATCCTTGGCACATCTGTCGCCGATACTGCAGTAAGCCATTACTTGTATATCGTAGTGATAAAGTATACAAAATAGCAAGCTGAGCGATTCTAGTCACAAAACCCGCCATACAGCGCACGCATGTCACACGCAGCTGTGGCAGTAGGTTGGGAAAAATTACTGTAGATTAAGGACATCTTGGGGATATCGTAGGCAGCACTGAAATGGGAGGTGTCGGAAATATTCAGATGCTGCTAAGCGCTAGAATATGCACATTGCACTCTTACTTATATCGCGACGCTAGACGTTGAAGTGAGGATGACGACTACTGTCGTTGGCTTATTTTTTTGTCTTTTGTAGTTCAATCTCAGCTCCTCTGAGACCGGAATGGTCTACACGGTCCAGTATGGGTTCTATGCTTGCGGATGTATCATCGCAGGAATCATCAGCCATTTTAAGGTAGGCCCTATTAGCAAAAAAACACGTGGAAGTTGCACAACCACTTGTTTCAACGTTCACTCTTCGCCGCTTGTTTTTTTTTTTTCAAATTGGACGAAGATGGTTTCTGTAAACAGCCACCATCAGAATCACGCCTCATGTAGATATGAGGCTGTCTGACTTAGCTGAAAATTCGCGTGAAGCCTACATTCTGTGCGGTGAATTTATGGGGAAGCAAAGAGCTCTCTCATGTATTTGTTTATTTTATTTATTATTTTGTAATGGCTCTTAGATGAGCCACAGGCATTTCCAAGCTATTTTCTTTAGCTTTTGGCTTGTGGCTCATTCTAAAGACTGTATGCACATTTGAGAAATAAAGTTTGGATTCATTCATTAATTCATTCATTCATTCATTCATTCATTTGATGTATCTCAAGATAGAAAGGAATTCGTTCTAGTTTTCTGTATAGTGAGATGTTTGCAAAGAAAATACAGCATTGATAATATATTGCTAAGAACCTTGGCTTTACAAATACACCTCCTAAACGGTTGCAGCTGACCTATATGCTTTACACTGACTCAAAAAAAAAATGGCAGAGGAGGGGGGGGGCGGGGGGGAGGGGGTACGCTCAAGCTTTACCTTTCAAACAGAACGCGAAAGCCTTATCGGCTCCCGTTCAGAAAGCCGACTCAGCACTGAGACAACAACCTAATTCCTAATTAGCATACTCATAATTATACACGTACGCATCAATATATGTCTCTAACACAGTTCACTAAGACAGAGAGCGCAACGCACTCAGTAAGTGCACATTTATTCAACTGGAACCAACGAGACTTCGCTGATCAAAAAAGAGCCTTCGTGGCCTATCGTAAGCGTGGTCGTCTCGCATTCCGAAGGCCTTAGGATGGATTCCTTGAAAATTATAGTTTTCTGTCCAGCTCAGCTACTTTCCTTTTGATCAGTTGGATTTCCTCCTAAGATGTGGCGTCAATCCGAACATTATTTTACTTCTTGGAGAGTTTTGTTATTTTTTTTGCTTCCGTCCGGATTTTTCGCTCACGGCCAGCGCCGCAGACTGTGTCAGCGACGATTTCGACGGCGCTGGCTGATCTTCGACTCAATACCTATAACGATATCGCATTGAAATCTAATAGCCATCAAAAGAACTAACTCTCTTTAAAACTTTCAACTTTCAAATCCCTTCAGTGGGATAAAGTGATAGCTAAACTTCACCCAGCAGACGCTGAACAGCGCGTACTGCCAAGAATCTATGGACTCGACCAAATATTGAATATTATTCGTGGAAATGCCAAAAACCTTTCTCTATCACGAATTGCTTCAAGAAATCATGAGCTGGTGTTCTCTTGTATTCATCATGCCTTGCAGGCTGATGCCTGGTACATGGTTTTCGGCCAGTTTACCTGCACTGCTGCGTACCTTGTCATGGCGCCGCTCCCATTCATTGGCAATGAACGGTAGGCATTCCTTGTATTCCGCAAACATCATAAATGATAATATATCCCTGAATGACGAATGCAATATTCTTTCCAAAATCTATAACCTCGACTTCTTTGTTTTAAACAAACAATGGTGGTTGTGCCCTGAACTAGCAAAACGTAACGCGGGAATCACGCCTTGTTCAAGTATGACGGATGGTCCCTTAACTTTTGTCCTACAAGCAGATTCAGTCAACAAAAGTTAGCTCGCCGTCAACAGGCCGCTTCCAGACACTTGTACAATGCGCATCTCTCGCTTCAAAAACACGCTTTCGTGGCTGTGCAAATGCGCTCCTTTGCACTGTTTTGCAACAAATTAGAACTTCTTAATATATTCCAGCTACATTTAAATCACAACGCTGTTTCACCGTTGTATCAAAGAAAGGTCATTCTATCTTAGGAAAGCACTAAAATGATTTCAGAATTTCCTATGCCCCTGAATTTGAAACAAAACCATATCGTATCTGTTACAGCGCAACAGCTTATTCTGCATCATCTCAAACTAGTGGTCATGGTACTCACCTTTCGCTGTGTTGTAATTTCCAGACTCACCAAATTAGCGAAATACATTTCATCTGAAGGTGGCTGCCAACATAACTGGGCCCAGTAAACTAACCATGCTGACAAACATTGTTAGCTGACCCGCCGTGGTGGCTCAGTGGTTACGGCGCTCGGCTGCTGGCCCGAAAGACGCGGGTTCGATTCCGGCCGCGGCGGCTGAATTTCGATGGAGGCGAAATTCAAGAGCCCCGTGTACTGTGCGATGTCAGTGCACGTTGAAGAACCCCAGATGGTCGAAATTTCCGGAGCCCTTCATTACAGCGTTCATCATAGCCTGAGTCGCTTTGGGACGTTAAACCCTAATAAATCAAATCAAACATTGTTAACTTACGTCTATTGCCATCTATAGGCTGCGCATTGCTGCAACTGAAACGCCGTGGAACGACCTGTGATGTACAGCTACTAAGATTCCTGTATGTGTCGCACCAAGATCGGTATCGGGAAACCGCAGCGTCAGAGATGAATACTTGTCGCCTGTGCAGCGCTATAAGCAATGAATCGTCTCCGGTCAGCGAAATAAGATGCGGCGCTGGAATAAATGGGACTTCACAAATATTTCCAGCTACGGCAGAGGAGTGGGCACAGCCGTTGCTAGATCCGATGGTAGAGCGCACTGTTCTGCGAGTCCTCCGTCACCTACTTCCTCGAGATTAGCCTCGCACTCTGGTCTGCAGCCCGGGTCAGAAGGCTCTTGAGGGAAATCAAGAGGCGCATGCCTGGGCCACCGCTCTTTCTTACCTGGCTGACTTTCCTTCAGCCGCCTACTCTTACCTGGCACTCAGTTTTGATCCCATATCCCGGTCTTCGCCGATATTATAGAACATCTTCACTCATATTACCGCCAACGCCCCCTTGCTCACCCTCGCCTCCACAGCGGGGAGTCCATTTCCCTTCGCCAACTTCAAACCGGCACCAGCCGTAACCTTGTGGGCTACCACCGCTTTTATCCTAGCCGTCACCGCGTAATTGCCCGCTATGTGGCGGACATGCTACTCTATTTCACACCGTCTTGGCCTGCCAGGCCATTCATGCAGCTCCTCGGCTGCCCTTTGAGCATGAAGCTGGCTAGGAGCATGCCCTCCGGTCGCCCGATCCGGGTGATCAGCGCCGGCCGGTCACCCGGGCTGCGGCGGCCACGAGGTCTGTTAGCACCCTGTATAAAGGCATCCACTCCCAGGCCGTACCCATTACCTGACCAATTAATATATTTTCCATCATGCATCTGCGAGCGTGCTGAAGGATGCGCTCTCGCGCATCATAAAGTCCCTGTTTTCAACGAAAGTGCATAATCTTTGTGAACAGGAATTGAGAAAGTGCCTCTTTTTAGCCATAAAGACCAATAGCAAAGAAACGAAATATTTTAACTGCTGAAGCAGGATGTCCTACTTGGGAGCCTACGCAAATGCATCTTCGCGCAGAGTCCCGCTGATAAATCTTCGCGATGTTCTCGTGGATGCGTTCGCTTTCTTGCGTTTGGCTATGGTCATCGCTTACTATAGTAAATGTGTGTCATACATGTTAACAAATAAGGGTGTAGTTGTAGTCTAAGTGGTAGCTCATAATAGTGAAGAATAACCGCAAAAGGCACGCGACGGATTGCACCGAAGAACACAAACCACCTTGTGCTGTTTCTTTCTGGTGGTGGTGATGCATATTCTAATAACAGAACTTTGCGCTCCCAGAATTGGGAGGGACCCTTAGAATGGGGCTCCGACGGCCTTAGCTGCGCCCCGTGAACCAGCCGCATTGACCCTCTAGGCTTCAGCTGGGCAGCGCGGCATCTCACTTCTCAGGTTGTGGGTGGCTGCAACTGGTGTCTTGCGTGGTTAGTCTTTACTACCACGGAATCTAACGTACGAATAGTGTCAGGCGTTAGCGACGCAGCAATTCTACAATTGCAAAAATTGTTTCCGAGAGCAGTGGGAATTTTATTTTAAAGGTTTCTACCTGTGCAGCGGAGGTATTCGCGAATAAGATATTATGAACAATGCATGATTGTTTATATTTCCCATAAGTTTGTTCCTCGGAGTTCCATTCACATTTGTAATCTAACATGCGACGCGACCCAGGCGTTAGATGTAGCTGCTTAGAACAAAGCCTTTGAGCAGCCAATAGATATTTTCAGAAATAGGAGTTAGAACGTAAAGCACAATGTGTAAAACCATTATTTCATGTAATGCTCTCATTTCAGGAAGCTTTGGAACGTTTACGTGTGCCAAATCCTTACTGGCATAGGCACATCATCAATATTTATCTGCGCCTACAGCCACGCTCTCAGCCATGTAATGTAAGTACTACTCCTTTTTTTTTTCACATGGTACAAAAGATCAGAGGACCAAAGAAAACATTAATCGAGCTGCATTTTAAAAGCTTTCATTCTGCACCAGAGGGCTGCAAGATAACCGCTGGTCCTTAAGGGTAACGGAGTGGATTCCAAGAGACGGCAAGCGTAGCTTAGCAAGCGTAGCAAGCGTAGAGAAGGCAAGCGAAGGCAAGCGGAGGTGTGTTAGCCACGTCAAGTGCCTGACATACCTCCACTGTTCCACTTGAAGGTCAAATATACCGTGCCGATGACCTTGGCTCGACTAAGCTAGTAAAGCTTTCGCTTTAAAAGATGCTGGTGCTTATAGACGTTAATAATTCGTCAGGAATGAAACTCGTGTTGAGGCGTCACTTGAATGACATGTTGACCAGTGAACTGTCGATGCTGGGTTTTTGCAGATTCGCAGTAATTTGCAGTAGGGCTTGTTGTGTTTGATGCCGGGCATGGAAGAGGTTTTATGATCTCCCGCAGATTGCGTTTTTCCTTGCGCACCAGTGGTAGAAAAAGTGCCACACTGCTGTTGGCGCATGCCTGTGCAGTTCAGGAATGGCACTGCTCGACGTCATTTCATAAACTGCCTGCTATATTATTCGTAACCGCTGAGTGCCCTTTTAGCAACCTACTGACTGCCCTGTGCACGCCGCAATCCTTAGAACCTGTGCACTGCGCTTTTCTTTATCTTAGAAAATTGAGGCATACACAACCAGACAGTTAGAAAAAAATAAAGAAATTTAAAGACATGCCTGTATATCATGAGATGCCTTGGAGCACCTAAAAAAGTTGAATGAGGAACTCAGAAGATAATGCCATTATTTTTTTTGCATCCTGGAAGCAGAGACTGTTTTGGTACTCAGACCGAGTTGCACTTCCTGCACTTTCAGGCGCAGCGGATATCCGAACAACATCCGCACCAACGGTTTCGTCTCCAGCTCTGTTTTCTCGTTCCTTGTTGTCGGGTGAGTGACCTGTAATTTTTTAACGGATTTGAATTAGTGACTTAAAAAGCTTACAAAATTTTTTGCCTTTTTTTTTGACAGGGCAATCCTGACACCGCCTATTGCGGGGTACGTGTACGATACATTTGGTTATCAAGACGCGTGTCTCGCCCTTAGCTGTCTACTCGGTGCGTGGGTAAGTGGTGATTTAAGCAAAAATTTCTGCACTTCAATATCGCTGCATGGTTGTAGCGGGTCATGGCTCATTTTATTTCACTGCTAATACCTGAACAGCATGTTTATATTTAACACTTTTCTGGTGATTTAATTCAACCCTCCTTCTTCGTCCGATCTCGCCCGTCCATCCTATGAAGACAGACAGCTCAAAAGCGCCACAGCTAGAAGCAATAAATGAATTTGAACAGAACTTTAGAAGTTTAGCTATGAAGAAACGTAGCTGGCTTAAGCCATTGTCAGCCCTCCCACTGCATACCGTCTTCCCTTCTCTACAATTGTCTCCACTCGCAGCTGTTAGCTTTCTCTCTCAACTTACCCCGCTTCGAGCAGAGATGTTCTCTCTGCTTAAACGCCGTGGTGGCTAAGTGGTTAGCGCGCTCGGCTACAGAGCCGGGGTACCCGGTTTCGAACCCAGCCGCGGCGCATGTTTCGATGGAGGCGAAACAAAAAAGGGCCCCTGTGCTCTGCGATTTCAGTGAGCGTTGAAGATCGCAAGGTGGTCGAAATTATTTCGGAGCTCACACCTGCGGCACCACTTTGCCTTTTTCTCCTTTCACTCCCGCCGTTATCCTTTCCCTCACGGCACGGTTGAAGTGTCCGCCAAGAAATCAGAAAGTTACTGCGGTAGTTTCTTTCTTCAAAAGCCACTAATAATCCCGTTGCACATCCAACCTTATCCACACCTCGTCATATGGTTTGGCTGCTGGCTGCTATGCGAAGAAATTTCCCACATTCTTGTACTTTCACCTAAAGGAGGAAAAGGAGCAGTTGTCCTCACTTGGCCCAAGTCTTTTATGCTTTGATTTGATTAAGCCTGCTGCCAGTATATGCGATGCAGGCTGGCAGCTTTATTTTACAATCTTTTAGGGCACCCCAATCTATCGAATGTCTGTCCATCGATCGCCTCCTCTTGAAGTTTCGCCTGATGCGCATATCGCCACAACTGAGAACACGTGGAAAGAGCCCTCAGCAACTGTCGCTCGATCCCCGAAACATCTGTTGTAGAGCGCGCAGTGCAAAATAAGCGGAGGCATAAGTGGTGGTTGCAGCTCTTTCCTCGACACGCATATTGACGTAAAAAATTGTCATACACGTACACTGAACTAATACAAATAGCCAGTGACAGCGTGGCGCGGCGACCGCTATACCATCATTTAAACGGAGTTGCACCCCACTGAGACAATGACGTTAATGTCCATGGCCCTTGCCATGCCAGCTAAAAGCACTGCCGTCATTCTCGCACTGGATTCAATTCCGGCTGCTCCGGCCGTATTTCCATTAAGGCGCAGTCGTGAAGGCGCCCGTGTGTCGTGCCATGCCAGAGCAGGTTCAAGAACCACCGGCGGTCGAAACTTATTTGGAGCCCTCCACTACGGCTCACCGTAGAATAAAGCAGTTACATCGGCTTTGTTTTCCTCGAAACCAGTTTTCGCCTTTTACTGCATGAAGTTTGAGCTTTCAAGAAGTAGGTCCACCAGGCTTTCAGGCTCTGCAGTCGCGGCTAACATTGTCAGGTCTTTCATTTGCGGCTAAAAGGGCTCACCAAAGACAGAACTGGAGAAGACATTCCGCACAGAGAATTACATAATTCATAATAGCACTATTTTGTACTACAAGTTTCTTGACCTGTGGACTGTGACTTCAGTGCACAAAAACTCGACAGAAATACCGTGCTCGCTCACACCTGTGACCAGTTCATTGCTCAGTAATCACTTGCGAGCGAACATTCATTCGAGGCGAAGAGATAAAGAGGACTTTATTCCGAAACTCAGAGTTATTCGTCGAGCATGTTTCGTGTTACATTAGACTATGAGAGTTGAACCCCTTTAAGATGAATGGCTCTGTAACAAATTATCTGCACCCCACTGGGACATATCTTGTAGGATATGGCGTTTCTGTATACCGTTGGCCTCAGGAAAAAAAAGTACACTCGTAATCCTGCACTAGTTTAAGCTCCGATGTCAATAAATTGTCGGCGTTCAAGCAGCTTGCGCGTGCAAGGTGGTTCTGTTCGTCAAATAAAACAAATGTGCAACACATAGCAAAGAGGTCGATGACGACACTTTGAGCCACTTTGCTTTCGAGGTAGGAATCTGGAAGTTCAGCAAGAGTTTAACGTAGGGCTCGTTCGATTAACGTCTGCGTTTGGTAAACTTTTTTTTCTGGCCGCTTAAAATTGCCTTGTTTGAAAGCAATGGATCTCGGTCTTACGTACTTCCAGTAGAATATACCAGTTGTCATGGCTCAGTGCTCACGGTGTCCAGTTGTTGAGCGCTTGGACGCCTGATACAATCACGACCCTGGTGGCCACGTTTACATGGAGGTAAAACATAAAACACGCCTTTGTCCTGCTACCTGTCAGTGCGTGTCAAAAAACGTCGAGTTTCCGAAAATCATGTGCAGCTTATTCTCATGGTGCCTCTCTATCTCTTACTTCTTTCACTCCCTCCTTGATCACTTTCCCCAGGATTCACGCTTCCGAGAAGTGAGACGGTTATTGCGAGTGGCCTTTTCTTCAAAACCATTTCATTTATTTCAATCAGGACTATAGAGTCTTGACGCATATAAATGGTCTTTTATTTGGGCAAAATGGGGCAGAAAAAGTCACTGCTTGAAGAAACGCGCTTCAAACTCGTTTCGTGACCGATTTTACTCTGAAAGATGGCGACCTGTGTTGTGTAAACGAGAGTGCTCATCGAAAAATACATTCAGATGATATTAAATGATAGCTTTTGCGCTTGTTTTTGAAGTGGACTTGCCTTTCTTAATGTTGAATTTGCAGATTCCAGCCACATTCGCAGTGTGGTTTCATAATGCCTGCAAGACATCGGGCTCTGCCAGAATCAGCGCTGACAGGACTACTTGAATGTAAAAGCTTTGCCTCATCAATCGTATCACAATAAATTATGTATAAAGAGCGATTTATACTTCCCATAGGCTTTTCTTCTGAATGAAGAAGGGCACTTCATCTTGAAGACTCCTCAAAAAAGGAAGTCGAACTGTATTTAATAAAAATCATGCGTGAATTGTCAACAATATATTACCTCTTTTTTGACTAGTAAATGAGTGAGTATAGTAAGAACCAATAAATAACACTACAGAAAAACATACTTCTTAGACACCGTCTGGACTGAAATAACATGTAACTGTTCTCCACAAACATTTCTCTGAGAATATGGAAGCGAACAGAGAGGGAATGAAATTTCAGACTACGTCAACCACTGGAAGATGAAATACCTGCCGAAATGGTTCCACATGCTTTAATTGGCTACAGCTAATGAAAACAAAAACACGGACTAAGTTGCAATGGCACAAAACAGGAGTAGCTGAAACTTCCTCTTCATGAAATTGTGTATATATACAGGGTGTCCACGCTGACTTTAGCCAAGAGTTAAAAAATAAAATATTTGAGGTAGGCCAGGGAAACGCCTTGCATACATCTACCAACCGGCTTGCGCATCATAGGCAATTTTTTGTTTCGCAATTAATTAATTATAAATTACGATAATTTTTCTAAATTCATAAATATTGACTTTAGGCAGAAAATGTGAATAGCAAAGTTGGAGAGCACCTTGAGAACCCACCATTTCATTCGTTTGCGGTAAAGAAAACCTCACATGTAAGTTTTTTCCGAGCTTCAAAGAAAGCCAACGAAATACAAAAAATCACGTGACTAGTGCATTCGCGCGCCACGATTGTGCTGCTCTCAACCGTGGCTTGAGTGAACAAAAACAGCTGCTGGCAAGGCGCGACGACCTCAGTGCGCCGGCAGGTCGACATGTCAACGATGGTCGCGGCGCCCGCGCGAGCCAGTCTACAAGCGTGACGGTGCAAGTTGTGAGCTATGGAATGGCCAAAGGTGACAAACACAAATGCGACCAGTTTTATTCGCCACTGAGAGGCAAAAGAAGATAGGAAAGTATTTTACTTATCTTCTTTTGCCTCTCAGTGGCGAACAAAACAGGTCGAATTTGTGTTTGTCACCTTTGGCCACCCATGTCATAGCTCACAATGCCCGGCGCGTTCGCTGCAACTTGTACCGTCACACTTGTAGACTGGCTTGAGCAGGCGCCGCAACAACCGTTGACATATCGGCCTGCCGGCGCACTGAGGTCGTCGCGCCTTGCGAGCAGCTGATTTCGTTCACTCAAACCACGGTTGAGAGCAGCACAATCGTAGCGCGCGAATGCGCTAGTCACGTGATTTTTTTTGTATTTCGCGGGCTTTTTTTGGAGCTCGGAAAAAACGTACATGAGACGTTTTCTTCACCGCAAACAAATGGAATGGAGGTTTCTCAAGGTGCTCTCCAACTTTGCTGTTCACATTTTCTGCCTAAAGTCAATATTTACGAATTTAGAAAAATTTGCTTAATTGCTGATTAATTAATTGCAAAACAAAAAATTCCTATGATGCGCAAACCGGTTGGTAGATGTACCTAAAGAGTTTCCCTGGCCTACCTCATATATTTTATTTTTTAACCCTTGGCTAAAGTTAGCGTGGGCACCCTGTATATGAGAGAAGCCAACAGCCACAGAAACCAAAGGACGCAGGGTATATTAATTAATTTTTATTTATTTTGTGATGTTGATCAATTTAGAATATTACTGAATATGTTATCGCTTAACGCTAATTGATTATAAAAGCAGGAGAAAAGAGCACCACATGCCGCCGGTGGGAGACGAACCCACGATCTCCGAATTACACGTCCGGTGCTCTACCTCTGAGTTAGGGCGACGGCTATCAAATCTCCTGCTTTCGGGGATATTAATGTTTACAAGTAACCTAACCTTTGGAGTGTTCATCAGCGCCACCCACGTTCATAAGGGGCGGACGTAGTACGTCCTGAAGTACCGCTTGTGTGACGTGGAACGTCATAAAACGACGGGGGTGGAAGCTTGTGAGAACCCTCTTATGCTTCTTATGGCGTCAAGGCTGCCATAACCGAGGCCCTCGCTAAACAATTAAGCAAACAAGGGAAGGGGGATGAGAGGCTTGTTATAAGTATGAGAGAAGCCAACAGCCACAGCAACCAAAGGACACAGGGTATGTTAATTAATTTTTATTTATTTTGTGGTGTTGATCAATTTAGAATATTACTGAATATGTTATCGCTTTAGGCTACTTGGTGGGCGTTTCCGGTGGGCTTTTCCCACCGGCGGCATGTGGTTGTTTTTTCTTCTGCTTTTCCAATCAATTAGCCTTAAGCGAATTCTTTCGAATTCGCTCGAATTGTGGAGAAGGTATTAGAAGCAGTGTTTCTTCGAAATAAAAATCAGTTGAAAGTAAACAGCGCTTGTCTCTTGTCTCGGTGTTTTGCGCTGTTCCGTCAGAAATTAGTAACCAACATGCCCAAGCTGCTGTCCTGGCGGGTTACTTAATGGAGTCAATTTGGTAATAATGATTTTTTGTGTACGCCGTAGTACGCACAAATTTTCGCTCAGTTTTTTATGAGCAGTATATAATGTAAAGGTGCCTTTAAAAATGACATATTATTTGTTTGACTGATCATTCACAATTAGTTGTCATGTACATTATCATCCTCTGCGCTGCGCCTCGGCCTCAGTGCAATGCATTATTTCTTCATTGCGAAAACTTTCGACATCAGAGCGACAATTTTAAACATACAAGAGCCTAGGAACAGGATGTCGTTGGAATGCCGGGTAGCGACGGATGCAATGATGCAAACATCTGGCCAGCCACATGTTCTTTGTATTGGAAGGTACTTTTCTTAGCTTGCAGAGTTTTTGCGCGCCATGAATAGCAAAATTTAAAAAGGAGTTAAAATCATCTGTTATGTAAAATAGTCCTCTTCATAAGTTCTCTTCATTGACATTTTCGATTAGAAACTCGGTTCAGTCCTATTTTCAAGAAATGTACTCAAATGTGAGAATAGGGTCAAACCGGATTTTTCACTTAAACAAAGAGCTATATTTGTCCCACCAGCGATTAGAGCACGACTTTGAAGCGATGAGAAAAATAACGGACAATTTAACGTACTTCAAGCAAGTGCGAACAGGATGCAGTAGCTCTTAGCTTTCGGTTCGAGGCACAGTTTAAGAAGGAATTGCGATATTGCTGTGTTCTGGATCTATTATGCGCGGAAGAAAGTTGCGAAGGCGACGACATCCAAAGGACAAGAGGCTCGGAGCGAAACAAGCTGTATGTTCGGCGGCGGCGGTGACGTAGTTGTCGAGTGCTGAGGCCAGCGAAGCTGCTCCAGTACCGCCGCGGGATCGAAACCCAGTCGCGGCCAAGTGTTTTGCAATGAAGTGTTTGGCACAGTTGACCGCAAAGCCGGCTAGCAGGCTGCCCAAAAACCGTTAGGCAGGTTGCACCCTGCCAGACGCTTCAGACAAACAACGGCGAAATTTAAGATCGGTTGTTTTAGTGCTAGCGGACCACACTTGATTGTCGCAAAAGAATTTTCCAGGCATAATTGGGGCCCTCAGCCCAGAGCCGCAGTGCCCCGTGCCTTCTTGCAAGCCCTGTCGATCAATTTGAGCTGTTCATCCAGCCGCTAGAAGGAGAACGCAGCCTCTTACTGCGCCGGCAATGGTGCATTGTTTACTGGCGCTAGCTCTGTATGTGACAGGCCCATGTAACGTGGTGAAGCGTTAGGTGCTCCCAGTAGCGTGGATGTTTATGCTCATATGCCGTCAGAATCAGTTTGCTGAGTAGACCAATATTGGGGCATGCATTAGACTGCATATAACCGCACGGAATAGACTGCTCTCCATAAAGTCTTTGTAGAGAAGCGGGTAGGCCCTCCTTAGAAATATTTGGTGCTTGTTCTCAGTTGGCTCCATATCGTCTAGTGACTTTGCCCAGTTTCCCGTCGTAGTGTGCCTCCAAGTTAGCGCATGCCTGACCGTTGGTGTTGGCGCTTAGGTCCCTATTGACAGTCTCATGGCGTACTGTCCACGTCATGGAGCATCTCGAGAAGTTGATTTTTCTCGCCTTGAGTATGCTGGTGGCCGCAATGGAAATGCCTTCGCTGCTGTACCTGCCGCACGCTTCTCTCGAGTCTGTAATTACTTGGGTAGGGCCCCCTCGTCCTGGTGGGTGATGGCGAAGTCGACTGCCGCTTTCGCAGCCTCGATGATGTTGCATTTCAATAAGGTGCAGTTGGTTACCGAACAAAACCGAATAAAAAATCCGAACAACAAAAGCAACCGAACAAAAAATCTACTGGGGATACTTAAGCTCCGCCTTAGCAATATGACGCCGTCCCTCATAGCCTGAGTCGCTTAGAGATGTTAAAAAACCATAAATCAAAACATAAACTAATCATATTTGGTTCATTGTAAGAGTCGTTAGCAAAGTCCTTGCAGCTCAATGCATTCTTGGTCCTAGATGCGCGCAGAGAGCTCCGTCCGATACACCTCAGGTTTGGTGTTTTCAGCAATCTAACTATACGGCAATGTCAGATCTCGTGCACGAACATTCGGATCATACTCGCATAGCCGGACTCCGTTTCTTTTCTCGGTGATATATATGCTCCTTTTTACTTATCATCCAAAAGCAGTGTTCAGTGTTTCCTCCTAGTCAGGGCATTAATAGTTCCTTAGTAAAATTTAAATCGTAATTTTATATCTTATAGTAGCAATCTTCGCACAGAATGTATTTTATCCGAGTTATGGTTAGATTTCATTCTCTACCCACCATTACACACTCTGTGCCCAAGCTAATATAATTTTCCAGTGGTGTGCGAATATTAAAATTTGCGAACAATAATTCGAATACACTTCTTTTCGATTCGCTTGATCGAAACGCACCTAATTTGTTCTCGGGTTCTTCAATAGTTCCCGATTAATTGGCATAATATTGAGATAAGGCGTGGATTATTTATTATAGAAAACATTTTTTCAAAAAACAGGACCAACTCCGTCGCCCAAAGCACGCTGCCGTGATTGACCTTGGCGGGAAGGAGGGTTCGGCGCTGCGATTCTGTCTATTCTTGAAGAATCATTTCTGTTGCTCATACATACGTCCCTTATGAATGGGTGACGGGACCGGATTCGTCCAGGTTTAGCAAGCCCAGGTGCGGGAGGGGTGGGAGGCTGCACCGTCTAGAGCGGACGAAGGACGTCAACGTCAGCTTACCGAACTAACATGGATAGCAGCCTACGCCCACTGATTCCTAGACTGACATCGCCTACCTTTTCGCCCCCCTATAACTGTACCGCAATAAATATTTTCGTCATTATCAGCCTTCCTGCTCGATATCGTTGGCCATGGCTTAAAATCTTGCTGCTCTCGTCAAGTAAGACTCGGCGCTATTTTATCAGCTGCCGTCATCAGTAGCAAACGGTTTTTTTCTTGGACATAAGATAATACGGCGATTTAGTTAAAAAATTCACCTCGTGTTCTATGCCATCCATTAAAGACATGTGCTGCGTCTTTGGATGGCGTCATATTTCACTCCACATTTATAAGCGTAGCCGCTAGCGCTTGGCAGTTTCGCAAGAATACAATTTTCTAAATATATTCGCACGCGCAGCGACTAATTACACAAATATTCGATTATTCAAGAAAGATCTCTTGATCTGTTTGCACCTGGGTAAAATGTTATCAACAGTCATTCAAAATCTCAGTCTGTAGGGCACATGCTGTTTTTGAGTCACACACTTGATATGACTGGCGTGTCGCATTGCATTGATGATGACGGGTGGCTCATAAGTTGTGGCCTCGTAATTTTGGGCATGGAGTTGCGAATTCCTTGGCTGCATGCGCCTATAAAACAACGACATAGAAAAGTGATTTTCCTCTTATTGACAAAACCTCACGCCCACTAATCAGTAAGCATAACTGCTGGAAGATTTCAGTTGTGTTTGTAACAACAAAGGTCGAAGAGTGTACCACAGCTGTCATGACCACATTTGTGCGGTTCTCGCGGATTTAGTTTGTGAACGCGACTTTTTTTACATTTCCCGGCTAAAAAGCGACAGTATACATTGCATGCACTTGCGATGTTCTTCGAATGCCCGACGTCCCAGGATCTGCGTTTCTGCTGCCACATTACTAGCTTGTATGGCTATTGGGTGAGACCGATACTTTTCAGTAACCACTGCAGGGTGTCTGCTCAGATAGGAGGGTGCACTCTGCACCTTGTACCACCATCGTGGGAAATATGGAAGCTAAATAATTAACTCCTCTTTTTCAGTTGTGCGCATTTGTCGCGTGCACTACGAGACACCCTTAGAGCGTCTCGGGTAGCTGTCCCAGTGTCTAAGGAGATGTCTTCGACTAAGCGTGACAAGATCAGCCAGGAACAAGCTACCAGGTGACAAATGGGGGTGGTCGTTCGGTGCCCAGCTTTCGTCGGTCGTAAACCAGACACAGGGTTGGAGTCAGTGGTTCACAATGAAAAAAATCTTGATATAGCAATGAGGTGATATACAGGAATTTCTAATCGCTCTTAAGAACAAATACAAAGTGATTTACAAAAAACTGCAACACATGCCAAATAACAAGGGAGAGACCACAGTATAAGGAGATCTTCGAACTACACTGCACTGCACTGCACTAATAAAATGAGGCCTACAAACAGTAATGCCAGTTTACAAATGCCAAATACAAGCCTCTATACAATCAGGCAGCTATACCCGACTCATGACAGTTGCCAGAATGTACTTAAAAACACGCCGCAAGATGGCAACACAGTATCTGAACATTCCATACAGGGAGTACACAAAATACAAAGCACGCTTGCTACTATGCTTCATGATTCGGTCTACGCATTTGGCTAGGTACATACTTGCTCCGCTAGGGATTTCGGTAGTATTCATGGCTCGCTCTCTAACGCTACTCTCGTTTTTTTTTTTTTTTCCGGTCGCGAGTTCGACTCTTCTTCTACCTTCTCTTAGGCTTTTTCTCCGAAGGTGGTTCTCACTCCTTTTTCTGCCAGAGCACTGGCCTAGACTTTGCTTCCTTCTTCTCACATGGCTATTGTCTCTTGCAAACCGGACTAACACTACTGTACTTGTGAATTCTCCGATTATCTGGCCTTCTTTCCCCCCTCCCCGGTGAGCGCTGTTTTGTTTGCGTTTTCGCCTCCAGTCCTTCGGTATGCCCGAGATTATGGAAGCTGCTTGACTTGCAGGTGAGCTTACCTCAACTCCTGCAGCCGTATTTCCGAAAGTTGCAGTGATGTCGTAATGGCAATCCATTTCGGAACAAACATTCGCAGCATCCTCTGCTCGTTTTCTTGTTGCTTCTAGTTGGGTTTTATTTCTGGTTGGCTCAACTTCAGTTGCATTGGTAGGGCTAAATTTGCTTTTCTTTTTTTTTTCTACCTTCCCTATTCTTCTTCGGCGCAGTCCCGGTTCAATTTTTCTTGCATCATCTGAGTTGTGCTTTCGGAATCAGTGCAATAGTTCAGTCTCTTTTCCACTCTTCATGGGCTGAACTTCTTTCCGGTTCTTCCTTTCTGAACTTTACTCGTGCACAGTGCTCAGATCACGGCTCTAGAGTCATTCCAGACTCGTTTTCCTCACTTCATATGTCTGTTTTCTCTGCTCCCTTAGTTTTTTTTTTTAATTCGAGGAATTACCATATCGCATAATAATAGGCTGACGGTAAGCTAAAGTACCCCCTTCGACTCATTTACATTAATGCTGCTGTCAACAGTCTTCCTTTCCGAACGCTCTGGTTCTGGCACTGTGCTCTCGACCTAAGCGTCGGGAATTTTCTATTCTTGCGCGGAGGGACAGGCCTCCTCTCTGCCCGACGGTTCACTGGTGCCGGTTTCCTGTTTTTCACTTGCAGCCCTCACCTCGGGTACAGCTTCAGCTGTGCCTTCGCGATCTATGCTGCTTGACCGCTCTTTCTCGCGATCATCACTGCAACTGTCAGTAATCTCTAGAGTTTCGACTTGCACCTTCGTGTTCAGGCCATTTTTTGAAAGTAGTCTCCGACTGTACCATGACGTTGACATCCTCCCCAATGCCTAATATTACGGCACAAGCTACACTCTTACTTTACTGAGAAAGCGTAACTTAGGTCAGGTTTTCGCTCACTGTATATGCAGTTGCAGGAGAAGGTTCTTTCACAACTGAACTGAAGACCTGTAGAACTAGCTACAACCTCTTCTGTGGTTTCCAGTGATTCAGGCTCGTTACTCCTGCACATGCTCTCGCCTGAGACTAACAAATGAGACTGTGTGTAGGGCCACAGTGCCGATCTGTCACCCAAAACACCTTGTTCTGTACTGGGAGTGACAGCCTTCTCAGACCCATACTTCTGGGTCATTTCTCGATCTCGTGCCCTTAATGTTATCGAGTATGTGGTCGTACAGCCAGCGTTCCGTGCATAGCGCTGTCAGTTCTCGTGTGAAGTATGGAGTCTTCACATGTACTCTGGCCTCCTGCAACAGATGAATAGAACCATCTAGGAATCGCGCGGGGCTGATCTCTCCAGTAAGTTCTTCATCGCTAACCAATTCCCTTTTGATGAAAACATCTGTTTCTTGTGCTTCTCAGAAGAGGAGACGATTTTCCTCGAATGTCTCCTGTGAGAACGGGAATTCTATCAGGGACCATGGCTTAACGCACATGACTGCGCACAACACTGCAATTTTGTCCCGGCACATCCGCTCTTTGCGTTCGGCACCAACCTCTTCTGGCTGTTGTATGAACAGGCACAGCCATAGGAGACCTGCGGGACCGGCTATCCTAGACTAGGGCACGCCGTGCTTTGTGTCCCTTATCTCCGCACTGAAACGAACAACCTCTTTCTTGCTCACAAGGCTGCTACGGCGATTCGAGCCGCAGTGGCCTACCTTCTTGCAACCGTAGGATTTTTATGGGGGGGGGCCCTGACACCTTCCACTCTTGTGCCTTTTTTCTCTTGAGCTGCGAACTGACGCTCACTTTTCTAAATTCATCAAGTTTCATAAAAGAACTTCTTTCTCTCCTTTAAATTCTCTTTCTTGATTCATTTCAACCAGCACCGTTTCTCTTCGGCCGCTTATCTTCACCAAAGCACCATAACTGGCTCTCTTCCTTTCTGTCTTGGCTTCTTGATGAGCTTTCTTATTGCCTACTCAAGCTCTTTCTGCCTCCTCTATTTTTCAATGTCGGCGGCTTCTCTAGCCATGCCTCTTTGCCACTCGTTTTCTTTTCGATCTCAAGATCAATGTTTTTGGCGTCCCAATTTTTCATTTCTAAAGGATAGCTCGACTCGGGCAACCGTATCTAAGAGCCTCTGCGCGGCAACTGACGGTATCGGTCTCCTGATTAACACTAGTTTTCAAACACTTCGTCAACTTCTTGAGACTCTTTCTCAGCTCTCTGCGCTTACATGCACCAAACCTTTTGTCGCAGACGCCAGAACTGTCACCTGTCCACACTTGTTGCTGCACTCCCAGATACCTTTAGAGTGTGTGGGGGTAGGTGCTCCAGTCTCTAAGGAGATGCCTTTGACTCAGCATGACAAGCTCAGCCAGGAACCAGATACCAAGACACAATGGGGAATGATCGTTTGGTGCCCATCTCTTTCCAGTCGTGAGCCATAGAATTGGTCGGAGTAGACATACCAATCTAGGCGCTAGAGGGGCCACCTGAGTCACGTGAGATTAATGCGTCATCACAACCTGCCCTTCGGATAGTGAGCAAACTGCCCACCGCTGCAAGCCGCAGTTAAATTAATGATTGGTCGCTCGGAAGAGCAACCAGGGCGACACAGGACCCTTCGCTGGGAAGAGGTGCCATCGCAGAGCATTTGACCATCGCTTCACGTCTGCATTACCGCTTCAGGAGGGGCACATATAAATTCGAGAATGACTAATTAACGATATGTAGCCGTTAACCCACTGAACCTCTCGCGTCATACCCTTAAGAAGGCGCTGACGCGTCTCCTCTAATTTTTTACTAATGTTTGCGGCTCCTTGGGGGTAAGTGGGTCAGATTTTAGCCAGTTCAAAGGGTTTCCTCGACTTCAAAATAAGAAGCATGCACTCACTGCGGTGTAGTTACTTTAGTCAAGGTCAACTCAACCGTTTCCGCTCTATACAGGGTCTGACATCCCTTGGCCTGGATAAGTGGTTAGTTCGATGAAATGTTTTTGCCTTGATTAGCGCCCGCCTGCCTCCTCGAGAGTTTTCACTGTTGGTTATAACGAGGGCGTTATACCTCCCACTTTCGATACTGGTCACACGCTACTAATACCGAAAAGGAGAGGTGCAAATATTTTGAAAACTGTTTAAGGCTCTCGTCCGATGTCCTCATGCAACGAGGATTAAAATATCTTGAATAAACAGCGCGAACGAAGACGAGCACACAAGAAAAGAAAACGGACGACACAGCGCTGACTAACAAGTGAGGGTTTATTGCTGATCATACAAGTATAAATACATAGATGTCGGCAGAGAGGGAAAGGTATACAAAGTACAAAAAAAAAACAAAACAAAAAACAAAGCATAAATGTGACAACAGCAACAGAAGCGCGCTAGAAATCAGCGGAGATTATCAGCCCCCAGGAGTGACAGCTCTTTTTGCAGTAGTGTTAGTGAAGGAGTGGTTATACATGCATTTCCCTGCTTGAATATGTTGTAGGCCTCGATAATTTCCCTCGCAGTTTTTTCCCGATTTTTGGCAATGACCTTAGTTTCATGATATAGCGGTACGCACTGTTTTTTCTCTGTCTTTGCCCATGCACAATCCCGGCAATGAATGCCGAGGTGACCGGAAACTACTTTTGAGACTTTATAGCTGTGTTCGCTCAGCCTTTTATTGATACATCGTCCCGTCTGTCCTACGTACTGCCCTCCACAGGGCAAAGGGATGTTATAACGAACCCCCTTATCACAAGGGACGAAGCGTGACTGTTGCTTAGTTGTGGACTTAGCCACTTTTCTTTTGATCTCATTAACAGATCGGCGCAAACCAGCCAGACGATCAGGCGCTGAAAACACAGCATCGACACCTGCTTTTTTGCGCACTTTTTTCAGGGAGTGTGAAATTCCATGTAGATATGGAATCACAGCGACACGTTTGCGGTTGTTGTCCGATTCCTGGCCGTCTCGTGCAGCTGGTTCTGACTTGCTCTTCTTTAGGGCCGACTCAGCTACTGACGTGATAAGTTCAAGGGGGTACCCTGCCGAGAGCAGCCTTTTTACCTGGTGTGAAACGCTGGAGTGCAGTCTGTGGTAGCAGGATTTTGTTAAGAACCATAGGGAAGAAGGGGCTTGTTACCTCGAGGTTCGAAAGCCCAGCAAACGTGGCCTGGAGTGAAGTACAGACCAAGGTCTAGAAACTTGATGCGGTTGTGAACACGGGTTTCATAAGTTATCTCAAGAGGGGAGAGAGCGTCAGAAAAAAATGACAGACTTCAAGACACCTCGGCTTCAAACTCCTGTCCAGAGAACTTAACAAAAACAAGGTAGTCGTCGACAAATCTAAATGTTTTTACGACCTTAGTTTCCCAAGGCGTTCTTTGAGAGCACGGTCACATCTGGCGACATAAATGTCGCTGAGTATGGGGGCGATACAGGAGCCTATGCATATGCCGTTTTTTTGAATGAAGATGGACGAGTTCCACTCAGTGAAAGTTGATTGCAGGTACAAGGAAAGCAGGTGCAGAAATCTTGCTACAGAGATACCGGACGTGTTTTGAAAGGCAACCACGCCATGTCGGTCAATGCATTCACTGACACTGGTTAACAGTTCGTCATAGGGAATCGAATAGGATAAGTCTTTCACGTCAATAGAAAAAGCTAAAAGTTGATCAGCATTGTGCGTCGTCAGGAAGTCAGTTACTTGGTCCGAATTTTTTACCTGGAAAGGATCGTCAACAGAGATTACGGCGAGTTGCCTCTTAATGATTTCAGCGAGGCACTTCTGCCAAGTACCCCTCTCTGAGACAATCACACGGAGCGGGCAGTCAGGCTTGTGCGTTTTGGCAGAAAAGAACATATTAAGACTTAGTTTATTGCTATTCGCAATGTCCTGAACAAGCTTAGTGAGGTTGTAATCGTTGCAAAGTTTTTTTGCACGGCTCCTTGCCTTCTGTAAAGATGCTGTACTGCATTCCCTGAACACGGCACACACAGCTTCACCTGCTTTTGACAGGAAACATTCGTTGGGCAATACAACAAACCCCCCTTCCTTATCCGACTGTAACAGGGCTAGAGACTTCCCCTCAGAAAATCAACAGTCTCCCTTACGGGCAAGCGCCTAGGATCCTTCCTTGGTCTTGACAGGACGTCCACTCCATCCAGAGTGCATCTGTCGCGATCGGCTGGGCTGGCTCTTGAGGAAACCGCTCTGACCATGGAAAGCAGCTCAGGGATGTTCTTCCGTGGTTCTACGGCGAACTTGGGCAAAAGTGGGCAAAAAAGCAGGTGTCGATGTTGTGTTTTCAGCGCCTGATCATCTGGCTGGTTTGTGCCGATCTGTTAATGAGGTCAAAAGAAAAGTGGCTAAGTGCACAACTAAGCACCAGTCACGCTTCGTCCCTTGTGATAAGGGGGTTGTTTATAACATCGCTTTGCCCTGTGGAGGGCAGTACGTTGGACAGACGGGACGATGTATCAATAAAAGGCTGAGCGAACACAGCTATAAAGTCTCAAAAGTAGTTTCCGGTCACCTCGGCATTCATTTCCGGGATTGTCAATGGGCAAAGACAGAGAAAAAACAGTGCTTACCGCTATATCATGAAACTAAGGTCATTGCCAAAAATCGGGAAAAAACTGCGAGGGAAATTATCGAGGCCTACAACATATTCAAGCAGGGAAATGCATGTATAAGCACTCTTTCACTAACACTATACTGTAAAAAGAGCTGTCACTCCTGGGGGCTGATAATCTCCGCTGATTTCTAGCGCGCTTCTGTTGCTGTTGTCACATTTATGTTTTGTTTTTGGTTTTTTTTTTGCACTTTGTATACCTTTCCCTCTCTGCTGACATCTATGTGTTTATACTTGTATGATCAGCAATAAACCCTCACTTGTTAGTCAGCGCTGTGTCGTCCGTTTTCTGCTCGTCTTCGCGCTGTTTATTCAAGATGCTTGACCAACTAGCCCGCCAATACGTGTTAACGCAACTGATTAAAATATATTTGCGAATATTCTTCTCGTATGGCGACTTTGGGATTGCACTTTTTGGGCCCACATCAAGGACTTATAATCGAAATCCATGCCTATATCGCGTGGCCGGTGTTGGTGACAGTGTCAGATGAGGTCAGCCAGGTGGCTTTTACTCAGACTGATCTTGGAAAAGGGTTTTGATATGGTGCGTCCTGATTTTTGTTTGCAGCCATGGATATTGAAGATATTGGTAATCTCTTGTTAAAACTCATAGAGCTATGTTATAAAGCGTCCACTGCAAGACTGATCGTTGTTCGAAATCTTACCGAACCTATGGCCCTTATATCAACAGTACGATAGGGCAGCTCGCAATAGCTTTCTATATTTCTTTTATATATTGAGCCTTTTGACTTAGTACCATCAAAAACACCGCAATTCGAAGCCTGTACCTTCGCAATGTGAAACTAAATTTTTCTTATCCTCACGATATTGCTTTTCTCCTTCTATAAGAAAAGTATTCAAGAGTTCTGGTATATGGCTCCTAACCACGACAAAGCAAATAGACTTGGATAAGACGCGTGGGTATAAACTCAAGTCTTTTTGGAGGCACCAAGTGGCGCTTGTTCCCTTCTCTCCTGAGTTCCTGTTGCCAATGTCGAGGAAGCGGTTGTACAAAGACTTAATTTGTATGCTCTTTTTTCCGCTTATGCTCCGCTCTGTGTGGTTTGGCTTACTGAGACATGACGTACTGAATGCAGTGCGTAAAATACATCTCTGAATAAAACCCTTTAGAAAAAAAACCTTTAAACCATATAGGTAAAGCGCTCACTTCCCGTCACTGGAACCGAAGTTCAATCCCCAGTGCCGCAAAATTAAAAAAAAAATTCTTTTTCCATGCCATAGTTTTAATTTATTTCCTTGTGCCTCTCTTTGAACTCTTAGTGCGGCTTTAGAGCCCATAAACCACCATGTGACCTCCAACGTAAACGCCAATCATAAATCGTTACGGGATCGCTACGGGCGTTTTCACGTCAGTTTCTTTCGACCACTGAGGAATTATCGTCCCACATATACTGGGGTTCACGTAGAGCAGCAAGTCGAACTCACTTGGGAAGCTGAGCAGATGTGTTTGAAGCCGAGCGCGTAGCGAATGCAGTGCTCCAGATTTACTCCTTTAGTACACAGGTTGAAGTACGTGTCCCTGAATATTGCTTTGGGGATGTTTGCTGGCGAGTGCATCAACGTGTCTATTTTCGTGATTTCATGAAGATCGCACTAAAGCCTGAAATCATAGTCTCCCTTATTTGTAAACCGCCATTTGCGCCCTTTTATGTAGTAGAAGTGCGACACTTGTAGTTGCAGCTCAGAGTACGTTCAAACTTTTTCTATTTGCCCCCTTGTCCAGTCGCCTGTTCTCGCTGAGAACTGTCACCGCGCATGAAGTTGCTTTCGGTGTAGTGACAACAGTTCAGTGGATAATGAGCAGTCTGCCAAGTAGCCGCATTTAAACCCCTATGATGTAGCATTTAGTGATATGATATGACTGCACCCTGCTACCGTGACGCCACTTGCCTAACGAAGAGCTGTTCAGGGCCTTTCAAAGTAATGGTCCTTTTCAGGCTTAAATGTTCCGCTTTACTATGGGCCCATAAGGACTGCAAAAAATTCACCCATTTCTGGCACCAGTTTAAACCTAGACTATGGGCTGAAATTTCAGCAAGAGGGAAACGAGATTCAACTTATCAAAAATATTCTGCAATGCAAACCCAAATGTCCTCCAATCTTCGTCCTTCGTCGAGGCTGTAGCCACCTCGTCCCCGTGTTTCGCATCTGGCAGGTCTATTTTTAAAGCGACTGTGCTTCCACGTAGGAAAGTTCAATGCCATTTGCCGCCGCTATCCGTTCCCTATGAGGTATCCGTGTATGAGCACTGCAGCGCTCAGGGTTGTTTCTGCTTGTTAGGAAGCAAACGCAGACATGCCCTGGCGGGGTCGTGCGCGTGTTTGCCAATGAACCTGTCTGCGTGCGCAAGTATGGGTCTCTGAGTTGAATGCATCTAGTCACAACTCTATAAAAGTGTGACCCCTTTTTTGAACTTCTATACCTAATGCGTGACTAGGCACATGTGCGTTGCAGCTTTTTTGTAGGCAATAAAGCCTCCGTACAATCCTCATGAAGAGGACTGTGAACAGGTCGTCTGCCACTGCTGCCCAAGGTTAGGAAAACTTGACAGCGAAGAACAACAGCTGGTAAGTGGTCCACTAGATATCTGGTGTAATAATTCGCGTTACCAGCAGGTACTTTTCTCTAAGCCGCACTGTCGGCATTCTGTTGTTTCTACAGTCAGCACCTTTCGTTAAATCTCGAAAAACTGAAATATGACCCTCCAGAAGCGCAGGAAAGCTTTTGATGTACGGGTGACTAGGAACTTCTGGTGGCCGGCAGTAATCGGAAGCGTGGTATATTTGCAATCGGCTTCTATTTCGGTTGCAGTATGTATGTAGGCCGCCCGAAATTCTATAGGCTCGTGTATTGCGCGTTTTCAGCGCACGTTAACTAACCACAGGTGGTCGAAACTTTCGGATGCCTTACGATTTCCCTCATAGCCTGAGTCGCTTTCGGACGTTAAACCCCCCTAAACCATAAAACTGTACGCAAGGGAGACTTAAAAAAAAGAGACCCGTATAAATATTCAGCACGTGAACCACGAACATCATTAATTAACATATGGTAAACGCCGTTCCAGTTATATATAAAACATTCTGTTTAGAATGTTCAAATTACGTTTCTTTGAAAACATCTCTGCACTGTAGGTTTTCATTTGTAACCGCGTTCCAGGTTTAATGCTTGGATGGGCGCTGTCTTGGTAAATTACGTTTTGCTGCCTTGCGCGGTAAGTCTTCAGACATTACCACGTCCAAGAGTTTCGCGTCCTCATAATGCGTTTTTGCGTATTGAAGGGTAATCAGGCATTTTAGGGAACAGCTGAACTCGGCTACAGAAGGACCAAGTGTTGGACGGCGCCTTCAGACTTGGAACTATGGCATCGGCCTGGAAAAACTTCAGGATGAAATTTTCATAATTACTCTCAATTTAGTTACACACTATTTGCAATTACAATTACTTACAATTTACTGCAGTGCAGTTGTCGCAGTTGTCTCTGGAGTTATCTTATTAGAACCTGTTTTGCGGCTGTCGTCATTGAAACTGAGTAAATATTTAAATGCGAGTTACGTGGAGGACTTGTGTGCGCGTTTGTGCTCTTTTGAATGACATGGGGGTAAAATCTCGTGTCTGCTAGGGGCGGGGTAAGAGGACATCATGCCAGCAGTGGCGCCTCACAGGCATGTTTGCACGTCTGCCAGGCCCACCGGCGTCCGCTTTCGCTAAATTTCAACCAAGCTTTTATATAAGCTGCGCTGGTCTTTTTTAAATAGTCTAAGTTATCAACAGGCTTACTGAAGTCCACTCAAAGTAAATCTTTAATCAAGAAATATTTTATCAGTACTATGATAAAAATAGAGATAATAAATTGCCAATGTAACGCGTTTCGCAGGCTTTTCTTCGAAAGCTTAGTAAGCGCATATGTACACATGGTAGACTTATTCCAGTTGTATCTTCTGAATGGCCAGAAGTTCGATAAGCCGCAGTGGTACAAGTTTCGTATAGATAGCAGTAACTTTCAAGAATATCCAAGTAAGAAGTCCGCCACTCTTTGCAGGAACCCTTCCACACAGGCAGACTTCATTGTTTCATTGACAGGAGAAGCACCATCAGCTCTAGAACACTGAATGATCTAACACGAAAAATGCATAAAACAAAAATATCCCTACGTGGGTGAGTGGCGTGGGAAGGACAATATTTTTCGGTGAAATTCTCTTCAGTGGCGCGTGATGCTCATCTTTCGCACTGGCGACTAACAGCCTTCTCTGACTTCATGTTGATGCGAACAGCCAAAAAAATTATAGCTTCTCGCCTGCAAGTCAGGAAAAGAATGCGTATTTATCCTGAAATAATTGTTGGGGGTAGAATGACAAGGGTAAGTGGCAAGCATTATGAGAGCATAATGAGCATAATCAAGGTCCATACTTATGTTGCACACTATTTGGAACTCTTTAGTGAGGTCTCAAGGCAAGAGCACGAGGCATTAAAATTTCTTGGGGGTTACGAATTTTGGATCACAAAGTAAAGCTACAGGTATCGAGAACCTTGCACTCCTATGTTGTACACCTGGCGACGAGACAGGCACCATAAGCAATGCTCAAGATGTATAGGATACCGACGCGCTGAAGCGACGCTTGCGGTGCTCTTTTTTGTTTTCTTTCCAGATCTCTTGTGAAAGCCTGATCTATGTCTGTACCATGTCGCCGAGTCCTTTGCGCCACCGTGGTAAGTAAAATGCCAGCGCGGGCCACCCCTTGCACAGTTTCTTGGGGAATAACAGGGCGTTTTGTTTTCAATTCTCTCGTGGCATATTGAATGTTTTTGCAGCAAGTACCTTTACCTAGCACTGACAGCGGCTGACCAGCTAAGGAAACTATCAAAGAATGTTTGCTGCAATGAAAACTGTAGAAGGATGTCTCCTGCTGGTTCCAGCAGTCGCAGATGATCCTGAAAAACCTCTCACCCCAAAGCCCTGTGTTTCAATTTTTCTCCAAATTTTCCTTTAAAAGGCAGTGTTCTGTGAGTTTGTGAGTGCAGAGTTTTGCATCGCACAAAAGAAATCAGAGAAAACTTGTGGCTAAATCGCTGTACAGCACGCGCTCTAATTGAGCACAAAGTAGGTATTTAGTGACACATTGTTTTACACTTCGGTTGCATTGGGTATTGGCATGGATCGGTGGGAAATTTTCGAACGTCCCCATCGGACGCGGCGACACCGGACTGGAATAGACGGCTTCGCAACAAGTGTACGACCAGTGCCTGCACTTGTCCGAGGCAGAATGACAAAAGCAGACTACCGAAAACTAGGAAGCAGAGAGCGTTTACGAGGAAAACATCGAACTCTTCCGAGGCGAGAGGCGGTACTCTCAGCATTGGTGATGTGGAAGAGTCTTCTACGCGACAGCGTAAGGCCAAAGCCGACGTTTGCGTTTCTGTTTTTACCAAGAAATACGGATTCGTCGAAAAAGTGACTTTTACAAGAGGCTCCCATAGATGGTGCCAGACACACCAGCGACGCATCGGACCGTCAGCGATCGGAGCAACCACGAGGTACGCGCCAAGCGCAGAACCCGTCGGCCGCCATCTTCCTCCTTGCCCTCGTACAAACACACAGCATTCGACGACTTGCCTTAATACCGCCGCCTCTCAAGATGCTGTGCAGCAGGTCATAATGGTGTATCCCCTGGGCCTTGGCTTGCCTGTCAGACACGCTACCACTAGGCCACCCAGGCACGTTCGTACTTCTTGATTCAAGTACAGATTTTTACGCATGCCATGCAATCTTCTCCAGAATGACTGGGATTTTAAAAGAGAAAGCAGTGTCTGCATCTCCATGGTCAAGAGGAACCGCAGTCGCATCATATCTTTAAAGAAGGAGCTTAGGCGCCCACTCAATTTTTTGACTAGGCATTGCCGCATAGAAAATGCGGACTCGGTTAATTCTTACACATTCAAGTGCTCGAATTAAACCTAGGATAAAACAAAAATTACCACCTGTCTGCACAATTCCCACTTGAACAAGGAAGCGATTTAACCAGGATCACTTCTCTCCAAATTCTTCTGAGCGACGCAGCACTCAGTGGAAACACGTATTAATTAGTAGGTCATTTAACTCTTTCATGCTAGAAAGCATGGGTACAAACATCCGTCTAAAGGGATTTCATGCTGAGCATGTAAAAACGTTTATTCCTTAAAGCAGATGCCTCATACACACCCGTTAAATCTGGCTAGATTACCATCACCTGTTCCAAAAGAACATTGTTTTGAGTTTAGCAAACAATGCGGCGTCTTCAAGCAATGTTCATTTCGGCGGATACCGTACTTTGCATGCACAACAGCTAAGACATCAGAAGCATTGCGCATCATGCAAGTACAGCCCTTCATGCGGACGATTTCGCTCATGACTACCAAACGGCACCGAGTTCAGCTACTTATGCAAATAATTGCACTGAAATCAATTAGTTTGAACAGCAGTTCTCTCGCATCAAACACCAACTGCGCGGAATCTTTGCAACATCAGTCAACATCAGCAACGGTGTTGCGGGTCGATGCTCCAAGTGAAGAAATAGACCAAAATCAAAGCTACACTGTCTAACTGGGTTCTCATGGAAACCTCACTAGCGACCACTAGAATTTTACCACGACCGTGACGTCAGAGATTTGATTGGAAAAAGGGCGAGGAACAATGCTGTTATTAGAATTCTTCCTTTGTAGCATTTCAAAGCTCGCAGAAAACTTTTTAGCGTTCCAGTCAAACTTAGAGATGGTGGGTAGTCCTTGGACGTTAATTAGGACGGTTTGGTTTATAGACGAAGCCTCAGATAACTGTTATATTCAATTACATCAAGACTGTCACATTTACTGTTTTGGCTCTGATATTTAAAACTACAATTCAGGCCAAAAAAAAAGCCAACTGGAACACTTCACATCTCAACCCACCAGTTAGAGACCAGCTGTTGAGAAATCAAAACGCAGGAGCAGCAGTTCTCGTGGCAGTACGACTGGATATCATATGTCCCTTCCATACGCGAAGGCACGCTCAATGCCACGCACATGTAAAAGCGGCAGCATACGTACAAGTACGCAGAAGGCAGGAAGCATTCTACAGCTGCAGTGCTTAATATTTGCACACTGCACAAAACAACAAATCTGAAATAAAAAATAATCACAGAGTGTCTACAGATCGAGCGTCACAATACCGGCGCAAAGGGTGCTGTTAACGGTTCTTCTTTGATTACGAGGACATGCTTACACGATCAGCACGAACAAGCAGAGAATAAAGACGTTACTACAGACAACGCGTAGTACGTTCGAACAAGTACATGAGACATCGGAAAAGACAAAAACATTATGCTTCTCTTATTTGCACCCGCCGCTGTGGCATCTGTGGTTAAGGAGCCCGCCTCCTGAGCCGGAGTACTTGGGTTTCGAGCCCGGCAGGGGCAGCAGTCTTTCGATGGAGGTGAAACGTAAAAGGAGCCCGTGTGCTCTGCGATGTCAGTGCTCGTTAGAGATCCCTAGCCAGTCGAAGTTATTTCAAACCCCTCCACTAAGGCACCTCTTTCACTCTTCTTTGAATGCCCCCTTCCTACCTTTCTTCACGGCTTGGATCAGGTATCCGCCTATAAGCGAGGAAGTTACTGTCTCTTTCATTTCCACAAGCCAATTTGAGTTTTTTATTCCCTATTTTGTCGAGCTTTTTAAGGCGCGGTAAATCAGTGGCAACATTAAAGGGACAGCGAGCATGTGCATTAAATACGCTCCCGGCAAATCTTTAAATATGTACACGGCAACGGCATATTTAAATCGAGATGCGAAATAGTCTCCACCTGAATTAAGCTATAGACTTGGGACTTCTGAGGGCTGGAATAGATGCAGACAAAAGCACTCAACTGGAAAGGCTGCTCGAAGGATCCTCTTTGCTGCACAATTTTTGAAAGATGACTAGGAAACCGCGCTGTGTTTTCTGTAAATTTTATTAGTACTTATAATGCAGAACTAATGCGCTTTTGCTAACTAACCGTGAAAATACATGCGCGATTAAGTGTACCCAAAGAAGGACGAGGATATAGAAGCAATCACCCATTTGTGAGATCAAAGCCGTGAAGCGCGCTCCATAAAACGCGAAATTTCATCCGAAAAGCTTGCAGTGATTTTCGTGGTTCTATCTGAAGTGTCAGGCATTTGATCCACTGAAACTGATGCAATGTCGAAGCGCTTCACGCCAGTGATCAACACCACCCTTTCCCAAGGGGCATGTTGTCTTACTGGGACCCACAGGTCGTTAAAGATGTGACAGTAAGAGCCACCCGGAGTGTGCCCGACGGATCACATGGATGTACCACCGCTTGAAAGCCGTCCCGAACTCTTTCAGTGGCGGCTGCCGCAGGCGTTCGTATCCAGCGTGACTGCATTCACCATTGTACAGTGTTTGCAACTGAAATTAATTGAGGGTTTGGTGAAAAGCTACAAAGAAACAAAAAATTTTCGGCATGTACGCTTCGGTGTGATGCACTTAGCTCAGCTTAAAGTTTGAGGAGGTGCCAGAGCACAGGATCGAGGGAAGAAGAGAAGAATGACTGGGGGGAATTTTCGGTCAGGACATGGCAAGAGCTGTCTACAAACGGGCTTATGAAACGACTGAAGTTTTAAGCCCATCTTGATAATGATGATCCTACGGTACTGAGGTCGATGTTAAGACGCTGTGGTATTTGTCTCATTCCCACTCTGAGAGAACTGCGCCCGTAAATGGAGACCATGCATGAACAATAATGAAATACCGCAGAGTAAAGCTCCGAATCTCATCCTGGGTTTCCTATATGGAAAAATACTTCGGAATTATGTCAGAATGAGGAGGTAGGAGTAGATTCCTAGAATTCTGATGACACCATAGGCATTCCACTTCCCATATATCTGCTCCAAGAAAACTCTGCCGTAAGCACTTTGAGATTGTCCCAGTTCTCCCGGATGGTATCTACAATGTTGTATGGTTGCATATCTAAGTATATTAACACTGTCCGCATATTAATTTCCGCCGTAACCATCCCTATTTCACGATCTACGAAAATAGAAATGCTGAATACACTCCGCATCGAAACCCACGAATTCGCAGAAAACATATGAAGTAGCAGAGTAATAAGTAGATACTTTCACTTCCGCGTTCCTTGGCCGTTTGTGGGTGCGTGCGAACTTTAACAAAAACACACACGCTAGCTCGTGCGTTACAGAAAAGAGAGACAAAAAGATTCAACAAAAGTCACATATCTGAGTAGGCGTATTCGCGACAAGGTTCACCTCGCTGTAGTGGTTGCCAAACTGAAAGCCTAAGGGCTACATCATGAGCAGCTGTAGCGCTAGGCACAATGTGCCAGCTCGAGTAGCTAACTATGGCAGTGAGGTAGTACATTGTTGGGTAAAAGCTTGTGAGGAAACCAGCGCACAGCTTCTGAGCAATGTGACTTCGATTTGGCGGCACTAGGAATGCTTCATGCTGTAGAAGTTATGAAACGACCTCCTCAACAGCTTTGAGTGCGGCATAATGTAGCTATTTTTCCTAGTAACATGTGCAGACATAGCATCAAGAGATCGACTGGAGGGAAATGTTTGAGTCTGCCAAGCGCGACGTTGCTGAAAAGCACAAAATTGCTCAACGGGAGAACGGAACATGACCTATAGTTCATGCATACAGCACGAACTTCTTTTGCGTAAACTCCCCTATTACGGCATCCGAGGTGTAGCACTTGCTCTAATAAAGAGCTATTTAACTTCCAGATCGCAATTCACAATAATAAATAAAGTCGAATCGGAGATGGAAACTATTCAATATGGAGTATCCCAGGGGTCTATTATTGGACCTGTATTATTTCTACTATACATCAATGATATTGTTAATATTCAAGGGCACAAAAAAATGGTTCTGTACACAGATGACACAAACGTCTTTTTCTCAGGAAATAACATACATGAAATATGCGCGGAAGCTAATATTTGGTTTAGAAATTTAAATACATGGTTAAACTCAAATAGGATGCAACTGAATATGACAAAAACAAAATATTTATTGTTTAGGTCAAAAGGACCGACAAATTTTCCACCCTTACCAATAGAATTTCAGGGAGTATCCATTCAACGCACATCAACGATCCGATTCCTAGGAATCGTGTTCCATGAAAATCTGTCATGGTCACCTCATGTCGACGCCTTAAGAGCAGATATAGCTAGAGCAGTTGGCTTACTGAATAAAATAAGATCATTTCTCCCGTCTGGGGTTAAACGTGAAATATACTATGCACTTGTCCACTCGCGTCTCGTTTATTGTTCTCTGGTGTGGTCAACGACAATCGAGACAAATATGAAATACCTATTATCATTACAAAAACGAGCTATGCGGGCCATTGGAAATGTTCCCTACACGGAAAGCACTGCCCCATATTTTACCAGATATAGCATTCTTCATGTAAAACAACTGTTTAAACAAAAACTATCTCTGGAAGCGCTACGCCAATACCGTGCTGATATACCGAAATTTCAAGAAAACTATCAAGCTAAACAGCCCCCTATGAACTAAGACAGAGCGAAATAGTTAGGGCCAGATCACGTACAAACTATGGCTTACGGAGGTTATCGTCGCAAATGCCACAACCCTTCAACAAATACCCTGATATATTAAACTTAATAAGTTCTGATGTGTCTCCTGTTCAATTGAAAAAGCAAGTTAAAGCAATATTTTTATCGGAGCAGGAGGTGCATGGGATAAACTTCTGAGCCAACTCTTGGTGCTATTAATCTGTATTATGTTGTACTACCATCGTGGACTATAGATCATATTCTATTAATTATGTACACTGGATTGCATTTCACATTATCAATTTTTGTTTGGTGAAACATTTTTGTTTACTGATAAACTTGATGCCGTACGTAAGAAATTGTTTTTGTATTACTACAGTTCAACTAAGTTACTTTCATTTTCGTTCTACAGAGAGATTAGAGTGTAACCTAAGACGGTGTATATCTTTCTGTATTCTGTAATGATGTGTTGTACTTCGGTGTGCTTATGATGTATAATCATATGTACACTTGTGCTGCCTGTGCTGTCAGGGGGGCATAGCGTAGTCAGGCCCCATCCGGGCCTTTTGCTATTGCCTCCTGAGCCAATTTGTAGCAAATTGTCTCAAATAAAGAAAGAAAGAAAGAATTTGCTCCGCTCCCCTGTTATTTATTCTACAAGGCCTTCAAATGTTGACCAGTACGCGTGGCACTCACATCTTATTAGTAATTTAACAATCGTTTCAACCCTCTGACGGTTACGGCGATGCAGACATCGATAGTGAGCGGAAATACGGCCCTGGTTATGTAAAATTAATATAAACCTCGAAGAGTCAGACACCAAATCAGAGTCAAGAAGCACGTTATTAAACTAAGGACAAGGCATGTCCCGTGGGACTGGTGACAGATCATCAGTAATTAGTTTGTAAACAACCACCTTGGCTCACTGGTTATGGCGCTTAGCTCATGACCCGAAAGGTGCGGGTTCGATCCCGGCAGCGACGGTCGCATTTCGGTGGAGGCCAGGTACTAGACGCCCGTGCGGTGTGCGATGTCAGTGCATGTTATTCAGCCCCAGGAGGTCGAAATTATCTGGAGCTCTCCACTACGCCATCCCTGATAGCCGGAGTCGCTTCGGAACGTTAAACTCGAGAAAGCAAAAGCCAGAAACTTTGGTTTGTACGGGCATGAGCAAAAGTGAGACATCATAACTCCGACGGCAGGAGCGGCTGCGAGGGCGCAACGTGGTGCCGCTATCTCGCGCTGCGTGACGGTTAGCAAAAACCGATCGGAAGATTCCTGGCTAAAAAGCAGAGAGGTGACATGAGGTTGCCAGTGTAGGAATCAAAACGTATTTAACGAAAATGGCGAATTTTAAGAGTGATTTACAACTGAGTTCAACAGACATAAAGAAAAAAAAAAACGAGTAAAGTGGCAACTGCCACCACCCCGTTTAAAAGGGGACGCTCCTTCCTTCCTTCCTTCCTTCCTTCCTTCCTTCCTTCCTTCCTTCCTTCCTTCCTTCCTTCCTTCCTTCATTCCTTCCTTCCTTCCTTCCTTCCTTCCTTCCTTCCATCCATCCATCCATCCATCCATCCATCCATCCATCCATCCATCCATCCATCCATCCATCCATCCATCCATCCATCCATCCATCCATCCATCCATCCATCCATCCATCCATCCATCCATCCATCCATCCATCCATCCATCCATCCATCCATCCATCCATCCATCCATCCATCCATCCATCCATCCATCCATCCATCCATCCATCCATCCATCCATCCATCCATCCATCCATCCATCCATCCATCCATCCATCCATCCATCCATCCATCCATCCATCCATCCATCCATCCATCCATCCATCCATCCATCCATCCATCCATCCATCCATCCATCCATCCATCCATCCATCCATCCATCCATCCATCCATCCATCCATCCATCCATCCATCCATCCATCCATCCATCCATCCATCCATCCATCCATCCATCCATCCATCCATCCATCCATCCATCCATCCATCCATCCATCCATCCATCCATCCATCCATCCATCCATCCATCCATCCATCCATCCATCCATCCATCCATCCATCCATCCATCCATCCATCCATCCATCCATCCATCCATCCATCCATCCATCCATCCATCCATCCATCCATCCATCCATCCATCCATCCATCCATCCATCCATCCATCCATCCATCCATCCATCCATCCATCCATCCATCCATCCATCCATCCATCCATCCATCCATCCATCCATCCATCCATCCATCCATCCATCCATCCATCCATCCATCCATCCATCCATCCATCCATCCATCCATCCATCCATCCATCCATCCATCCATCCATCCATCCATCCATCCATCCATCCATCCATCCATCCATCCATCCATCCATCCATCCATCCATCCATCCATCCATCCATCCATCCATCCATCCATCCATCCATCCATCCATCCATCCATCCATCCATCCATCCATCCATCCATCCATCCATCCATCCATCCATCCATCCATCCATCCATCCATCCATCCATCCATCCATCCATCCATCCATCCATCCATCCATCCATCCATCCATCCATCCATCCATCCATCCATCCATCCATCCATCCATCCATCCATCCATCCATCCATCCATCCATCCATCCATCCATCCATCCATCCATCCATCCATCCATCCATCCATCCATCCATCCATCCATCCATCCATCCATCCATCCATCCATCCATCCATCCATCCATCCATCCATCCATCCATCCATCCATCCATCCATCCATCCATCCATCCATCCATCCATCCATCCATCCATCCATCCATCCATCGGAGCTAGCCCGCGGAGCCAGATATTAGCGCCGCGATGCGGCCCCGCCGATGCTCCTGCCGGCAGAGCCGTCGCGTCTCTCCACGTTTGCTCACGCCTGTACAGTCAGGCCAGAAGGAAACGCGAAGAGTGCGTGTCATCAAATGAAAATACCTTGTGTGCTTTCAGCTTTTGGGCACCACTCGTATGATTCATGTTTAAGTGGAAAATGTCTACCAAAGTATTTATTCGTAAACGACTTGTAGAGGAATATCTCGCTGCAAAGCGGAAAAGTACGGCATATACGTGTTCGCGTTTCATTCTGGCCTGACTGTAAATCTTCGTCTTATGTACAGCTTGTGTGCAGAAATTTGCGACGAGTGTGTTCGTCTGAAAAAATTTAGTATAGCGATGGAATGATCAAACAGAAACTGTGGACACTCTCTTTCCAGGTGGCCAGCGGCGCCTTGGTCACCATTATCGCGGCCGGCATTTTCCTCTTTGCGTTGAGCTCCGGTGAAAACCACAGACAGCCGCACATTGTCTTCATAATGGCCGATGACCTTGTGAGTGAAGCATTTGCGTCCCATTATTGGTCAGCACGCAATAGTAAGTCCTCAAAATAAAAAAACAATCTAACAAGTGTTCGCCTCTTGTGCGTCATGCCTCAAACGTACACTGTAGGCAGACCTTCTCCCTTTAAAAAATGCTTTGGCCTGAATGTTTGGACAGATATAAAGTATAAACCGGCCAAAAAAAAAATGCACGCACGCATTTTTGGTCTCATTTCTTCTGCAGCAACGTACGCATGACAGCGCAGAGGGTACATGCAGAATAGAAAATTGGAGGTGACTTAAGCTTCATCCTAAATATATGGCGATATAGCGTACATAGTAAATTCCCATATATGCAGAAGGTCATTCTATACATTACGTTCATAGATCACTAGGAGTCCTCATATGAATCCTGGCGCAGTGGTGCAGCGGTTAAGCGATGCGCCAGTGCCCGCCCTACGTTGTTAGGTGCTCCCAGTGGTGGGCCTTGTGTGGCACAGGTTGGCCTTATCGAGCAACCAATCAATAATTTAACTGCCAATTGCCACGGTGGGCAATTTGGTTACTATCCAGTGGGCAGTTTGTGATGACGCTGCGAGGTCACGTGGGCACTACCTGCTGGATTCATGCTCGTGATTTTTCACTCACAACGCTGACGCTGGATTTTGTGGACAACGAGGCCTTCAGCGCTATCACGTTAAAAGAATAGTAACTGTCTAGCAGCGCACGTAGCTGTAAATGATATCCTGTAGTACTGTTGTGACTGGGTCTAAAAAAACGTAACCTAAGAAAGCAGGCAGAATCTAACACCAGCTCGAACAAAAATTAGTCACAATAGGTTTAAAATGTTTTTGAACGTCAAAACAGTTTTTTTACTCAATCAGCGTTGCAAAAAGAACGGGAACAGCCATAGCGAAGCTGTGCGAACGGAAAAAAATTTAAAAAGAGTTATATTTCTCTGAGTAGACGTGCAAAAGCATGTCTTTAGCCTCGTTGGCTCATGGTTTTGTTTTTCTGGGTCGTTGGCACGTCTGGTGACCATACTAGTTCAATAGTATTATTAATTGAGGAAGACGACGACGTCCAGTGCACAGCGCAAGAGTGCGTTGAAGGTTAAAAGGAGGCGTAATCGGCTGCGGCGGTAGCATGTCCTTTCTGATTGAACTACACAGTCTCTGGAAAACGCGCATGATTGACCGACATTGTGAATCTGTTGTTTCCACAAAAGACCACTTTAGCAGAATGATTGTCGATCTAAATAAATTGTATCACGATACAGAATTCGAGCCAGAATGGCAATTGAATCATCACCTGTTTGAAACATAACCGATACTGCGAAATCATTATTTTTCCTGGTGCGTGCTTTTCCGCTTGACTCTATTCGTATATTAGGTGTTCCTGACATCGTACATGTAATAACAGTACATGATGACCCTTTGCCATTAAGCTTATCTGCCTTACCAGCACGCAGTGCAAGAGCTGCTACGAACAACTTCGGTAATCTACCGGTTGGCAGGAATGATTACGGTCGAAGGCTAATAAAGTTTCAGGGAGCTCTCATATGGATTTCTATACCCACAGATGTGAAAACATTACGCAATTTTTCAGAAGCCATGAAGCGCTTCTTATTCAGTAGCTGAGGAATATATATTCTGTAATTGTCATCTGTGACACTGTTACCCTTGTACAATCAGTACATGGATGTTCCGATGGCTACGCTTAGTTTTCGTTTACTTTTATTGCGAAAGCAATACTAGTTGCACTTTCAGCCCGTCGCGTAGCGAGGCCGGTAGCTACCAATGACCTTTAGCATGATCCCCTGCTCTGACGTTATGCCATCTGCCCCAAAAACCAGGGGCCCAACTCGCGCCGTCGCGTAGCGAGGCCGCAGCTACCAAGCGTGGCCTAACTCCCGCTCCTGCCGCGCACGGCGCGCTGTAGTGCCGGCGCCCACATTTCGCTGGCTGGCCTGTATGGAAGCCAGCGCTGCGCGCCCGCCGGCGCTCGAAGCAGGCCCAGACTCTCTCGGACAAGTCGCGACGTGCAGCGTGACTCATCTCGCCACGCCGGCGCCGACACGGACCCTTCCTCCTCCCCTCCTCTCCGTCGGTGCGAACTCCTCCGACGCTCACCGGCCGTCGCCTCTCGACCATTGGTCTAATTTGAACGGTGGCCAGTGCCGTGACCTGATTGGAGGATTTTGAACTGCTGGCTGCCGCAACCGACACCAGCGGCTTTAAAAGCGGAGCCGCGCTGAACCCGAGCAGCAGACGGGCAGCAGAAGAGCCATCACGACGGAGCTCCGCTCGCCGCCGGGGCCACCCTTCTTCTTTGTGCTAGCCCGTGGTGCTCTTGGCCCTTGTATTATGTAAAACCTTTGTACATACTGTACATAAAAGTCATCTGACTCACCGTTGCCTCGACCGTTTCCTGGCTCGGACTCCCAGTCCCAACAGCGCTTAGCGGTCTGACGTCATGCCATCTGCCGCAAAAGCGCGCCGCGCGCCGGTGGCCACACGTTTAAACCCTTGCGTTCAAAGGCACGGCATCGCGCTGAACGGGTGGTGGCTAGAGATGTGAAGGCCTGAAAAAAACACTGCAATTTTGGAAAAAAACTGTTTTTTTTTCGTTTTTTTCAGACGAGGAAAAATGGAAAGAAACATCGATTATTTCACAATGCAATTTGAAGGTTTCATGATTGCTTGCTTTTAGTTTAGGTTTTTGTTTTTGCTTTGAAAACCATTACAGCGTGCCTCGTTGAACGATTGGAGAGCAGTCGTCATCGCTATTGCAAGGTAGTGCTTTTAAATTGTTCGTGCTGCGAGTACGCGGGTTGAAGGCCTGGCCACATATAAGATCAGGCTTGACTGAAAAACATACTAATACTTGAACTCACGGCTAAAGTAGAATAAAATGGCTGCAAATTCTACAGCGCTACACACAAGACATAAATAACATAGGCTGCTGTGCATGTAAGCGGTTTTAGCCAAATCCAAGCCTAGCTTCTTTATTTCCAACGCAGCATAGTACAGGACATCTGCAGGAATTTGGTCCAGGATAGTGGTCTTCAGCGAAGCACGTGGCCCCATCTAGCTGGTGGCAAGACCTTTGCACCAACCAGCCGCTAACTTGCCCGGCTTGCCGACTGCTGCAGATATCACCATCATCCGCCAGCTGCGAACGAAACTGGTCCCGTTTCGGAAACGTCCATACAAGGATTCGCAACAGGCTTTCAGGGGAACGCGTTCAAGAGCTTGTGTATGTGCAGTCGAACCTAGCTGTGGACGCAGCTTCAATCAATGCTGCTGCGCGTAGTGCCGCATCCAGCTGAAGTGGCTCTGAGTCCGATATGGAGTGACTTATAGATCAGTTTTCATGTTCCCTTTCTTTTGTGCAATAGAACAAGAAGTTCATTCTACAAATATGATATTTATATCTCAATATTCGCCTGAAGTGGAAATCATTATTTATCTTCTCGGCGCAATAGAACAAGAAGTTCGTTTCACAATATGACATCTATAACTGCATATTCGACTGAACTTCAGAGAATTATTATTGATCGTTGTGCTGTTGCTAATAAATCTGTTCTTGTCAAGTTTTGCAAAATTTCCAATTTTTCATGAAAAAAACCCTGAAAAAAACGGTTTTTTTCATGCCATTCAAAATTTCTTGAAATTTTACATCTCTAGGTGGCGTTCCTCCCTTCCTGTCCGGTGTGGTTAGGGCGTCCACCGAGATGACAGAGAATTACTGCGTAATTTCCTTTCCTCAAAAAGCGTCGCGTTCAAAGGGCAAGGCAGCGCGCCGAACGGGTGGTGGCGTTCCGTGGACGGCCTGGCAGCGCTACAACACGCTGTCGCGTTCCACTCCTAAAGGCGAAGCTTAAGCGTCATTAACTATTTTTGATAACATAACCCTTACTAAGAGCACCACCAAGACACACCACCAGCCAACCTAGGCGCAGTCAAGGGAAATTGCTTTCGCAATTACTGGGCTTAACCAAGCTAAGCCTGAGCCAATTTTTTCACTCTATTACCGCATGCCACATTATTTTGGTACCCCTCTCAATTGGTCCAAGCCGTCGCGGCGGCTCAGTGGTTATGGTGCTCGGCTGCAGAGCCTGAAAGACGCGAGTTTGATCCTGGCCGCGGCGGTCATATTTCGATGGAGGCGATCTTATAGAGGCCCGTGTACTGTGCGATGTCGGCGCACGTTAAAGAACCCCAGTTGGGCGAAATTTCCGGAGCCCTTCCCTTCGGCGTCCCTCATAACCTGAGTCGCATTTAGACTCTGAACCCCCGTAAACTAAACGAATCACTTGATCCCACTAATAGCCAGTCCAGATATGGGACGAAACAAGTTGCGTCAAGTTGTATAACATGTGGGTAAAGTTGTAAAAAACCCCTCCTAGTGCTGTGCTTTCCATTTCCCTTTTTCTAGGGAATCGTTTCTTAGGTGTGTCCTATTTTCTTGTAGAATTGACATGACCTCTGTTGCGTCTTTTATCGTGTTTGTTTAGGTGGGCCTTATTATGCATTGTGTTGATTTCCGATTGTTTTATTGATGCTTTGAAAATAGTTCATGCACTTAAAATATTGCTTCACTGTAACAAATACCATGTTTCTAGAAAAAGGCGACAGCATAGTGCCCTCATGCACTGGCCATCAAAGCTGATCTGTTCACGGCGCCGTGGATTCGAAACCGAGTGGCAGCAATATTTATTTGATTAATTTTTTATTCAAGGTCAGCCTACCGCGACGGAACGGCTTTTGCAGCTTCGGCCGTTAAGTCGAGCACATTCGCTCTAACATTTACGCCAAATTCATTGCTCTCACACGACACATTCAGCGACAGCTTGTGCTCGACTACAATATAGTCAGGCCGGCAGTAGAAAACCGCTATTTAAGGTTAGACGGGCAAGCCGACGGTAAAGCCTTGAGGCGTTTGCAGAACCTGAGATAATCACACGCACAGACCTGCTTTAATGAGGCGGGTGGGGCCAGAATTCATTACCAAATGCCCTCGCGACTCCCTTGGCTTATCGCTTGCTGCCGGAACCATCTCGCTTTGGCTTGTGCGGCAAGAACTATTGGGGTTTGAGGGTTTATGCGCCTTGGTTTTCTTCGGCCCGCACTGTGGAGTCCTAATGCCGTCGCCATTTCTGCGCCGCAAGAAGTGCGGGTTATGAACGGCTTGACCACGGCGTTACTGTACGCGGCAAAAGGTTCTATTATCGCTGCTTTTTGTATCGCATATCAGAGAGAAAAAGCTACACAGCTGTTCAGCCGGCCTGTTAGCACACGCTGGCGGCAGAATGCACGTGCTTCGCAATGAAATGCGTATGTGCGCAAACTATTCATATGCACGCGCCCGGCGCTGCAGAGTCGTTTGGTTTTTAGAGATAAAGCTGTCATGCGAAGTTAAACCGGATGGCGCATCACGTTGCCCGTGGACACAACGAGAGGCACAGCAGTTGTTTGCCAGGGCAGCCACCTGCTGTACTTCTCGACATGCACAAGTTACGCAGCTGCGAACACTAAGACCAAATTCACAATGTAAAACCCGGAGCTTCTCTTATGCCAATAAAGCGTGGTCAACGGTGCAAACAGCGCTCTCATCGTTTTGTGAATAATGTGTATGCTGAATGATGCGGGAGCGGTTTAAGAGCAGCTTGAGATTAAAGTAATCAATGCAGCAAGAAAGTCCCCTTGAGGCCGGAGCCTTGTTTTCTAGCATATAGAATTTTTGTTATTCAATGCCAATCTCTTGAGGCACGCTTCTATCTTAGTAGTGATATCAAATAATAAACAAATGGCAGTCAAAAATCTACCTCACTGCGATATACATTCACATTTCTAAGCATACAAAAGATTCCTAAAAGTAAACTGAGTAGCAAGAGGTAAACAAGTGAGGTGCATTAGAGCATACATTCCACCTCTATGCTTCCCAATTCAAGTGATGGGCCTGACGAAACCTTGTTCATTCGGATGTGGGATTCATGTAAGAAAGAAACCTTGCGACAAACCCGAAGGTCGGTATTAAATGCACTTTGGCTGCAAGAAACAAGGCTTCGAAACAAGGCCTGAACAGGAAGTAATGAGAGCTTAAGCTCGGAAACTGAAACTTCTTAACATGTTTTGTCAGCGTCTTGTTTCTTCCTCACATGACTCACGCCAAGCGCTGCGATATGCTAGTGACCTCAGAAACGTAAGAAGAAAGTTCAAGAACGTCACAGCTGCTCCATGCTGCAAGCTTGTATTAGCTGCGTAGATTTTTGTGGTCGTGCTTTATGCTTCTTTATACTTCTGTTAACTTAGTAATTTCGGCTACGGTCTTTATTATTTTGCGAGGGGTAAGGATGCTTCCACATTCATTCCTTGAAAAAATCTTCCTGTGAGTCAAAAAGACAGCGCCTATGAGGAAACGGTTGAGAAAAAAACGGTGGCACCGATTAGCTTAGCGTTGCCCTGTGAATCGTAGTTCGTGACTGCTAGAGGCGAGTAAGTGCAAACCTCTCAAACATTCCCCTCATCCATGCCGCCGCTATGAAAATGCTGTTTCATCCGAACTGTACAACCCTTGGCGGACGTAAGTGAATTATTCCATTGCTTTCAGTGTGCAGCTGAAGTCGCATGTCAGCGTGATGTAGAAAATGAACCTCCTCATTATTTGTATTCCCACATAAATGGGTCTTAGCTATAAAAGAGCACTTGACTTAATGCGCATATTTCATTCGTAATGTGCACATTGTGCATTTTGTGCTTTGGAAGTTAAACAGAACGGCTACCCCGTCCTTGAAGTGTGTTCGATGGGTGCTCCGAGCATCAACACGCGCGTACTGGTTGTAGAAAAAGCTCAGTGGATGCACAGGGTCTTTGGATGTGTATTAATTAAGCACCTGGATGGTACCCACTGCATCTCTGTGACACATTACACTATAGCAATAGCAGCGCAGCATGCATGATATAGCAACGTAACGTTGCGTTGCGGCTAGGCGGCTGTGACCACTTCATCCCCATGATATTAGTACGAACTGATTGTTAAAAAGCTCCATTGTATTGCCACACAAAGCCTATAGATGGAGCCGTTCCGAAATCTCGGTGGATCCTGGCCATTCACACCTTTGCCCTAATTGCAGGGATGGGCTGATGTCAGCTTCCACGGGTCGAAGCAGATCCCGACGCCTAATCTGGACACGTTAGCAGCTGATGGTGTGGTGCTCAACAACTACTACGTGCACCCGATGTGCACGGCTTCGCGGGCTGCCCTCATGACTGGACTCTACTCTTTTAGATACGGTACGAGTAATTCGCACCCATCAACGTCAAAACGCCGCCTCTTTACGAGCTGCAGGTTAAAGAAACATGAACAGCCCTTTTAGCTGAAGACTCGGTGGCACGTACAACGGAAACAAGATGTTTAACCTAACCTAGGCGGGATAGGTACAAAGTAAGCACTATGACAGCGCGTGTTCAATGCTCTTCTCAGAGGCTGCTGAGAGCTGGAGCACCAGGATCAGCAAAAAAATCTGACGCGACACTTAAGACCCGCCTTAAGTGTGTCACAAGAAAAAGTTAATGAGTTAATCCCCTTGAAACAAGTGCTTTAGTGAATACATCAGGAATTTTCAAAAACAGGACTTTCGAGACAAAAATATGACTTTTGCGGCATGGTATTCCTAGAGTTTGTAGACACCAAAAAAAGTGGTGAATCATCAAAACTAGCAAGCCGGTTATTACCAATAACTAACTTTTTTTAACTGTTACAGTTAGGCGCCTGGTTGCAATCAGAGATCTCTAGCTGGTCGCTAGTAACCGCCATATTAGTTTTTAGAATTTCGAAAACACGATTACCCTCGGCGCTGTGGTCCAACGAATACCCAACACCCTGCGCTGGGAAATACCAAAAAGAATTGCATGTCCCTGCGGGAGTTTTTTGACCCGACGTATAGGTTGACTCAAGGAAGCTTTTCTACATTTGCGCAGTTCGGATACATGCAGGGGACGCTTTTTTAGTACGAAACCACTACATAACGTGGTACCAACAAAGAATCTTGACTTAAGCTCGAAGTAATTCGAATAAGCTCGGGTTACTTCAAATTACCGTCGTGCCTTGGATGAAGCTCGGAGTAACTCGAGTAAGCTCTGGTGAATTTGGAGGAGCGTCGTGCCAGCTGCAGCCAATGGAAGGAGGACATCGCGACACCTGCGCGAAATGGAGAGAGGGTGAAGATAAAGAGCGAGAAAGGTGGTTCCGTGAACATGCAGATGCCAGAAAGAAGATGCAGAGAATACACACATGCTTTCGCACATCTACTTGCCTTAAATAGGGTAAAATCCTACCAGTTATTCTGTATCTGCCCTACCTTGGCTCCTATGCCCGCGATGTCATCCGCAACAACGGCCTTCACTCTGAGTGCTTACCACGAAGCGTCAGCGGCAGCGCAATAATTTGCTGAAATACTCATCGTCTGGATGGTCTTATCCCTCAAGCAGCAAGTGCTTAATGGGTGCTATGATCTCGTCTCCTCCATTCGCAAATCCAGGGAGACTGTTCGATCGGCTATACCCACCCCATTTCGTTACTGCTTCAACTCTTGAATATGAATGCCGCCAGCCTTACTATATATAGCAAAGCGCTCCTCCGGCGCCGCATGCGGGCCCTAATCCTTCCTTGTGTGGTAACCCTCTCTCTACCAAATCCAACTCGCCAAGTTCATTTATTCATAATAACATCCCGTTGTTTCATTCCCATAACCATTTCAGTGCCGTTCCCTAGCACAATAATATTGCTATAAAAACTCTCAGGTGATTACTACAACGTAAAGCGAGATTCAGCGGCCACCGTGTATTTAATTTCAATTCACGAAGCTTTGACGTTCCGAATTCAACAGTGGTATGCCGATATATATAGTTATTGAGCCTTCGTTTTTACTTTCCCACGTACTTGTACTTAGTCGTGAGCTTGTGATACTGTGCAGTCCGTGGCTCCAGGCGCGCGGCGCCACCACCCACGAGCCTCTTCTCAGATGGCGCGATTTGTATGTAGCAGCTGACGCTCCCAGATCATACTATATTCCTTCACTCTCGCCATATTCTACCACCTTCCGCGGTAACCATTCTTAAAACAATTCCCATGCACCTCTAGTCATACCATCTCCCTTCCGCTCTGACAAACGTCGTGGTTACGTGGGCAGCCACCGTCCGGTTGCTCAACTCTCCTCCTTGTATGGTAATCACCCTCCCGTTACCATTCCTCCACTCTCCCCATGCATTTTTCTTCCACGGTAAACACCCTTCGAGTTGCTCCGGTGGCCGCCACCTTCTAATGATGCCAATGACTGCAACTACTACAACGACGCGAGACCTATAACACGAAACTTTAGCACCTGTCGGTGTACAAAAACAAAGTCACACCTACTCCAAAATGGGCATTCAAAATGGGAATTCTCATGCTAATGGGCGTTGTTGGGATACGGAGTCAAAGCGAAAGTTGCAGCCCCTATCTCCAATAAAGGAGAAAGATCTTAAAGTAATTTTTCTGGAGAAACTTAATCTTGTGAGTTCAAGTTCATCCTGTGCTAACTTTCTTACACGCATATATACACAAACGCAGACACACACACTTCCTCACACTAAAAAACTGATATTTGCATTCGTACGTGAGTGGTAACGATCTACATTCACCATTTTATTAACCTGCCAGGCATATGGCCAGATCTCGTCGTCGTCGCAATAAAGACAGTGTGTTCTCTTTTTTTGCACGGGCGTTCAGCGTCTTGCTGATATATTTATCACTCTTTTCAAACATTTAATCCTTTTCAATAAAGTAACTGCTCGCATTTGTCCATTTCTTTACTCCCTCGCACTAAAAGTGATTTTGTAAGGCACACTAATTATTCCTCTTCAAATGTCGCAGGTCTCCAACACCAGCCTATTCAGCCGGCTCAGCCGTACGGACTCAATCTTAACTACACACTCCTCCCGCAGCACCTGAAGAGACTCGGCTACGAGACGCATATCATCGGGAAGGTTCGTAGGCCTGACGAAAAGCCCAATTGTTGACTTCAGGACGGACATAGAACACTTTGAGAAAGAACAGGGCTTATTAAAAACCAGTGAAGCCTTTGGTGCCTCCTACCCTCCTAACAGAACCCTCGGCGTGAAGGAATGAAAACTCTATGTATGCTCCTTCCCGTCATGTTTGACAATGCGTACACAACTTTGCACTTTGTGACATATCGCTGAAGGGTCGAACCGTTCGCAAGGACCGTCGAACGATGAAACAATATTTCGCTGGATTCGCAGTAGCCCAGATGCCTTGTAGCGCTATTGTAACTACATTGGAGCATTCTGAAGGTTTAAAGTATCCATCGGCAGATCATGTGATAAAGCGCTGCGGAGAGAACGACAATGAGGTGCAAAGAGCTGGCGGAGGCTTCTTACCGTCGATGTACCACTCTCCATGTGTACCATCACCGGGCATTGTCATTACTTCCAGGACTTAACACTAGATATACGGGAAAATATTTGCTCGTCCTTATGTACGTATTCGACGCACAGGAAGCATTGCAGACTTCTTAACGCAACGAGAAGTAAGGAGCTTACTCCTCAGTTGCACATATCAGGGAGCCCACTGCAAACACGATTTGACAATGTGCACCGAACGGAAAGCCTTGGAGCAGATGGTGCTAAACTCATGCTGTCGTTGTAGTTTCATTAGCTTTGTAAATTTTCTTGTACTTACTCGGAGATTTTGCAATAGCTCGCAGTACCACAGTACAGTACGAACTACAACTTCTTCGCAGTGGCACTTGGGTGGTCACCGCTATGAGTACACTCCGACCTGGAGGGGCTTTGACACCTTCTACGGGCTGCACTATGGACACGGGGACTATTTCACTCACATGCTGGATTCCGTGGTACGTAAATCATTCCCCAACTCGTATAAATTGAGGTAATCCATTCATCGCTTCCTTCATTCATGTGATACTGATGCCCAGCTGAGTGGTTTCTTCAAATATCGAATAATATTAGGGAGTTTTTAGCTTAGTCGAGACGTACTAGTATTGACGTATACTTAATTGCTTAATGCCTATTGCGGCATGTAGAAGAACTAACCGGGACATGTAGAAGAACTAATTTATTGTTTACACCATTAATTCCACTTTTATCAGTGATTTTCCTTCCACTTTCTCTTGTTTATAATTTTCAATTTTTATTGTAATGACAAAACTTTTCTCATCTTTTGCAATCAATACTCTCTGTCTAGGCAGCTCACTGCCAGCTTATGGCCCTTTGTTTCCACCACTTTGTTATTACGTACCTTAGATACCTTCGGTGGTGTCTTCGTGATTGTCGCTCACGGGTCCTGCCCGAAGGAATGGAGTGGAATCGGTGCAGTGGCGGTCTCTGCGAAAAGGCGCATGTGTTAAGTGATGTCAGCACAGATGAAGAACACAGGGAGGTTCAAATTAATCTGGAGTCCTCCACTTCGGCGTCTTTCATTTGTCATGTGCAGGTTTTGAGTGTTAGATAACAGATACCATTCGTAACCACCTCATAGCATGCCTTATATGTGTTTTAACGGCATATCCCTTTGTGTTAACATGCACTAAATACGCGTGAACCCATGTCCACGTTTTCTTTTTGTCAAAACACCACCGGTTGTATTACTTTCCAAAGTGAGGGTTAGCAGTGGCATCGGATTTCGTCGTCTAGTCCTATTCTTTGCGTTCGCAAAACGCCATATTTCTGCAAGAAAAGAGTGATCACTTCTACATTCTTTATATGTTAACTCACCAGCAGGCCATGTAGTCACCCGAGCTGCAAGGATAACCTCTTCGCTCTATTTTTTCTTTGCTTCCATACAGCACCCCAATCAAAAAGAGTAAGGTCGACGACATAGTAAAGGGCAGTATTTAAATTGCTGAGCGTGCTGTAAAGGACAAAGGTAGCCTAAAAGCGGTCAGAAAGAAATTAGGCATAGTGAAATGTCAGCTGCACCCTAGAGGAGACAAAGAGGGCAATGTCATCCAATACGGATAATATAGCTAAGGTAGCTCATGAACTGTACACAGGTCTACACAGGAGATGAATTTACCATCACATGAATTGACGGGGTAAGTAGGTTCATATTCTTAATGGTGTCAAACAATGCAGAACTGGACGATATAGAAAACAAAGAGTATGACAACACAGGTAATATGGTGTCTTTAGCGCGTCAGGTGTCTTCCTCCTTCTTTTGTATCTTGTCTAGTTTTGCTTCCTTTTCAGCCATTATCAAGAATGAAAAACCTTACAAGCAATGCAAATGAGAAAAGATGCTTCTCAGTATGGCAGAACGGCGGATGTTGATGGGCTTTATCTGCCAGCGGTAGGAGCCAATGTGTCCCACTTGTATATCTGACAGTTACTGTATGATACTGTAAGAGACAGTTACTGTAAGATGCTGCGACGGTGGCTCAGTGGTCATGGCGCTCGGCGGCAGACCCGAAATATGGGAGTTCGATTCCGGCCATGGCGGTCGCATTTCGATGGAGGCGAAATGCTAAAGGCCTGTGTACTGCGCGATATCACTGCACGTTAAAAAACCCCAGGTGGAAGGAATTTCAGGAGCCCTTCACTACGGCGCACCTCACAGCCTCAGTCGCTTTGGGACGTTAAGCTCCCTACTATAATCTAAATTATAAACTCTAAGCACTTATCAAAAATGGTCGCAAGCGCTTCACCTTGCTATATTTTCAAGCTCGTATAAACTGTTGACAACATTACCCAGGTTACATTCTTTAGCTTCGGGTAATTACAACTAAAAGCATGGTACCCTATACTAAAGTTTCCCTCGAAGAGAATTCAGTTTGGCTCTCTTCGGCAAGTTTTTCCTTCTCTGAGATTCACAACATGTCAGAGGAAAGCCGTAATTTATTTGTTTCATGATTCCCCTGATGCTTCGTGGATATTTAGGACGGCAACGTCTCGGGCCTCGACTTCTGGAACGGCACGGAACCCGCACGAGCAGCTTGTGGTCATTACAGCACACAGATATTTGCTGAAAAGGCAGTGCATCTCATCAAAAGCCTCGACAGTTCCAAGGTCTGTTCAAATAATTTTATTGAGAAAAATGCTAAGCTGAAGAACAGATTTGTACATGTTCTGTGATGCCAACGTAAAAACTCCTTGCGGCCAGGTGGGTAGCTTAATTAGAGGCAGTTCACATGCATCGACAAAAGAAAACAGAATAACATCGATCATGAACTGGTTCTTTGTCTCGTGCTTGCTCATTCCTTAAACTAAAAGCTTCTATTTCTGGCAACAGAAAGCCTTCGTTCCTGTTATCTCATTTCTGGGGTTGCAATCCGATTCGTTTAGGTATTCAAGGAATGACGATTCATTTATTACGAACGTAACAGATATAACAGTGCTAACACACGCATCTACAGAACGAGAGATTTACGAGACGCAAGCTACCACAGTCAACTGACTGTCAATTGAGTTGACAGTGAGCGCTTGTGTCTCGTAAATCTTCTCTCGTTCTGTGGATTCATGTGTTACTGCAGTTATATTTCTTAGATTTCCGAACGTACGAACTAGCCTAGAAAGAAGTTTTAATGGCGCTCATCACGGGAGTGGGTACTTCTACCAAAATTTCTGAGGCTCTGCCGAATCAGAACAACTTAAATATGAAATATCAGTGCCTACAAATTACAATGCCATACAAACGTCGCATACCTCCTTACGGATTAAACCTTAATTCTTCATTGAGCCTGGTAATGTCACTTTTGTACACGTCCAAGTTTGCTACACACCACCAACTAGCGCCGTGTGCTGGCCGTCACTAGCGAACAGCGCGTAACTCGAAGGGAATATTTTAAACTTGTAGTGTCGAGAATCCTGGAGAGTCCCGAGGAATTCTGCGTGAACAGGCAGATTGACAAGACTAGCTATTATCCTTCGATGCAAAATCTAACCCATAGAGTATTTGCTGTGTTCATACAAGCAATTTCCGACGACCATTGAAAATTAATCGGATGTCCCGATGATTCCATGTTACCCGGCAGGTTTTCAAAGTTCAGCGCCACTTGGCAGGCGACGGCCGTCGTGCAAATCATCAACCTGTGTCCAGATCTGGAGGGCTTAGAAATTCGATGATATGGCATGACGAGCAGTCGGTGTAATTATATCGCTACGTAAACCTTCCGCATTAAAAATCGATGTGATATGGTGGTACGAAGTCACTATGTCCATAAAAATCTGCTATAATAAGCATGCTTTTTACGTTTTCTATAATATTTTCTTAATCTTTCGCATGGTTTTTTGACGTCCATGTGATGTGCGTGATACCATAAAGAATGCGCATGTGTTTTGACTTTACGGTATAAGCCGCCTGTATTGACAGTAGACCATAATTATCGGGTTCGTCGTAAGGACTTCTTATTTGACCTGGGTTGATGTAAGATATTTAGGTGGGGAGCAGTTGCCCGCAAGCGACCAATTTTCGCCCGTTCTGTGAACTTGAAACACAGGCAGGAGTCGTGGCCTTCATGACGGAACTATTGCCTGACGTTGCCTCGCTCTTTCGTTCGTTCGCTCACACGAACGTTGGCTCGTGCTTTTGTCGCCGCGACTTGCGTCCGTCACTGCTCATCCGGTCGAGTCATCACCAAGGCCGGTTGCTCGCACTCTTTCCCCGGAGGCTACGTAACGACCGTGATGGGTTTTGGATGGTGATCCGCGCGCAGCCCCTTGAGTCACCCATCAGGCCCATGACGTAGTAGTAACGTACCCTCCTGGAAAAGAGCATGATGCATCGGCCTTGTGAAGTTCCCAGTGGCGACAGCGGTGTGAAGCTATCAGCGGTGAAACAACACTTACCGTCGTGAAATGTATGACGTGGTTGCGCTGAACGGTTTCCGGCCGGAAAAATGCCAAGAAACAAATCTTGCGATAGCATCCGGTCTCTATAGAAACGAGACAGTTCGTATGTGTCTTTGTTTCTGCCGGCGAAGTTTTTTCCTCTCGGCTAGTAGATGCTGCTACAATCACTGGCCAGGTTTGCAGGCGTTTGTGTAGTGCTCTATCCGGCGAGAGCATTTCGCGTGTTGTGTACCCACCTATTCATCTTGCATCGCGCACCAAAGATACCTGCCGATGTGCAGAAACCCCCTTGCTACATTCACCGTAGTATATCCAGCTCATCCACACGCCTTGTCTTAGCTTGTCTTGTTTTTGCATGGTGCAGCCGCAGTTTCTCTACTTGAGCCACCAGGCCCCACACTCCGGGAACAACAAGAACCCTCTGCAAGCACCGAGAGAAAGCATCGAAGATTTTGGGTACATTGGAGAAGAGAACCGAACGATCTACGCTGGTGAGCGATCTTCGTTGAACGGTGTCGACGAAAAATGTCGGTATTTTTGCAGTGGCAACGAAACTATCTATTTATTTTAATGAAAGGTTATAAACGCATCTAGAACATGAAAGTTGAGCATAAGAACAAGATGGCGGCCCTCTACGCATTACGGTGCATGCTCTACAGCGATGTATCTTGGGCCTGTTCTGAAGTCCTGCATTTGAGATGGGCCTCATCGCACTTTCGGAGAGGGCGCATAAATGCTTCCCAGCAGGCTTTTAGAGTCGGTTTTTCATAGGTGTTCTGCCCGAAGTTCGCCCGCTTTCCTTTTGAGCATTGCAAAGACGATTGGCCCCATTCTCAGCACTGCGTGCGACCACATAACGCCGACGCTGGAAAGCAGCCGAGCACTCTTCTATACGCCATTTAACTGACGTCCACGCATCCTGTCTCTAAAGTCTTTCGTCCTTACAAGCCAGTTGTAGCACTACTGCCGGCGAGCACCTGGAAGCAGTTCGTGTGTACAACTACCGTTTGTATGCACCACAAAGAGCTTCTTACTGTTTCCTAGAGGAAAAACTGGCGCACCGTCTATGGGAGTTTGCATGGAGCTTCCTGAAGACCACTTCAGCCACCATGAGCTCTCTAAGCATTAGGGGCCTGTGCGCTAACGACTGCAGAACCACAACTTTTGGCCGAAAAATAATGCAAAAGTAAACTTTGTTCGATAATCAAAATGCCCTGACATTCAATATCCTGTGTATAAATTGCAACAGACAAGCAGAAAGGCTTCTATACGCAACGTTTGCCTAGAATAAGAGGTGACTTTCTCTCCTATTGGCCATGTATAGGACACTACAGAAAACAATATTGTGTGGTTGACAGGACCACTTTAAAAAGTGAATGTTTTCGCTTAAACACTTTAAGAGGTTTTTTAATGGCACATTTTATTGGCGTCGTGTGCTGTTTCGTTTTCGCTGCTATGGCTTTTGCGCACTGTATTCGCGCCAAAGTCGTCTGCGCGCGGTGCGTGCCATTTGACGGCTTCTCTCTGAAGCAGGCGTATGCGCGCACACACGGAGAACAGCGTTTTCGGAATGGGATATCTCAGTAACGCCACTCTGTGTTCCCGAAAAAATCTGACTGTCCCACACCAGGTAGCACACAGGTCTGTGGTGGCTTGAGTGTCCATGGCAGCCGAAGTGCAGCGCCGCCAGCTTTCTCTCTAGGTAGCAGTAGGGAACTCTATGATGCACTATTCTTCGCCTGGTACTGACCGCCCAGTGGCTTAAAGCTTCATACATGTAGCCTAGCGGTTCTATCCGGATGTATTCTAATCCCACTCGGACTGCAAATTTTAATTTCAGGAAGTCATTTACGGTTACATTTTCACCTTTGTCCACGCGTTTTCGTCCGTACGCCCAACCTTCCCTACGATGAGGTAACGGTACAAAATACAGCACAAGCAAAGTTTGCACAGACGCAAGCTTACGGCACCGCTGATTTCACCTCTTGTTGCGACTGAAGGAATATGAAAGAGGAAAGTGCGCGGGCCTGTCGACTGCCTACAGCTGGGCCACTAGTAGTGTAACCTGTAGACAGGATGAGATCACAGAAGCAAATGCCAAAGAAAAACGTTAAAATATAGACGTGCGTCGGAACACTCGTGGCCGCCGAAGTGACGACGGTTTGTTTCATAGCTCATGCGTCATTTCGGGAAGTTAAACCCCAACATTTACAGTATGTGATTTTTGAAGGTAGACGTTCCTGTCCTCGATTTAAGCTGTAGTGGAGAGATGTGGATTAATATAGACAGGTTAGTGTTCTTTGACGTGCACTAAAATCGCACAGCACATGAGCGTGTTACCTTTTGATCTTTGTAGGAGTGCAACCACTAAAGCCGGAATTTCGTGCTGTCTATTCAGGCTCAGCAGCTGAACAGCATAACCACTAAGTCACAACGGCGTTTATAAACGACACATTTTAGCAACTTATGGGAAAACTCATATTGGAAGAAATACAAGGACAAAAAGTGAAAGTGGAGTACGAAATAGGGGTCTTTTCCTTCCGGCATCTCTACGGGGCTCAGGCATTTCTTTTAGTCACCACGCTTTTGTGCAATTCACACCCAGTTCAGGCACTTGGTTAACCAATCCTAAAGCAATCTAGGACTACACCTTAGCGGTTGTGCTGAATAAATGCTAGCAAAATCAAGATTAATCTAACGGGATTTGCCTTTTTTATATCAATCATCGCAAACAAAAGCTACGCATATAAAACAAATTTTCTCATGCAAACTTCATGTAAAAGACCAATACAAGTATGTAATTCATCGTTGCTTGCAGCGATGGTGAGCTTGCTCGACGACGCCATCGGTCGTGTGGTTCATGCCCTCGGTGAAGCCGGCATACTGGAGAACAGTGTGATCGTTTTTAGCTCGGACAACGGGGGTGTTCCGTTCGGCCACCTGGCCAGCCGAGGCATTAACTGGCCGTTACGTGGAATAAAGGGCTCCGCGTGGGAGGGAGGATGCCGAGTGGCAGGTTTGGTCTGGTCGCCGTTGATCAGCAAAGCTCGCCGAGTGTCTCAACAGCTCATCCACATCACTGACTGGCTGCCAACGTTCTACGCGCTCGCAGGTACTTTGTAGTTTCTACAATCTACCTGTATGTTCAGTTTTAGTTTTGAGCAAGAGATTGATCACGTGTACGAAATTACATTCATGTTTTTCTTTCTTTTTTCATTTTTTCTTTGCGAAGAATAAGGGCACATTGCAGGCAGATACTTTTGCCCTCAGTTCTTGATTGCTCTCTTCTCGTGATGGTTTTAAAAGCATTTCAGTACTCATGCATTTCCGTTCATTATAGGGAAAGACAACCCACTGTAAGACGCCTCAAGGAAAGGTAACAGAATACAGTTTGAACGTTTCATTGATAATATTGGTTATAAAAGGACTCCGTATAATCGGAAAAACCTGTCATTTCTTTTCCCATATAACTGTAGAGCGTAATTTTATTTTATCTCGAAAAATAAGACACTTTATTTCGTCTTTCATTCACATCAGAATGAAAGCGTTCCGGAAGACCTGTGGTGAGTCTACATTAGTTACCTATTACACATGTGCTATTGCTGTTAACGAAGGATCTCTTCGTTGTCATATTTACATTTGTAGTCGTTGTTGTCTCAGGAATGAAGTATTATGATGATTTCCCCTCCCCAACCTACTAGCCTCCACTCTTGTGTGCGGTGTTAACTAAAGCAAGCTTCCTTTAAGTGTGCTCACAGCAGTTTTACGACCCGCATAGCAAGCCCCTCTGTGAAGCTGCATATGATGACTACTTTAATTTTCAACGCTCTCCCTCTGCTCCCTAAAAAAAAAAAACATATGGATCACATGAATTCTATTCGGGTCTTACCTGTATGGTATGCGGAGAAGTCAAAATTCCTGCAGTGTTTGTAAAGTCACACACTATTTAAAAGTTGCGTGGAAACGATGGCGAAAATGTGAAAACATGACTTAAAGGGGCAATGAAACCCCTTCTGTGGAGAGTATAAAGACTCGCTAAATCACTACATGTGTTGTTCATGAACCTGAGCCAAATAATTCCCTTTATCACACAGCAGAGAATTCACAGTCACGCGCGAAAGTTAGTGCCTCTTTCCCGACGACTTTTTAAAGCTCGCGCCCTCCTCCGTCTGAAGCTCCTGCGTATTTCTATTTAAAGATGGCTGTTCGTTAAATTTTTTTTAGACGTCACGCGGCTACTATGGCCGCGGCCAAGCAGTTGTGCCGTACCAGTGGTCCAGGAACCTCCGACCTCCACCCCTCCAGAATTCCCGCGCAAGTCGGTAGTGGGGCGGGCAGAGTATGCCGAGCTTTGACCATCCAAAAAGTACCGAGAGGAGAGGGAAATACGCGAAAACGCTTAAATTGAACTTTACTCATAACTCAGGTTCTGCAAGAACCATTACATTAAAATTCTTGCTGGAGGATTTTCTTGAAGCGGCGTCCCTTAAGATCCGAGGCATACCACACCTTTATTTAGAACCCCTTTCAAGCTTCCTTAAAAGATAGGCAAATAGTACGGATTTCCGTATATTTTCCACGGCACAACGAATGCGCACTCCCATTATGATACATGCGCGGCAAATATGGATTGTTTCAGCAGAGCCTGTGCTCTTCCTGGTAGACTCCAGAGTAAATTTATGATGAAAATCCTGAAAGTATGATAACGATGTTGCCTACTTTGAATTTGAATCTCCAGCTTTACGCTATGAGAAATCCGTGGTAGTTGGTGTAAACGCACACGGCCTCTAGTCGCATTTTGGTCCTTGTCCTGGTATGCTCTTTTATTACATTCCTGTGGCATTTCGAAACGTTATCACTATAATATTCATTCAGAACATCGTTCTATTCGGCAGGAGGCTCCATAAGTGACCTTGGCCCTCTGGATGGCCAGGACATGTGGGCCACTTTGTCGCAACAGCAACCATCACCCCGCCACGAAATAGTCTACAACATTGACCCCGTAAAGAATATCGCCGGCATGCGAAGAGATCGTTTCAAGATTGTCGTGGGTGCAATGCGGAGCTCCATGTACGACCAGCGCTACCCAATTCCCGGGGTCGAGAGGCCTTGGCAGGACATGGACGAGCTTATTGAACACAGTATGGCTGCAAAGGTAAGCTCGTCTGGTCCAATAGGGGAACATGAAACGACAGTATAGATTTTGGACAAAGGGCGGGGTTAATTAGAGCGATATGGAAGAGGCCTTTGTCCTGCGTTAGAATTAATTATGATGATGATTAATATTGTTGGACCTTCGAATTTTATGTCACTCTGGTAGCGTGCTATTCGGCGGCAGCCTTTGTATGTATAGAAAGAGCTCCGTCCAAACAGCTGAGTTATTAAAATTTTTCACTGAAAACTATCGTGCAATCGAAACGACGCTACTTTATTTTCAATCCCCCAGTTTTCCGACCTTTGCTGTTCTTTTTTTCTCAACATGGAATTTCTATTTATAACGCAAAGTGCGCTCTCACTTCCCATTCTCTGCATATCAAGGTGAACATCGTACGGAAATCACGGAGCCCCTAAACCTGAGCACGAGGGATAACCTGTTTATCCCTCGATAACGAGGGACAACATGAGGAACTTCTTAGATATACTGTGAAACTTTCCTTTCGAATAAAGCCGTACAGAAGACAAGTTCAACCCCGGATACACTCAGAAGAGCGATGGCGCAAGCGCAGTTTTATCTTTTCTCAATGCCTTTGACGACTCTACCATTGCCGCTTTATTTTGGTTTTCCACGGTACCGGCTGAAACGCGAGCCAAATTCAAGCATTGCCGGAGCCTCTCGGGTTGCATTTTATAACTAGTAGACTCTTGTACTGCGAGTTGTTGTTGTTGTTGCCTCAAAAACGATGGCACATACCCACGGTGGTTGGCCAGGGTTTAGTGCAAATCCAAACAGGAAAAAACTCATCGAAGTTTATTAATATAGCTGGCTTCGTCATCTTCCACGCGTTTGTTCTGGGCCCTAAATGTTCGAGAAGGCCGCTGAGGGGACGACACGAATGTGTGAATGGACGCTAGAAGCGGAGTACCGAAGAAAGCGACGGAACATGATGGAAATCAGAGTACTTTTATTAATCCTCGTGACCAACGCTGGCGACGTGCAGAAGAGAAGGTGGCGCCAGCCCTCGTTACAGGTCACCCGCCACCGTAGCTCAGCGGTTAGGGCACTCGGCTTCTAAGCTATTGTATCCGTCTATAACACGGCCTCGGTGGTCGCGTGTCAATGGAGATGGCACGCACTGGCGCCGGTGTGCTGTGCGACGTGAGTGCACGTCAAGGATCCCCGGGTGGCCAAAATTATTCCGAACTCCTTCTATCGCTCGCGCTTCCTCCCTTCCCTCACGGTGGCGTTCAGGTTTTTACCGAGAAATGATACTGTTACCGCGCCTTCAGTTGCTTCAGAAGTAATTTTCATATTTTGGTTTTCATTCACCGTCGACCTGTAAGTATCAAAACCACTACCACCCAGGCGAAAGTCCTAAGGTTCACTTCACCTTATGCTGATCCGCGCTACCCCTTTTTCTTCGCCACCAAGCCGGCGCTTGTTACTCAGTGCCTACACACCTAAAGCGGTGAAGGAAACCAATCAGGCTGTTTAGTTAAGTGGCAGGAGGTTCCCGATGGCTTCTGCGTCGATTCCACTATCTATGAGCCGTCCTGTAATATGCTACGAATCTTCTGCAATGCATTTCTTGCTTTTATCTGGCCATAACAACGAGGTAGACTGTGAATTAAAATGATTCTCTTCATGCAGGCTCTAATATGGATCTTTCTTAGCTGGGCTTCGAAACACATTTACGCTGCAAGCGATCCGCAGGGAGCATAAACATTGCTTATTTCAACCTCTCTACTTCGCGAATAGCTTTTGAGTGAGAAACAGCAGAAGACGTATGTTAACGCCTAGGAGCTTCATTAGTAATTCACGGGTGCTATTCTCAATTGTGTTGGTTATTTCTTTCCTTTTCGCTCATCGCGGAATTCGCGCATAGTGGCCCAAAATTATCTGTGTTAAGCCATTAGAGATGCCGCAGTTGAAAACTCTCGTCACCTAAACATTACAGGTGCGTGCCGAATAACACATGGCCATGTACACTTTAGTTACAAAAAGGGCTAAGCATAGTCTTGAATTTTATCACGCTGCAACTCAGCCGTTAATAGTAGTAAAAGTAATCATGTCGTTTTCATAATACCGAATGTAATTAATAGCGTTTTATCAACGACACCTTTGGTTTGGCTGCCCAGGCGCTCCGAGCCTTGCATGGCGAGCAGAATCTATCTTTCGCACGTGACTGGAATACATACAGCACCATGTCCTGTTCGCGAGTATCCTGCGGCAACGACTCATTCTTCCAGTCGCCCGACAACGTGTACCTCTTTGACCTCCACGAAGACCCCTGCGAATGCAACAATCTGGCTGCCACGCACAAGCAGGTGAGGGGTTCCTGTTGGTAACTCACAAATTCTTTAAGTAGCACACTCCTCTTGTAACTGTCGCCGTGGGTAGGTCTCTGCAGTCTACCTAAGATTCACACATAAAACTAGAATGCATTTTATGCCATGAAGATGAAGTTGTTCGAGGAGATTGAGCAGCATAAAAAGAGAGAAAATGGTCAGATTAGTGTGGTAGTTTAGAAGGTTTGCTCTAAGCGAGTATACTTGTCGATAATTCTCCTAAAAGTTTATTTTATATAGAACCATAAGAAACAATAAAACAGATCATATATAAATGCCGGTGCAAACACATTTATGTGCTGGGACAAAGTAATAAGTCCCCATTATAACTGCGCTCAAAAAGCCCCAATTGATGCACGTGAGTGCTGCGCTGAGTTCGCACGCTTGAATTTTCCCGGCTGCCTACGCAAACATGTCGTGTAGAGAGTGTTAGCAAATTTCTTTAAGTCAGGCAGGCTGAATAAAAGGAAATTGTTTTCAAACTAGACAGAACTTCTTGGTGTTCGTTTCTTTCAAGCTGCATTTCATTGTGTCCGCGGCACGAGAATAGCATCCAATGCAATCAAAAGTCTAGGTCACGCTTCGAAAACAGCTTCGTGTCACGCATCATTAGGCTCGGTAGCGATTGGACTGGCCTTATAGGAATTGCACGGCGATACTCTGCTCGATCTCAGTGAGCTCGGTCAGAACAGAAAGTGTTTTTAAGACTGCTGTGAATGAAAATACATGTATGGACCTGTAAGAATATTTTAGGTAGAACGCATAACATTTTACAGTTCGATGCGGTACCTTCGACTTTAACCCGATTTTGTGCAGTTAATGATGCGGATGTATTTTACACCAGGAAGTGTCTTGCACCGCTCATAAGCTCAGGGCAGTGTGTTTTATGTAAATACACTATATTTTTGTGGAAACGTATGCCTGATGAAAAACACGAGCATGGCATATATAACCATGACGACCACCGCTGACGTAAACTTTTATTTTTTCTCGGACTCGCCGTTATTTGCGTGGATCTTTTTTCTAGTGCGAAGCATCGCACTACACGGGGCCTCACCGAACGTGCCTCGAGTAAAATTCAGAAGAAGCGAAGGCTCATGATTTCTCATTCTTCCTGTCAGCTGCTGAGTCGTCCTCGACGAAGCACACAGCTTTTACGAAATATGCATCAGGTGGTAGCACTTGCACAGCTCTTGCAGGAATTGTTCCCCTAGAAGTGTTGCAGGGAAGTTTCCAATTAAGAGGAGTGACCGGTCTCTAATCTCTTACAAAACAAGATCAAGCTGAGCCATAGTGCATCAGGCATTTCTTTTTTAAAGCCTTTCAAAGTAATTTAAGTTTTTCATCACCGAAATAGCTACTGTATTTTAATAAATATCGATGCGAAGAATAGAAACGCTCTACTGATGAGCTCCGTTCTTATGTTTTTTTCTATGTCAGTTCGATCGACATTCGTTTTGGCAAGTTTTTGCGCAAAAGGTACAAAATTTCTTCTACCGTCGTGTTTCGCTGCATGAGCATTGCTTTTCATAGTGCTCACAAAATGTGCCGAGGTGAGCACATTTTTTCGAGTTCTCTAGCAGCCCCGTGCAAAGCGAACAACTCAGAAGTTCTAAGTAGATGCTCGGTTTCAGATACATGTTTGAAGTCATGCTAAGCCGCCGATATATACGAGCGATTAATGCCTGCCATGTCTCGGTGGAAATAGTGTCGCTAATATTGCGCTCCATTTCTTCCGCGTCACACTGTTCCAGCTCTCTAGACAAGCCTGCTGGTGTCTTCACAGTACTTTTTAATCAAATTATTTTTCAATTACTTGATAACTCTTTCGATATGAGAAGGAACACAATTTAGTTTTGTCCATGTTGAAACAACAGCCACTTTCGTCTACTGAAATTCGTTATCTCCAAGTTTAAATTGTCGAAGTTGAAAAGTGCTACTGATTTATAGATGCATCGGATTCCCGGAGCTCAGAGAGTGTAGGCCAGAGTCCTAGTCGAAGTTGGTTTATCGCAGATTTTATCAATGAGCGAGATCTCCCATGGAGTTGAAAATATCGCTTAACATTTACGATCGGTAGCAGAACTTACTAGCCCAAAGAGACATTAGTCAGAATACAGTGAATGAAGTTAGGCTCTGCAGTTTTGCACGACATCTCAAGGCTATAGACTAGAAACAGTTTGATTTTTGTATGGAAAACTACGTCTCGTACGTATGTTTCAACTATGCCGCTATAAAAAGAAGCACGACTACATTGAGCAGTGAGATTCCGACTCATGGACAACTGCAGCCCCAAGTACATATCCGCCTTTTTTTCCAGCTTCTTCAATCACTTAACAAGACCTTGGAGGAGTACAAAGCTGTAACCGTCACCGAAGAAGTTCCGCCCGTGGATCCGGCTGCGTATCCACAGCACCACAACGGAACATGGGCTCCTTGGCTTCAATAAGCAGTAACTAAAGAAAACGCCGTCCCAGCTTTAAAAATAATCCTCCGCAACTCCCCTTTGAAAAGGTTTATTGAAGTTCTTGTCCGGCGGTATCTTGAATCTGGCTCTCAAACATTTCGCAAGAGCTTTGTAATCGTCAAAATTCTACAACACAATGAGAAGAGTACTGTTCACAGCCCAAATCCATATGACAGTCGGTGTTTAAATTTTACGCAGGCGTTTCGAATGGAGGGCAGCGTGAATAGTGTTCCCCTGCATTGAGAGAATAGGCACAATGGTGCCAAGGCATGAAATTGATCAAAGCGACAAAGATATGCAAAATCACCGGAGTGTAGTGCAGGACGTCTTGAAAGCTTAATAACTCACCGAAGACGCAAGAAACCAAACCTCCCACCGGAAGAAACATTCCATGGGCCAAAGTAAATAGGCAACCAAATGCAAAAAGTAAGCGGAATGGACTCATTGTTTCAGAGGAGCCTCGCTTCATGAGTAATGAGATCGAAGATAGTGTAAGTCTCAAGATCGTCTTGTAGTATACTTCTGACTGAAACAAATCTCGTAATGAAGAAGAAGTCTGTGCCAACACAAAACTATCCCGCTGATGTGTAAAAGATGTAGCAATAGTGTGTCTGCCAAGACGCTGATAAGAGCAGTAGAATTAGGCGCAAAAACTGGCGCCGTGTTAAACCACGGAGGGACGCTGTACAGAAGTAGGAAAATCCCTGAATTTTTCATGAACATGATCGAATTTCAAGGTAAGTCTCGTCCCCAGACAAACCTTATTCGTAGGTGATACCTTTGAAATTAGATGTCAATACTATTCCGCTCTCCCTCGACAACTCTAGGGGAGTGGTGGTATATGCATACTTAAGACACACAGGTACGAGGCTAGCTACTCAGCATGACTGCAGATGTTTTTGGCTAACGCTTCGAATGGAACTCTGGGAGCGTTTTACAGATACCCGTAAAATATCTCCAGGAAAGAGATTTATAGCTTATATCTGTGAGAATACGGAGTTTGTGTTTAGAAGGTGGCACTCTATTGATTCAGGCGTATTTTAGCTTTTCCTCATTGACCATTTAGGACCGTTTAATAAACGTGGTAGTACGTCATACTTGGCTGGGTTTACTTTTCTGTTATCAAAGAAACTGCCATTTTTATTATCACGCTTAAAGCAGTTCTCATTCCGAAGCAGTTTTGTTATCAGCGATGTTTTTGATGACCTAACAAGACCAACTACATCAAACAAAAATTTTGTGAATAAAATAAAAAAAATGTGCCATTAAACATTTTCACGTTCTGGGAAAATGTCGACAAAAGAGAAATGTGCGTTCAGGAGGCATGTTTACAGAGAAAGACAAGGTTTCGATTCTACCTCGCTTTCTAATGTAGCTTCTAACTCGCCGCTCAGCCGTTTTTTTTTTTTACATTGTTCGCAAGTCTTGCCATGTAGCATAAAAACCTGCCCTGAAAGAAACCTGGGCAGGAATCCTGCTCAGGTTTTAGCGATGTATATTGGCGAAAACGAATGGTGTTCTTTCCTGATACCCGTAAGTCCAACTTCTATTAAGGACTACAGAACCAAATATTTGCTTGCGTGTTTTCTTCTTTCAAACGATGCGCTAGGCATTGGAGTATATGAAGCAGATCGTGGTATTCGCCTACGAAAGCTAAATAATAAATAATTGAATTTCTTCTTGACGCTCTTTAGGTTTCATCAACCGGACGATGTCTGTGACGTGTAGTTGATGTTTAGCTTAGGTGATTCACCAAAAACATCAATATAACTGCTGATACATTTTTTCTTGTAATTATGGGTATTGAAACAGGCTGGTTTAAGTGCTGTGGTGAATGAAAACTACGTATCAGCATTTATATTGCCGTTTTTTTATTGCTTCACGAGAGCTAAACATCAGCTGCACGTCACAGCCACCGTTCGGCTGATAAAACCGAAACAGCATCAAAGAAGAAATTCATATATTTATTCTCTAGCGGTTGCAGGCGCAAATTACGCAATAATAAAGTTATTCTAATGTCTAACGCATCATTTGAAAGAAGAAAACGCGCACAGAACTGAGTGTCTGTAGTCCCTTAATCGTCTTATTTTTGAGTCCTGCATTCATGGGTGCATCCAAAAAAGGTGTGGTCTTAAACTTGGTTTTTGCTCTCATTTTCCACACGTGTGGTTTATATGCAATAGAACAGCACACGATGAACTGCGCTTAAATGGTTAAGTTCGAAGAATGTACACATCCTTATACTCGGCTCACCTCTCTACCGGCAAAAATATACTCAGCAAGATTTGCTTTTGTCGTTAAATTTATAGTGCCTCCTTTTAGATATTTAGGCATATTATGTCAGCAAGATTTGCTTTTGTCTTTAAATTTATAGTGCCTCCTTTTAGATATTTAGGTATATTGTGTCCTACTTCCACTTGGCTTGTATATTATGGTTTTTATCCTGTGCATTATGGCTTGTAATTGTCAAAAGCAAGCAAACATTGCATAATGGACCTTTTCCACTAGTGAAGAATAAATTTAGCCGCATTAATTTCCCATGACAACGGAATTTCTGGAATATCTCATGTACACTGCTTTTTTTTTTTGCTCCATGTGTTCTTTTACTCGCTTGTAAATATCTACGCAAACGAGGTGTTGAATTCGGCCCAAGAAGCAGCTGCCCCGCCTAAATAGGGGCTGGATTTATGCCGTAACAATGTTGTATATCAGGTGTTAAGCTTCCGCTACAGGCATTCAATCACTGTAAATATAAAAATTGATTTTGTATTCCTGTCTATATTCCATAGAGCCCATTGTTGAAAGAGAAGACCGACGAAGAAAATAACTTGCTCATTACTAAGGATGATTGAGAGGCGTCGCTACTTTTCTGCAGCAGAGCGCAACCAGTATAAAAGAGGTTTCGGTTCACGTGAAATGTTAGGGCCGAGCACGCAACCTTCATCGGGGAAAGAGCGAGAAAAATAGAGGGAATACGGGGAGGTTTCGTTTCCTTACCGTTCACTAGGAGAAAGGGGAGAGGCGAGGTAAAAGGAAAGAAGAGCTGAAAGAATGCCATGTAATTCACTATACCATCCCTGTTCCTCTGTGCGGCTGATTGTAGCCGCAGCTGAATAGGAAATGCATTTGATACTTGCGTTATTGTGGCATCACATGCGTAGCACGTGCCACGTCCACTATAGTTTGCCCGAAGAGAACAGAAAATACTGGATATTTTAAATACTTTTGCAGAGAAAAGTGGATACAACTCAAGTACGCAGCGACAAGCGTGCCTCGGAGCAGGAGCCATAAAAAATGGCGCCGAACGATTGTTCTGACGTCGTGTTTTCTTATAACACGACGTCACGTATAAGGAGACTCCCCACGTGCAAATGGAACTGTCGTGAAGGGAAGATAACCATAGGCTGACGGGTCTCTTTTGGAGGGCATATGCCACTGTGTTCTTCAGTTTTACCCTTTATACTGACCGAAGCATGTGAAAGTCAGCACTACCGTAAAGCCATCCTGATGAAAATGGGCGGGGCACATATAAATCATGCCCATGACTAAAGAGCCCGTTTACAGAGGGCACATTTCCGTCATTGAAAACAATGTATTTCATCAATACATCATGGTGTTTAATAAATACATATCATTGTTGGATGCCATCATCATCATTATCAGACTGACCACGCCCACAGCAGGACTCAGGCCTCTCGCATATCTCTTCAAAGAACACCGTTTCTGTGCCAAGGTAAATAAGAAGAGAGTGGGGCAAAAACGGACGAGTAATTGAAAATCATGACCTTCGTTTTGGTACTCACAAGTCTCAAAAAGAATTATTAAAAAAGTCTTGTTACCTCCCTTTTATCACGCCCAGTATCTACCCAGGAGCCAGGCTAAGTTGAACAGGGCTGAGTTTTTATAATATTGCAAAAGGTGAAAATGTCGCGCTTTGCTCCTAAAGAAGAATGAGACAGTGCACGGGGCGAAATTAGGAGTCACCCTTCGAAAACTAATACGTCACTAAGACGTGCAATAACTTCCCAAGAAGTTGAATTAAGTGCATCTACACAATCTATGGGAGTCCGTCCGCATAAAAGACACTTTATCCAGAAAAACTCCAGCATTGTTTGCATCACGATTCCCCCTTTCATACTCCGCGACAGATATGGCAATTCAACAGCCAGACTTTGCTTCTAGCCAGTACGCGCGATTCATTTGAGTTTCAAGTTTTTTTTTTATTTCTATGCTGGTTTATTTCCTATGTTCCTCTTTCACGTCGTGCGGGTCCAGTGAATATTAGGTTAAATTCGACTTGCAGTGCGACAATAAGAGTTCGTTGTGATTGTAGCCGCGACAGAACAGAGCTTGCCCATTCGCATAAAGCCTTTTACAGGTAACCTGTCTTACGAGTGGGAAAGAGTACACTGCTTAGTTTACAATGCAACCATGCGGTTCCTTCACATCCATTGATTTCTTTTACTGTTTGGCGGTTGATGTCTTTGCGTTAGCAAACGCCTGGTGACACCGGAGATGATGGTTGCAGTCAAGAGGTTTCTTCACGTATTTTTCGAACCAGTCGGCAGTCAAATTTTCCTCCCGTATAATCCGAGCACCCTACAGTGCAATGAAACAAGACCTAAGATTTGGGGCAGGCAATAAAGATATTATCTTTAGTTTAAGCTCCGCAGAAAGCCACCACGTGGAGTTTTTGCAGTGCGTAAATTATTGCCGAAATAATTTCCTCCGCAAAACGCGACGTGAAAACATTCCTACACATTGTATACGATAAGACCAGGAAGTCTGAAAAAATCAGTACTTTAGTGAGTTTAATACGATTAGTCGGTGAAGCTGTACAAGACCGAAAATATGACGCTCTAAATTTTACGGCTTTTCGACCACTTTCTCAGTTACTTCGCCATTCTTTCCTTGCTCGAAGCAAAACGACGTTCTCAGCCTTAAGTAGAGCAGTAGTGAACATGGTACAGTGTACATGGTGCCTGAAAAATATCTGAATAATTTGATTTCCAGTTGAACAGTTAGGTGGCACCAAGTACTAAAATGTAGCGGTTAGCTCCACACGATCCTAACAAGGCTCTAGTGTACCCTGAAAACGCAGTAATCGCTTAATGTCATTATCCGATTTTTCCCGGAACATTGTACAGTGTTTTCAGTGTCGTGTGATGGGAATACCAACTCCGTTCAAGAAACCAAAATGGACGATGAGCGATCCTGGTCATATGCTCTTCGTGGGTACGCCAAGATATCTACATGTATATCGCAGGAGCTTTGCTTAACTAGAGTTCGTAACACTAACACGTTTTGCCAGGCTGGCTGGTTCTGTAGCATTATAAGCTTCCAACGTGAAGTTAAACACACTGCGAAGAACGTTCATGAAGTGGGGCACAGCACTAGCAAGTGATATTTTATTACGGTATGACACCATAAATATATATATATCTCGTACTTAAAGATGTAAAAGTTAAAAATTACCAGAAGACATCGATGAAGGGATAGCTGTCCCAGGCAGCGCCACAACTCCCATATAAAGGAAATGGCTAGAGCTGAGTACGAAATGAAAATGCTTTTGTGAGAACCCGACGCAGACAACGTTGACGCATCAATTTGCGACCTGCTCTGTCAGACATGGTTCAATAACTTTGTAAGTGGGCCTGTTGCTACTCATAGCAATCGCTTTATATAACAAAAGCAAACATTACGAAGCATGTGATGACGCTTGCAAAACTTCTAGTTTTTGATACTTTTTCTTTCACAGCCCCTGATATACTGTACGTAACGCCTACGGCTCTAAACCTCTAGAGAATAAGCAATTGTCTAATCTGGAGCGACATAGTGTTGTTGGTTCCTTTTAGTAAAACAAACTGGAGGCGACATTTAAGCTGCGCGTGAAGGGTATGGTGCGATAGCTTTAATGAGTTAGTGTCCACATGCACGAAATTGGTTATTCTCGATCGACTTTCCATGTGAGTACTCACAGCACTCCTGGTGCAGTGGTGCAGCGATTAAGCGCTGCGCCACTGCCCTGCGATGGCAGGCTCTGCGACCGGTGGGACTTGTGCGACTCATGCTGCAGCAACATCTTGCGACCAAGAATTAATTTGATTGCCACCTGCCACGGTGGTCAGTTTTATAACGATCCGATCGGTAGGTAGTGATGAATCCATATGGTCATGTGACCTAGGAGCCCATGTAGGTTGCATCTCCAGGTACTTCTCGCTCACAACGCTGACGACGCCGGATTTTTTGCAGAACGGCAGCCTTGTCGCTATCATGTGAAAACATGCGTGTTTTCTTCCCCAGTGTGCTCAGAAAATTTCAAGGTGTCAAAGCCGATAAGAGGTCGAAAACAGATCACCACCTGCTTTTATAGCGGAAATTTTAGGCTCACGTGCCTGGGTTCAGCGTTGGTGGGAATACAGGGATATTAACTTTGGAAAGCGAGGCGGAAGGCGTGACTAAAACTATGACATGTAGGCGCTCTAATCACTTGTGCGAGCTTCAGACAAGAGGCGAGTCTCGCCACCTAGAGAGGGCACCCCAATTGGTTCGCGATGCTGGCGTTATGAAGGACTCTTTCCTAGTTCAGCATTGGTCAATCTTTCTTGCTTTAAAGTTTTCGGCATTATCTCGCTACTGTTTTCTCTTGCGGCCGTATCGTGTGAACCGAAGGGTGTCTATTCTGAAGGGGGCAAAGTAATCTACACGAGCTAAGGAAGAAGTAGCCGACTTACGTCTGAATGCAGCAGGTGTGAAAGTGGAGCCATGAACGGCGTAGGCTTTGGAGGGAATTTAAAATTAATGCCATGGACGATGACGCTGGAGAAAAGCATAATGACAGACTCCTATTATCAGGTAAGCAGGAGCAAGCGATTTTCAGCTGCTTACGATGCTTCTAACTAAACAAGACTCAAAATGTTCCCAGTCACGGCGGCTGGAGTTTTGACCCTGAACGCTGCGCCTTTTTACGGTTTTGCTCTTGATAAATGGTTAAACATGCACTACAATACATTTGCCTAGATTTATAATCCTGTATGTAGACGGAAAGCGATAACACTGCAGAGGCCTTTCTCTGCGCACTGACTTCTATGAGCAATTAGCCTCGCTGAGTGCACTCAATTTGTTCTAAGCACTGAACGGGAAGCATGTAATGTCTGAGAATATAAGGCTGATATGATAACATTCTTTTAGCCCGAAACTATTCGATTGTTTCTATGCGCACGTCTATCTCACAAATTCTAGCTACTTCAAAAGTATAGGGTAATCGAAATGCAAAAAGAATAACAATAAAATAGTACTCGACTAAAATCATGATATCTGCGCACTAAACTCTTTTTGGATAAGAAAACACGATAACACCATGCACACATGAGATCATAAGACCGCAATTGTAGAGACAGCCCTGGAGAAAACTTCTCGTGCTATAAATCTGCCCATTAGCCGTGTATGCTCAGCGCTGGTTCTTAACAAACAGCGCCTCGTATTTAAGTAACACTTCTATTCCATGCAAATCGTCTATTTAGAAATACAGGAGTCGTGTCTGACAAGAACTGTGCTGTCATGGTCGTGCAAGCGCATCGCTACAGCGTAGGTATCATTTCTTTGCATGTTTTATTTGTCGTACTGGCACCAAATAACTCACGTAATCAGACTTTGCGACTGATACCGGTGCCCAAGTCAGTGTACTATCTGCAACACACCTCGACCGTACTTCGAGACCGCTCACCTACTGCTCGGCTTAAACGGTACGCGCATTCCGCTTTACAAGCAGCACTCTGCGACAACAAACTTCGGTCCCAGTCCAGTTTTTCAATTTATTTTCGGGCTTTCCGACGTCCGCACTTATATCATCGGAGTCGACTTCCTCACTCATCATGTTCTTCTTGTCGATGACATGTCTCGCCGTCTTCCGGAGTCGACCATTCACCTCTCCTCGAACCATGGTCTTGCAACGCAGGCAACTATTTATCCGGCTCCTTCCTCTTCTGCAGTTGCTGATCCTCAGTTGGAACTTTCATTCCGCGAGTATCCGACCCTTAATCCCCCCATATTAGACTCTGCTTGTTCGGCATGAGGTGTCGTCTAAACACCACTGCCAACAAGTCTTGTAACCCATCCATGAGCACATACTCTTCACTTCACATGATTTCCAAAAATACCGGGGAATGGAGCCCATGTGGCGACTACTGCTGTCTCAACGCCCACACCATCCCCGACCACCAAGCACTGCCCCATATTCAGGACTTAACTTCAGATCTTTATTGGCCATCTTCTCGAGTAATGAAGTCGTCCGTTCCTACCACAAAATTCCTTTGATGGAGGAAGATACTCCGAAAACAACCATCACAACACCATTTAGCCTCTTCGAATTTCTGCGGATGTCATTCGTACTCTGCGATCCTGCACAGACATTTAAACGTTTCATAGACAACATCCTTCGTGGTCTGCTCTTCGTTTTCGCTTAAGAGGACGAACTCCTTGTGGCCAGCCAGTCCATGGACGCGCACTTGCGCCATCTGCGATAGTTGTTTTATCAACTATATGCCTGCTTTATTTATTTATTTATTTTCAATACTGCTGGTCTTATTGAAAGACCATAGCAGGGGCAATTAGTACAGTGCAAAAAACAAATATAAACATATTATTCAAAGGCAGCAAACATGGCATAAAAGCAAAGGTAGGGAAAAGTGAATTGGCCATAGCAAAAGGATATACAGAACAGATCTTCGACAATGGTAGGCACAATTTCAAAATGCACTCAAAATCGCATACATGACAAGTTAGAAGGGGTTGTCTTCTTGCCTAGATTTGCAGTCACGGTTGCTGCATCGCCACTGTGCATTACGACAAATGCTCTATCTGCGACACGAATGATGATAAGGATTGAGTGCAGGTGATGTTACGATCCAAGCGATTCCATTCACTAATGGAGAGAGGGAAAAAGGAATGCTTAAACGTGTCATTATGGCACACATACTCGGTTAGTGTGTTCGTATGTTTGTGCCGTGAAGGTGGCGATTGTGAGTACGTCACGTATTTTTTCACATCTATCCTGTACTGCTCGTGTAATAATTGAAACAAAAATTTTAAGCGCGCTTGTTTTGCTCTTGCGGATAATGTTTGGAGACCGGATGAAGCTGCAAGCAATGTTGGGGAATCTGTGCGCTTGTATTTATTGTGAATTATTCGTAGGGCTTTGCGTTGTATAGCCTCAAGTTTTGTGACGTTAGTTATTGATTGGGGGAACCAGACTGTGTTCGCGTATTCTAAGACTGGCCTTACAAGGGTTTTGTAGGCCAGGAGTTTAGAAGATACTGGTGCGGACCGCAAGCGTCTCCTGATAAAGAGAAGTTTCCGTAAAGCAGTAGACGTGATGTTAGCAATGTGAGAGTCCCACCTCAGGTCAGAAGACAGCGTAATACCTAGATATTTATGGTGTTTAGTTTTCGCTAATGGAATGCCGTTTACAGAGTAAGAAAAGCAAAACGGGAATTTTTTTCTTGTTACTGTCATACAAACGGATTTTTTAGTGTTTATTGTCATTTGCCACGTGTTACACCATTCTGTTATTTTTTTTAGAGAACTGTTTAACGACAGATGGTCTTCGCGGTTGTTAATAGTTTTGTAAAGAATGCAGTCATCTGCGAAGAGCTTAATGTTACAATCAATGTCATTAGTTATGTCATTGATGAAGAGCAGAAATAACAATGGACCAAGGACTGATCCCTGAGGAACGCCCGACGTTACTGGAACTGTTTTGGATGAAACATACTCAAAAACCACAAACTGAGACCGATTTGACAAAAAATCTTCTAACCAAGATAGTAAGTCGCCTTCCCCGATAACAGTTTTTAGTTTTCCTAGCAACTTATTGTGTGATACAGAGTCGAATGCCTTTGAAAAATCGAGCAATATTATGTCTGTCTGGCTACAGTTATTAATATTAAGTGCTAGATCGTGTACAACCTCTGTTAGTTGAGTAACGGTTGATAACCCGCGTCGGAATCCATGCTGATGGGGTGTCAATATACTATTGCGCTCCAGGAATGAGGTTATGTGCTTCGAAATTATGTGTTCCAAAATTTTACATGATGTACTTGTAAGAGAGATTGGCCTATAGTTTGAGGGTGAGGTAGTGTCCCCTGATTTATGAATAGGTATGATCTTTGCCATTTTCCAGTCTCTGGGCAGCCTTGATGATGAAATAGACTTGCGAAAGATAATATCAAGGTACTTGCTACACCATTCGGCATATCTTTTTAAAAACTCATTTGGAATATCATCCGGACCTGTTGATTTTTTTGGATCTAGGTTCAGCAGAAGATTGAAAATCCCGTCATCGGTAATTCTGAGAGGTTCAATATTTAGCAGGGGCAAATTGCAGGAGTCGGGGATGATGCCGTTATCTTTAGTAAAGACTGAAAAGAAGAAATCGTTGTACATATTAGCAGTATTGGCCTTATCTTCTACAGAGAGACCGGACTGCACCGTTTTACGGCCACGAAAATGGCTCCAAAACCTGTGTGGATTATTTCTCGTCCTCAACAGCGCTATGAGTACATTCCGTGCCTGTTCGCTTGACTTCCGTGGTCATCACTTCGACAAAAGTGGCATACGACATCTCCCGTCCACGATGCAAGCAATTATGGATATTCCGCAGGGTACTTCTCTTCCCTACATCAGTTCTTCGGCATGGTGAACTACTACCGTCGTTTTTTTCGGAACTGTGCTAGTTTGGTCGAGCCCTGTGAAAGTCTGCTCACGGCGAAACATAAGTCGCATCCCGTACACTGGACCACGATGCCTGCACAGCTTTTCTCGCCGTCATTCAAACCCTGGCCGGCACAGCCCTACCCGCACACCCTACGCCAGACAATTCGCTTCTCTCATAACTGACGCTTCCAGTACTGCTGTTGACGTGGCCCTTCAACAGCACACTGCAGGGAGTGAGAGGCGTTCGTAATGGAAGGCTTTGGAGTATTTTCTACCACTAGGGTTCATTAACATGCATTGACACACGGGCGCCTTTTACGTTTCGCCACCACTTACACAGTGCACACTCGAGACATGAAACCAGCTCATTCCCAACCCCACAGTTTTCTCACTTGCCAGTGCAGAACTTGGACAAGATAGTTGCTGATCATTCCTAAAAGACCTTTAAGAAGACAAGGACGCAAGTAGAGATGGCCATATGGTTAGTGACTTGCAAGTGAAATTTTATTAGCATTGCGCCCATTTATATAAGCTGGCGATGCAACGAATAGGAAATTATACGATAATGACGCGTAGTATTTAAGATGTGAGGTATTCAAGTAAACTTATCATCATAAAGGTTCCACCACTTAGAGGCCCCACAAATCTTAGTCGGGCGCGCCCGGGCGGCGGCCACCGCCACTGAGGTCCCATACTAGGGACCTGCGCCTTGTGCTTGTAAGGATCGGTCCCTTACGGCCTGATCCAAACATACCTCCTGTCCCTTCTTAATAAATGTTTTCCCCACCACCACCGCCACCAATTGAACACAATTTCTTTGTTGGATAAAAGTACTGACTGTGTACTGAAATACGTGTCTCTATTAATGTGGTGAATTGGGTGTGTTGCTGCATATCTGAAGCGACGGCAGGGCAAAAAAAGAACAGTGACGGAGACAATATGCGCTGTCATTTTTTTCGCGTCTCCACCCCTGTCCTTTTTTTTTTTTTTGCACTGCGCCGCTGCTTCGAACGCGTGTCCTTACTTGATATTATATGGTAAGCCTCAGTCACTTTTCTTGCAGGCTGATCTGCGTTGCCATTATTACGTTGCGACATTTTTTGCAGTGGTTTGATGAGTCCTTTCACTCCATTCATCACATCATTTTTGTATTCGAGCGAGCAGTCATTTAGGCATATGCCCTTTTGCCCAATGTACCTTCGAGCACAGTTCAAGGACACTGAATATATCACCTTTTTCTCACACAGAAAAAATTGTTTTATATTATTATTTTTAGAATTATGGCTTTCTTGGCGCAAGGGTTGAGGTGTTTGCAAATTTTGCGTACTTTTCCTAGAGCGGTAAAAAGGCACATTGACTTTTGGAATTGAGTTGACTTGAGGTTGCTGCAAGATACAGATGGGATTAACCGTGCGGATTCTGCCGGCAATTGCTCCACCATAGCGACACTTAAATGTTAAATAAGGTCAACAAATCAATCACGTATCTTAGAGGTGGCTGATCTACATCACTATACACACAATAAACAATAATCGTCAATAGCCAACTTCTGCTGTCACCATGTCGAGTCCAGATCCGACTCCTGGAGGAACTTTAAAAGAAGACGTGGAGCTTTAATTCTCCTGAGAAGAACTGTGGGAGGCTCGTGTCTTCTTGAGGGAAGCGAACAACAGACACCTTTTCTGCGTTCATCACTGGAGAGCATATAAGATAATGTTATACTATATCCCCGCATACACCACATGTGTGTGCGGGGACCCGTCTTATAGATACACGCAGAGGTTGGAGCTTATTTGAGAGTGAGGCAATATGGAACGATTGCCACTTTTTACATGTTTCTTAGCTGCTGACCCTGGAAATATCGGTTCACTTCAAAGACCTTTTTTCTTTTGTAGCTTTTGTGCCACTGAATATTCTAGATATGAACTCTAGCCTGCTTCTGATAATCGACTGCACTGTATTTCGCAGCCAGATTTCATATTGCGTGGACAGGACTTTTGAGGGCGTAGCAAAACCAAAAGCTGACTATGGCACCTACTTCAAAATGTGCTGAATGGCACAGAAGAACTGGTTTCTTATTGTGGACTTCATATGCCAACAGGCGTGTTCAGCCTGCAATTGCAGCTTGATGTGAAGGAACCAAAATGATATTTGGGCAACTCATGTGTCAGAACCAAGAGGATATGGCTGAGCTAAAATCCTTTAGAACCACTTGGATACCTAATTGAAAGGACTCTCTGCAGTTATTTATGAAAATAAATACTCATCAGCATATCAAAACGTTTTCAGCTCAAAGAGCTGGAAATATTGGGAGGTAATTTTCTGTTTACAAAATCAAGAAAAATATCACTTAACATCAGTAGGATATATCGTGCTATAGGTTATGCTGATTTCAAGTGATAAATACCTTCTTCGCAAGCGCAAAACCCACTTCAGCCTTCTGGGCGGTCGGCCTTCCGGCCACACGAACAGGTGCGTACCAGGCTGGAGGGTAAGGCCAGATGGTTCTTGGACTCGGAGCCCTTCCGAGAATGTCAAATATTTTATTAAATAAAATTTACCCTCTCTACTTCCATCAAATAGCTGAGGGAAAGCGAAAGAAAATTGGTGGTAAGGCGAGACCGGTAGAGAAAGTGTCGCTTATGGCTGGGAGCGGCTTCCTCTACAGAAACCTATTCCCTGTCACTGCCCGCATTGCAAAAGGCAGCGAAGTGCCGAATACGACGAAGTTTTAGGCATAAAAATGCACAAGCTTGAGCCACGCTGGGACCTCCTTGTGCCCCCATCAATTAGTACAAGTTCGGGCATGAGCACACCGAACAAATTAATAAAGCATGACGCCCAACGTGAGTGCTAACTTTGATGCGTGGCAGTTATTTCTCGTTCAAGACACGACTTTCAATCCATAAAACGAGCAGTGGGAAGCAAATTGGTCCACTCTTCAAAAGCGCGTCGGCAATAATAAAGAGAGGCCCGGCAGCGTGAACATCAGAAATCCGGGTGCCGTCTGATTTCTTTGGCCACTTTCATGGCCCTTTCTGCATTCGCATCCATGTCTTCATGTACACAGAATCGAAAGAAGATATTAATTCGAAAGGAGTGAGTGAAAAAGAATTAGCTATGAGGCTAAAAGGTAAGAAAAAGTTGTGAAGGAAGAAAGCAACCATTCTAGGATCTCGCATCGACGACACTACGTTTCACGTTGCGCAAAAAAAAAAAAATTGTTCTTAAAATATAGTTGTCCGTCTCTTCATTACGCTATAAAACTGCGACATCTCTTCTCTGGATTGCCGGCGGTCTGTCTGTCTGAAAGACTCTATTGCTCGTAGATAACAGGGAGGAAGTTTGAGGTCTCCCGAAAGGAGCCACTTCTCACAATCCACAGCAAAGCTGGCAACAACCGTTGTTTAATTGAAATGAAAAGGAAATTAGAAGGTTTGAACGGATAAAGATTATTTTTACCAGAAGCACTTTTATTTCACAACCTAAAGGTCGCACTTTATTGATTCTGTGTTAATTAAAACAACGGTTACGTATTATTGTAAGCTGGTACCATGAGTGTTTTCCTCCCGTTCTAATACAAAATAAGCCTTTGAAAGCCTGTGGACGATTCTGCACGTTATTGAGGACCTGCACTCTAATGCAACCCTTTAGCCAAGCTTCAATTGCAGGCGTCCTAGTGTTTCTGAAATAGCCCAGCCCTCATACAAGAGTTCCGTAGAGCACCCTACTCGCCGCGCGTGCTTGCATGCCGCGTCCCTGTTTATACCATGTTCAATGTTCTTTCCACAAGCTATTTACAGCCAATGCACATAAGGCTGAGAGAAGCCAGAATGCCAAGTCAGAAGTCGATGGAAACTCGGGAAGGCAGACCCATAGTAAATATGAGATTACGCCACTCCTTTTGGTCCCCAAATAATACCAACAAAAAGGGCTCACAGCAATGCATTTGCTGTCCAGTCTAAGATTTCCTATTCCACGTACTCGAAATCTAATAAAACATAACCGAACCCTTAAAACCAGATTACATCGTGACAAGAACCGTCCTGCTTCCCAAAAGGGCACGCCTACACTGGGCAGCTTCTGAATAATGTAGACTCCGGCGAACGTGGTTGAAGAAAAACATGAGGCAAACAATATTGAGGAGGCCCGGCGTCGTCGTGACGCAAATTGCTTGGATACTAGGCCGCGTAAGCAGATTATTAAGCGTCGTCCCACGCGTTAACCGAGTTCCGACTCCTCGGTTCTTTCGACAGGGGGCTCCAAAAGTAGTCCAGGCCTTTGGAGCACAGCGCTAGGAACAGCCCGCGTGCCGCCAAAAAAAGCAACGTTGGCGTCAGCGTCAGCTGCTCTGCCCGGGGAATACCAGGCAGCTAAGGGAGTGCTGCAGTCCCCGGAGCTCAGCAGGGAGCAAAATAATGCTGTTAGCTGCAAGCGAGACCGGTGTACCGTTCCACCAGAAGCCTCAAAGGGTCCCGATGCATGTTGCAGACCATAGCTTGAACGCAGGGCGTAAGACAGGTTCAGGGTCGAAATGTCTATGGGAGAGGCAGTACCACACTCGCAATTAAATGAGTGACAGAGATTTTTAGCGTCCAGTAAGGAGATATCTGGCCACATAGACTCTTAACCTCGTCCACTACGGTGACACTTCTCTCTTTTTATCAGTCAAAAGGAGCGCGCTATAGGCACCATTGCTGTTATCGTGTGACGTTGCAATCGGAATAGGAGACGAAAGTGAGCTGCGCTGCTCCCGCCTACTTTGCTCGTCTTCTCTATATTTAGGTGTTCCCGACATGTTCGCCTTGCGTGGCCTACTGAATTTTTTAGGGTTGCATTTTGCGGGTCAGTGCCGTAACGTGAAGCAAGCATTTAAAGACAGCTGATACACCCCAAAATCTGAAGCTGAAGTATCAGTTTTGGCTTGCTCTAGAACACGAATATGTTTTTTGCATCGTTTAGTGCAGGAAACACACTTTAAACTCTTTTACACGTTTAATGTGCTGAAGCGATGCGTGGCCATAAAGAAACGCCATATTGGAGGGCTTTGGATTGATATAGACAACGTGAGACTCGTTAACATGTGCTGGCATTACAAAGCACATCGTTGTTTTCCATGTAACTTCAATCAAAATTAATCATCTACGGCCGCTATTGTATTTGCCAACTTCGGAACAGCTAGTAGCCGAATGCCAACACCACTGAGCCGCCACTGCATATCTGCACATAGCGCCCGGATACTAAACCGGTTACGGGGAAAGCAGTTCAGCCGGTAGCTTCAGAAAATCATGAGCGAATGCTGTTAGAAAAACAGAACCGAACCGAAACCTCCAGCACTGAATACAGGTTTGAATCATATGCAAACATTCATATGCAAACAGTAGTAGTAGTACAATACATTTATTCGGCCATAATTTACAGGCCGAGCATGACGACCGCCTGGGCGACCAGAAGTCGCTGTTCTTCCTCCCCTTCAGCGCCAAGCCAGTCGAGCCAGGTGGTGATGGATAAAGAAGGTGGGGGGTAGGAACCCGACTGCTGAGCAGCCGGGCAATAGAAGAGGCAATGGGCAAGGTCCGCATAGATACAGGGGCAGTTGGGGCAGGAAGGGTCTGATCGATAGCGATAGAGAAATATGCGAGACGGGGTGATAACTGCATTCATTTGGATGTGCCGAAGAAGGCGAGCCTCGGGCACCGTGAGCGCTGGATGAGGGGGAGGGTGAAGGCGTTTGTCTAGGCGGAGCTCGAGGTAGACCTCTTTTATGGTGCGGCGAAGGATGAGTCTCCCACCGTCGTCCGAAGGCTTGGGCCAGGGGATCAACGGTGCCCGGAAAAGTGTGCCGCGGGCGAGCTGATGGGCCAGCTCATTGCCGTCCATCCCTGAATGCCCAGGGACCCAGCTGAGGAAAACGATGGAAGGCTGCAATGCGGAGACCACTCGTTCGACCTCGTGTTGGAGAGAAGGGGTTAGGGTGCGTTTCTGTATGTGGTGTATAGCGGCTTGTGAGTCTGAATAGACTGTGTGCTCTTGAAGAGAGGGAAGGAGAGCAAATGACTGAAGGGCATGTGCAATGGCGAGGACCTCGAGGGACAGTGCATCCGGAGGGTGTAGATACGGCCAGCTGGTGTGGATTTCAGGAGCGGGGAGGTGGGGATGGTATAGGGCGTAGTCTCAACAAGGTGTCTCAACAAAGTAGTAGGTGTCTCAACAGAGCTGTATAATAGCAGATCTAACACCCCAACAAAGAGCTCGTTTAACCCTAACGTGGCATCGCGAGACCGTCGTCACTGTGAAATCTGAACTCGAATCAATGAATCTTAGCTAAAGGAAAAATATGTAATTTCATATCGGCACACTTTCGAGACGAAACAACAGCTTAAGCTCAGAGCTAATGTTATCACGTGCTGAGGCTTTTGTGAACTTGTTTTATCTTTAGGGCAGAAAAAAGCCCGCATGCTTTAACCACAGCAGCTACATAGGCCGCCAGAGGCACGGTGATGCCCCTTTTTTTACAGGAACTGTAAAGAAAACGATACAAAAACTGCGTTTTTTTCTTTGCGACGCATGGGAAACACTTAAAAACACCGATAGCAGCATGAGGGCTGCAGCCACACATATATTGATGCACTCACAAATGTGAAGCTTCTCGTAAAATAGAACAAAGAACCGCATAAAGTGCGGAGAACGACAATAAGTGCACTGAGATGTACATTGGGAGGTCTTTTCAAACCAGGATGTTTTTTTTTTGTAAGCAGCTTCAGCGGGGAACTATGTGAAAACCTTTTGGTGGCCCCCAGGGCGGGAAGCTGAGATGAGGAGCACGGCGTTACAGAGTGCTCAGTAGCTTCCAGCTTCCAGCTTTTGCTTTGTACCCACGAAGAAGAGGAGTGGTCTTGAATACGAAGGCTGCAGATGCCTATAAATTGCACAGTTTATATCCGCGTTTGTGGCAACCGGAAATGCAAAGACAGGAATCAAGGAAACAGCCTGAAAAGCAATTTTACTTTACCGGCGCCCTTCCGGGTGTTCTTAATGTTACTTGCAGTTTATTTATTTTCTGATCTTAATACCCACAACACTACCATGGCGTTACTGTAAATAGGGGGGGGGGGGGGGAGGTATGATATTACGAAGAAAAAATTCAGCCCGATTTGGCATGTTTATACAATATGCCATGCAACCAGCTGTAGCACTTATTACATTGCCGATCATCTACGTGGCTTTCACTGACGAAGTGATCTCTAGGAAATGCCATTTCCTTATGCCCTTTATTTTCCATCCTAATCTCAGCTCTACTAACCTTGCACCAGATAAGAAAAAAATTCGGAGAAGTGTGGGATTCGCTTTGAATGCCATCATCTGCTCATTGCTTGTAGAGTATTGTGCATTCACTCTTTTGTAAGTAAAGTGTTCAGCATCGTGTTCATTAGTTTGCTGGAAAGTTCACAAAGAGGTCTCACCACAAACTTACCTGTGCAGAATTTATTCGCCACCTTCCCCTTATTTGGTTTTATTTCCTACTATAATTTCCTCGTACTATTTCTTTCTTAGGTTCTCGCAGCAAATATCGGCTGATTTTATTCTAGTCTGCTAATGAAATGGAGATACAGTCCGCTATAGGTAATAAGGTTACGGCCATCAGGTTTCACATACGTCCTGATACATTCAAAGAAGCAATGTTTTGAAAAGTGCAGGCACCAAATTTTTCGATGTATGTTTTTTTTAGCATTGGTGCCCAAGAAAATAGTTTTATGACACGCGGCATCTAACTCGTCTATGCCAGCCTAATAATTTATAACTGAAATTTCTTCTCACGTCTTTTACGTTCCGGTTTTGAGGTCGCATGACGAGTTGAAGTCACGTGAGGCATGCATAAATGCCCATTTTGTTGCGGTTTGTTCATTCATTTTTGTCATTCCAGCCTATTGGGTAGGCTTGCGTAAATGCTGGTGTGAATTAAAACGGAAAAAGCAGCGACCATACCGCAGTTTTTTAATGATCAAGTGATCTCGGCTCGTGTTATAGATCACAGCCATCGTTTGGGGGATGAAACTGAAATGGAAATAACTGAAAGAAAAGAATTCAGTTATACACTTTTTTACCGCTTTTGGTAGCAATTCGCTTGGTTTTACGTTTTCTTTAATCTGCTGTGCGCCATTCTACGGGACCAACAACAACTAAAATTTGGAGTTTGTTTTTCTTTAAAAAGTGTCATCCTGTACTCTTTCAAATTTGCTTTTGTAGCACCCGTCTCAAGAAAAGAAAAGTAAAGCTATTTTTATAAACATAGCTACACAGAGCACATTTTACACAGTAAATTGCGTCTACGCGATCTTTGCCATTGGTGTCGGCGCCAGTAGAAACTCCGACGTTACTTGTTTGACCAATGATGGGATCGGGCCGCTGTCAAGAATATGCCTTATGTTGTTGGGAATGCTTTAGTGCTTTTTCCGTTTTAGCAACTTAGAAGCTCACATTCGTACTTAAGTATCTCAAATGGAGAGCACACACCACTGTGTCGTAACCTCATGACGATAACCGAGAACCGAAAGAGAGAGAGAGAAGGAAATAGGGAGAGTTTAGCCGGAAGACGCTCCTGACTGGCTACCCTGTAGTGGGGAGAGAGAACATACAAATTAAAAGAAAAAGAGGAAGAACAGGGATGAGTTAACCATTAAGACTGTCATTAAAGGACGTGTATGCGCTCTTCAGAGGTGAAGCGCAATCATGACACCCTCAGGAACGGCCTTATAAGCCTCCAGCGCCGATAGTCGCTGTGGCCACCCAAAGATTTTTTTTTCTTTCGGTGGGTGAGGTTTGTTTGAGGTGAGGGAGAGGATGAGGGTGTTTTTCGGTTGTTTGTCATCGTTAAACTCGGGGCATATACAAAGCACACGCTCTGCCTTGTAAACACCGCCTCGTATGTTGCAGTTAAGGAATGTCAGCGAGGCCAATGAAGATTGACTATTGAATTTAAAGCAACAGCGAGCTAAAAGCAACATACAAAAATTGCCCCATTGTCTGTATTCAAAACGCATGACCGAGCTGTGTATTAGAACTAACGGAATGTCGGCACAAATTGAAGTTACAAATATAAAGACTGTTAATGCAGACAAACCAGTCATCCGTGTACTTTGAATGGTTTCTGGTCATGCCGTAGTGGGCTTGCCGCCACTTTAAGAGCATGTTGGGCCCTTTCATTTTTGCCCTGTCATGCTGCTATGAGATTTCAGACATCAGTCAGTTTTGAGACCTGGTCCGAAATGCATTTTGCAGGTCCTAAGGGGTCGCTTTAATGTCACTGAAAATGCGACATTGCTGAATGTTCTCTTAATTCATCAGCCCAAAGGCACCAAGGCCTACGACTTCCGCATTCGTCGAAAAGCCGGGTAAGATGTTCGTCGCTTTCGTTAGACCACATCTTGACGGCAAGACAATAAAACAAGATATTCAGTGCAGCCAAGCTTACTGGGTGTATACACGGCTAATCTGCTCTGCAGATCTCGCTCGAATATTTTTACGCAGCCTGTTGCAGTGACCACAATACCGCAGAGTCTTTCTTCGCGATGCCTGTTTCTAAAAATGAGCACCTGAAGTTCATGCATGTTCCTTATGGGAAGGAAAGAATCGGGCAGCAATGATAACTGATTGCGGTCAGCAGGCTCGATGAATAGCAGTGTTTTTTAAGAACCTTGACCGCGGTTTGAATGCGTGTAGTAAGGTGCTGTTGTAAGAAAAGTGTGTATCAAGGTGTTATAGAGGCTGAATGAGATGTGGAATAAGAGCTTTAATTTCGTCGACCGCAAATTACGCAGTTATGATATCAACCTGGGTGACCATATCAGCTGTCGTTGGCAAGGCGCCATTCATATTATAAGAACAAGAACTGCGAAAGAAAGGACAGACAATACAAAAGAAGCACACGGGACGATCGCCGACAATCGGCTTATTGCAACAACGTCTCCTTCCTTCAACAACAAAGCGCATGCGCATCAACCACACAAAGCTCCCTAAAAACATGTAATCATGTCGTCAACCCGAGGAATGTCGTACCAACTACCCCCTCACCGCATTATTCTTAACGCCATTCATAATAAGTTTTCTTACGCTCTCAACAATCAGACCATTATGAGGGTGTCTGTTGTCCGTGGATTAGTGTTCACCTAGATTCTCAGTTGCGTTTCTCGCCTCTGGAGGTGAGGAGCAGATGTCTGCGCATGCTTGGCAAAGTGACCCGTGTATGCAAGGCCTTACGCAGTACTGCATGTTATGCTGCCCTGTATCGGAGCCCTGTCCCGCCGGGACTTCAGTACGCTTTCGTTGTATGCAAGTCGATCTGCCGCACCTCTTTGCAAAAACTCGAAAATGGGTTTTCTGACTTCGTTAAATGTACATAGTCCTAGCGTTGTGTTTTCCCTGGTTTATTTATATTCTCGGCAACTGGTTTAACAATGTTTGCAGACCACATATTGTGCCGGTATGTTTTACATTCCAGTAGTAGTAGTAGAAGACCTTTATTCGGCCATAATTTACAGGCCGAGCATGTCGACCGCCTGGGCGACCAGAAGTCGCTGTTCTTCCTCCCCTTCAGCGCCAAGCCAGTCGAGCCAGGTTGTGATGGATAGAGAAGGTGGGGGGTAGGAACCCGACTGCTGAGCAGCAGTCTTCCAAGTAAGATTGGATTAAACTTACACTTCTCCCGTGCACACCAGACGGCTCCAATTTAAGAATGCTTATTTCATGACTGATAAGGTCGAACGGCTATAAAAAGTCTATAAACATTCCAAGTGCAAAGTTACCTTGCTCTAAATGTATTAAAATATGTTCCCTTAGTGTCAGAAGGGCAAATTCTGTAGACCTCTCCCATAGCCATACTGAGAAATTATTATAACTTTTTTTCTCAGAGTTGCTAAAACGGCTTAATATAACTTTCACGAAATGTTTAGATAAAATAGGTGTGGTACAAATTGGCCGACCGCTGTTAATGTATTTATTGTTCCCTTTTTATAAAGAACAGTTACCCGTGCAAGTTGTTTTTGTTGAGCAAGATACCCTGTCTAATACTAAGGCTGGCAATATCTGTTATATCTGGGGCGAGGAGACCAGCAACATAATTAAGAGCTTTAGCTTTAAAACCATTGACATCATTGACACTTCGGTGTTTAGGCTTGGTGTTACTTTAAATACTTTTGCCTCCCTTGCCAGGTAGAAAAAAAGTCAGGGGCACTTTGACTGTCTAAAGTGCGTAGAGGCGAAAGCGTTTTCCGCACCACTTTGACTGCTTCTGTGGCACTGGTGGCGTCACATGTAATTGAGTACTAATTACTAAGTGATGACAAATCACTATTTAATGGTTAAATATTTATCAATGCCTGAATACTAATTAACGGCTCATTAATGACGCTTAAGCTTCGCCTTTAGGAGTGGAACGCGACAGCGTGTTGTAGCGCTGCCAGGGAGTCCACGGAAAGCCACCACCCGTTCGGCGCGATGTCTTGCCGTTTGAACGCAACGATTTTTTGAGGTAAGGAAATGGCGCAGTAATTCTCTGTCATCTCGGTGGTCACCTGAACCTCACCGCAGAGGAAGAGAGGAAGTGGGAGTGAAAGAAGAAAGACAAAGATGGCCCGTAATGAAGAAAATGAAAATTGTATTTGAGGAAAGGAAATTACGCAGTAACTGTCTCACATATCTCGGTGGACACCCGTCGAAATTCAGGGGGGGGGGGGGGGGGGGGTGCACTTTTTTGACCTAAAGTGCGGTCACTGATGTGTGGTGAAGATGTTAAGCTTCGCCTCTGAGAGTGGAACGCGACAGCGTCTTGCAACGTTGCCAGGGAGTCCATAGAACGCCATCGCCCATTCGGTTCTACGCCTCGCTCGTCGGTAAATTGGTTTTTGAGAAAAGGAAACGTATCTGTCTCTCATATCTCGGTGGATACCTAAACCTCGCCGGAAAGAAGGGAGGAGGATGGCAGTGAGCGAAGACACCGTATTCACTAGACGCGCCTTTGTTCATTCCAAACCATGTGGCTGGCATGGCGGAGTGGATAGCGTGCTCGTCTCGCACTCCGAAGACCGGGGTTCGATTCCCGAGCTCGACCAATTTCTTACTCGGTTTTATTTATTTATATGGCCTGACTAGAAAAGATAATTAGGCTAATTGGGTAATTAAGCACTTAACTAAGCTCAGTCCCACTTACTTGGAGCATCACCCTATGATCCCTTCAATTGGTTGCATGGTTACTAGCCAAAGCACAATTGGCCCCGTTTGAAATTGGCGCACTGTGACGTCACGACCGTTTCGACCAACTGAAAAGCGTGACATTTCTGTCGACAACTGCTGCTTACAACGATGAGACATTAAAGGCTTTCGCCTTAAAAAATTCTGTCGATTTCAGAGCAGGTTTCGCAGAAAGTTGTGGGAGGTATCTTGTACCATAAGACTGAGAAAATATTTGTTAAGCGAATCTGTAACTGATTTTTCAGTTAATACGGTAACATTTGTATTGAGCTCCTGAATGACATTTGGCGAGGTCTTATCATTAAATATTGAAGTTAACCTCTTCCTTGTGACATCTGTGGAGCCCGGTTTGAATTCATAAAACTTGTAAAATATTCCCGTCGCACTTCTGGAAGACCTTGTTCAAACGATTTTTCGACAAACCTAAAGTTATTCAGACCTTTGGGTTTGATAAAAAATTGCAACGATAATTTTTATAATGTATTCTTCAGTTTTGTAGTGATCCAAGACTCCTGAATATTTCTGTTTTGTTTAAAGCATAATTACGGAAAACTAGCTCCATATATAAGGTGCAGTAATTCGAGAAATATGTCATAAGGTACCTCGACATCATCATTTTTTCAGACGCGTTTGCAAGAAGCCTCTCTTTCTTTTTCAGCAGATCGAGACATGTACGGAGGCTCAACCTTCAGTACTTTGAGCAACTTGGATATTTTTCCTTCTAATTCCCGTAAGCTAATGAAGAGTGTATTTTTCAAAGCGTAAAAATTAAACATTGCATAGCGGCAACATCTCAGGGCTCAACCATAAAACTACAGCGCGAAATGCGGTAAGTTTTTGGTTTGACTTTTTTTACCGAAAGCAAAAATGTACGCATTTCATTATCCTCCCCCAAAGAGCAGAACCTTGAAGACCTCGACGAAAAAGAGAAAGAGAAAAGGCAACCATCCAAAAGAACTGCCGATCAAGGAAAGCACGATGAAAAAAAAATAAACATGGTGCTACTGAACGCTATTGCACGTGCACTCGCCATTTATCACCACTGTCAAATGTAATTGCTGTGGCCACGGTGGGATTTATGCCTTTCCTTGCTTTTTCTGCCCAAGTACGTTCATAGCTTCCCCCTGCCTTTCCTTCCGCTTTTCTTAGCGCAAAGACATCTGGTTGCAATGGTTTCTCTCGCAATACACCGGTTCCGGTTCATTGCACTTTCTGTGGTACTGTGCGATCGGTGCAAACACTTTAGTGTGTTTTATGGCCAATCTCGCCAAGCTCCTCCAGCTCTCGTGTGCGTCTGGTCTGTTTTTTTTTCGTGCTCTTGGTCTCTATCCTTGTCCGTAATAAATCGGGAGCAAACAGGCCCACTCTTGTGCCCTTTGCTATACGCAGTGCTGGACGTAATATCGAAAAGGGGTTTTTTTGAGGTTTTCCACTTGTTTTTAACCTTATACTCCATTTTCAAATTTACTGCTTTGATTCGTTACTTTGCATTGTTGAAATAAATATATAACAAGAGGTGCCCGGCAGACTGGTTGCGTTTCTCATCTTCACATTTTTTTCAGTGTCCAGCGGATACCATTCTCAACAATGTTTAATCCTTGAAAGTGGCGGACGTGAGTAAGCGTTCCGAATTTCACATGCTTCTACAACCAACGTCAGTAGTGATTTTCAGTGCCTTCTTTTGCCTTAGTTAGGGCGAACTTATGGCCCATTTTTTCCCCGAGTGGAAATTTTGCGGTAGATTATCTGACACTTCTATCGAATTGCGTCTTTAATGCTGCCTCCAGAAAAACCGCACAAAACATTTGTGACTATTCAATTTCACTTCAAATTATGTTAGCAAACAGCCGGGAACCGCTCTGTGATTACTTCTATGCGCATTAAATGCCAGAGCAAAAAAAAATCAAATCAATAATACTCCCACTTGCGCTCTGATTGCCGAGCACGAATCGCAAATATGACCACATGATGTGCATGCCACTTCACCAGAAGCTAACTAGCCGGGTAGTGCACGCTTTTTTAGTTCCAGAACAATGCTTACCTGATCGCTCGATTTAACAAAGAGGAGCCATGAATTACTTCATAAAATTGTGAGATTCGTAAATTCAAGGAAGGCATCTTTCCGAGCTAAGGAATATAAAGACATAACCAAGCGGTACCCATAAAGCTACTGCGACATTACATTTGCCGATAACCTGCGCCTGCACGCTTGAAAATTTCTTGGGAATGAAGGCCCCATCTGGTAAAAGGGACCCGAAGCGAAGGTGGGAAGTTCCGCCCAATGACGAGTCTGTTGTTCCATGCAGTGGTGCAGCTCGCAGCACTGTGAAAACAAAACTAGGACCGTGACTAGGACGCCTATATATACTATTGGCGCGCTGTCTGCAGGCTGCGATACATCGTGGGTAAAATTAGCGAGAAATAATGTCACGTGCTGCGCATGGGCTCTGAGGAACAAAGAAGACGTGCGGCGGCTGGAAGAAGAAGAGAAAGTCCAGTATCCTGCCGCCGGCGCACCAGGCTCTTCTCGACCTGCCTTGTAAATAGTATTTGTAAATAGAACCTGTAACAGTGTGGTGGAGGTGCTGGGTCGATCACCACGGACCCCTCTCGCAACCGCTGCAGCCGAAGAATCGCCGGATTGCCACCGTTGCCCGTGCAAATGCCCAAGGAAGCCGACGCACGTCCGACCGGCGCAGCAACGCCCGCTTGGCAGCACTACCGTGAGTCGCGGACGTTTTCCGGGAAAGCTGGCGAAGACGTGGATGATTGGCTCACCAATTACAAGCGGGTGAGCAAATACAACGGCTGGGATGCCACTCTTCAGCTGGCCAATGTCGTCTTCTTTGTTCCTCAGAGCCCATGCGCAGCACGTGACATTCTCTCTGAAGATACCGTCGTTCCAGCAATGTCTGCCATATTCGTTCCCGTTGTGTCCTCGAGCACGATTTCTGATGCCTTCGATGCTGTGGTGGAACCTTGTTCCCTTAACTGTGCAAAGAAAAGTGTGCTAGTACCCCGCAGCGTCGTCCATGTGACCAAGGGCCATGCCACTCTTTGGACTGTCAATCACTCCAACGAACCTGCAGTATTGCCATGTGGTTTAAAACTTGCTGGCTTTGAAGAACGTTTTTCTGTACCAGTTGCCGCGATCACTGACAACGTGTCTCGTCCAACTAGACGCCGCGATCTGAGCGACTCTCAATTCCTAGCCATGGTCAACAAATCCCTACCCACTAGCGACCGCCAGGTACTAGTGGCCGTTCTTATGAAGCATGCTGACGTGTTTGACTTTGGTCGCGACCAACCACCGCCGATTCCAGCTTCCCGTACCCATCACATGATCAATACTGGATCTGCACAGCCGATTCGACAGAAGCCATACCGCGTCTCGCCTTCGGAACGTCAGATAATCGATGAACAAGTCCGTGACATGTTGCACCGCGGCATCATTCAGGAATCCTCAAGCCCGTGGGCTGCTCCAGTGATCCTTGTCAAAAAGAAAGATGGCACTTGGCGATTTTGTGTCGACTACCGCCGGCTTAACACTGTCACAAAGAAGGATGTTTACCCGCTCCCGCGCGTTGATGATGCCATTGACTGCCTCCACTCAGCCTCCTACTTTTCCTCGGTGGATCTACGGTCCGGGTACTGGCAGATCCCGATGCACCCGCAAGACAAAGAGAAGACAGCATTCGTGACACCTGACGGGTTGTATGAATTTAATGTTATGCCTTTCGGCCTTTGCAACGCTCCTGCCACTTTTGAACGATTTATGGATACGCTTTTACGTGGCCTGAAGTGGCAAGTTTGCATGTGTTATCTGGACGATGTTGTTATTTTTGGTAGGACCTTCGCTGAACATAACAGCCGCTTAGCCATTGTCCTAGACTGCATAGAGAGAGCGGGCCTCGTGCTGAACTCGAAGAAGTGTCGCTTCGGTGAACGCCAAATTACTGTGCTTGGTCATCTCGTTGACAAGGATGGCGTCAGACCCGACCCGCAGAAGGTTGAAGCTGTAAGCAGTGTCAAAGAACCCAAATCAGTGAAAGAGCTCAGGAGTTTCCTAGGACTTTGCTCATATTTTCGGCGTTTCGTTCCCAAGTTTTCTGATTTAGCCTACCCGCTTACAAGTCTCCTGCAGAAAGACACCCCTTTCCACTGGACTCCCGAATGCGACTCCGCGTTTCGGCAGCTCAAGTTTCTCCTCACCTCGCGGCCAATATTACGTCATTTCTGCCCGACAGCACCGACTGAACTCCACACTGACGCCAGCGGCATCGGCGTGGGTGCTGTGCTTATCCAACGCCATGAGGGCAATCAACACGTTGTCGCTTATGCAAGTCGCACCCTCAGCAAGTCGGAACGCAATTACACTGTAACAGAGCAAGAGTGTCTCGCCGTTGTTTTCGGCGTACAACGATTTCGTTCGTACCTTTATGGACGTCCTTTTACAGTCGTCACAGACCACCATTCTCTGTGCTGGCTGGTCAATCTACGCGACCCCTGCGGTCGGTTGGCCCGCTGGGCGTTACGCCTCCAAGAGTTTAACTTCAAAGTGTCTTACAAAAGTGGCCGCCAACACGCCGACGCAGATTGCCTCTCGCGGCTGCCGCTCACGGTTACTACTTCCGATGATGAAAACTTCGACGACTATCTCGCTGCCGTTTCCCAAGAGTTTCCAGATCTTGGCACTTTCCAGACGGAACAACGCAAGGATCAGCACTTGGCGCCGCTTTTTGCCGAAGCCCGTGACCCGACATCCGCAAGCCCTTTCTGCATTCGCGACGGTTTACTCTATAGAACGAATTACTCGCCTGGAGGTGCGCGCTTTCTCCTCGTCGTTCCGGCTACTCTGTACTCCTCTGTTCTGCAGGCAATGCACGATGACGTCACGGCTGGGCACTTGGGGTTTGCCAGGACCCTTAACCGCATAAAAGAACGTTTTTACTGGCCAAAAATGCGTCATATGGTTCAGCGCTACGTGGCCACCTGCGTGCAGTGTCAGCGGTTCAAGCTTCCCACGACTTCTTCGCCTGGACGCCTGCATCCTGTGCCACCTCCAAGCACGCCGTATGAACAAGTTGGACTCGATCTGCTCGGCCCGTTTCCCCGCTCGTCCAACGGTAACCGCTGGATTATAGTGTGCGTTGATCATCTCACCCGTTACTGTGAGACCGCCGCCCTACCTTGCGCCACCGCTGCTGAGGTCTCGCTCTTCCTTCTTCGTGCTGTCATCCTCCGGCATGGACCTCCTCGAGTTGTTATCAGTAAACGCGGTCGCCAGTTTACGGCAGACGTTGTGGAAGAGCTTCTGCGTCTTAGTTCATGCCATTTTCGCCACTCGACGCCGTACCACCCCCAGACTAATGGACTGGTTGAACGCACCAATCGGACACTCACGACCATGCTGGCCATGTATGTCGATTCCCGCCATAAGAACTGGGACGACGTGCTTCCCTTCATTACATACGCCTATAACACGTCGAGGCATGAAATAACTGGTTACAGCCCATTCTTCCTCCTTTATGCCCGTCCGCCTCGAAGCTCCCTCGACAGCATCTTACCTTTCTCTCTCGACACCGAGCCTTCTATTGCCAACACTCTATGTCGCGCTGAAGAAGCCCGTCGGATTGCCCGGATACGCACCTTGGCATCACAGCATCGCTCTAAGCAGCGTTATGACCGCCGGCGCAAGGATGTCTCCTACCTGCCCGGTGACGTTGTATGGTTGTGGGGGCCCCTACGCAAGCGTGGTTTATCAGAAAAGCTGCTATCCCACTACACAGGCCCGTTCATCGTTGTTGCTCGCCTCAATGACCTCAACTATGTCATCTCTCCCCAATCAACGCAAGGACGCCGCTCAAGGACAACCCAGGTCGTGCATGTCGCACGGCTGAAGCCATTCCACTGTCGGGATCCCGATTGATTCACTGGCCCAGAGGGCTTCGTCTGCGAACGGGGAAATGTCGCGTGCTGCGCATGGGCTCTGAGGAACAAAGAAGACGTGCGGCGGCTGGAAGAAGAAGAGAAAGTCCAGTATCCTGCCGCCGGCGCACCAGGCTCTTCTCGACCTGCCTTGTAAATAGTATTTGTAAATAGAACCTGTAACAATAACATTTTGTTTATTCATTTCTTCTAGGAAAAACTTCGACAGATTGGGTTCAAGTAGTCGTCAGTTGCGTTATTTTGTGTTATTGATGACATTGAACCCTATGCGTACTTGCCGGGGAATCAAAATTTGTTCGTTAGATTAGGAATTTCGCTAAATCGTGTTTGTTAGTTTTCGTAGATAGCGTTTTACTGCATAATAAATCGTGCTACAGGAGTTCGATTCAGCGTGTTTCAGTAAGCAAATAATCACCGATTAGCCCACATTTTTCCTCTCTCTCGAATAGTAGTACTGAGAGGTGAAAGCGAGTCCTGTGTGATAGACATCGCATGCCACTGCATACTAACTTGAAGAAAACCAGATGAACGATACAAATGTGCTAATTGATCTGTACGCCGCCGCGGTGGCTCAGTGGTTATGGTGCTCGGCTGCTGACCCAAAAGACGCGGGTTCGATCCCGACCGCAGCGGCTGGAAATTCTTTGTAGGAGAAATTCTAGAGGCCCGTGTACTGTACGATGTCAGTGCACGTTAAAGAACCCCAGGTGGTCGAAATTTCCGGAGCCCTCCACTACGGCGTCTCTCATAGCCTGAGTCGCTTTGGGACGTTAAACCCCATAAACCAAACCAAACCTCATTGATCTGTACCAGTGGATCTGGTGCAAAAAATATTTAAAACGATTTCCAAAAAAAAAATATGCTAGATCTTTTTTAGCCGTTCGCGGCACGGCATCTACAATTGTGGCGGCGACGTTCGGAACTTTTTTCGAAGTGCTTAGAGCTAATTTCACGAAGAAAAAAAATTGGTTTGTTCATAGAGGTTTGTTGCCAAGTGCTACACCAGGGTGATTAAATCCTGTTTTGGTGTGGGAGTGCGTTGTCGGTTCTGATCGCAGAGATATGGCCGCACTCGACGCCTGATTATGCAGTTCCATCGACACGCAGAGACTCATTTGTTTTTCAAGCCCGGTGGACAAATGCTTTGCACCCGGATTCGAACCCTCGTCCTGTAGAACGCGAGCCGGAAGCTCTACCTCGTCGCCATCGCTCTCTATCCTTCTTTCTTCCCTTTCTTTTTAGGGAAGAAAAAAGGATTCACTTTTCAAGAACAAGAAATGCATAGATGACGCGAATTTCTACGGTGTGTCTAGGAAATACGGTCTGGTGCGGTTACTTTTTTCTTCTCTTAATCGGTAGAATATTCCACTAAAGGACACTAATTTTTCACTGCGGTAGCTGGTTCGGATGTCAAAAAAATAAATCATTGGGTATAAGTGCGTTTTTTTTTTTTGAAGAACTGGCTGTAATTTTGTTAACACGGGAGTGCGCGCCATGCGTGAATTCTTGTAGTTTTCAAGCCATTCATGTTATTTTTCTGAAATGGGGCGTTGAAAATGCGCACACATAAATTTTCGCATTTTCCTCTATTGCAGAATAAAATTCGAGTCTGAAAGGGTTAGTGTAGGTTAGCTGCGCTGCTAATGTATTACAGATAGCAACCAATAATTTCTTTCCTTTTCTGTGCTGTTCTTTTTCTGTTTTCTTCTTTTCCTGCGTGAATCATAACGTAGCTTCCTTTTGGTTGTCGATATTTTTGCTCTGTTATACGAAAATGCAAGTCATAAACTGCTTTCCCTTATTCATGGGGTGACATTTCAACCTCATCATCGAACCCTGTAATTCCCTCAGTACCATGCTGAACGCATAGTTTACCGACGTTGATATTTGCAATTTTTGCTCCAAATGAAATACAAAATGACAGAGTGTTACCAAAACTCCGTAGTATACTCTGTAAAACAAAATCAAATGACCAGCAGGGATATATTCAGAACGTATGCTGCTTAATCTGCCAGGACTAAAGCCATCTCTCTCGATGAAAACTACATAAATTTCACACGTTTATTGACATATGTGAAGCTTATGGAACAATTTTAAATTTCCAGATTGATATAATCGTGGTGGCCGAGAGTTTCTACAATACTTCCACCACAGCGCAACAAGCTCGTTACGAAATAGAAACAAAAAAATAAGTGCTGACTATCACAGACAAGTATGTCTGTTGTTTCCGTTTTGTCCTGTCCTTGTTGAGCGGTTGAGGAAATATGACTGCATACCAATTCCACTAAATTTCAGCTTTACTCACTTGCTGCAATGTTTCATTGTTTCATGACTTTCATGACTTAGCCTAAATTAGTAATACTTCGTCACACAGTGGCGCTGCTTTTGACGAAGACTTAGTCCTATTACTTTCCTAATCGTCGAAATCATGAAGAATCCGGTGAAATGTGTTCATATCTTTCCCCTTGTGTTTTGATTTTTTCATATCCAGGCCCAAAAAGGACAGCGCCTTTCAATAGTGGGAAAAAAAACGAAGCGTTATTAAGCTGCAGAATTACTTTTGTCAGCTCAAATCTACCAACAGGCTGTCATACGAGGGAAGAAGTGGTATCTGTGCTTAGTATTGCTTTTTACCTTCAGCTTCGCCCTAACCCTGCAACGTAGGGAATTCGCCCCTCGTTCAAAACCGAAAACAGTATACTGCGGCAAACAACTTCCAGCCCTGCGCCATTGCTTTCCTTCGTCCTACCGCTATGTAGCGACCGATCGTCGCAGTCCATACGCTGCTTTCCGGTCATCAATACGCCTTGCTCTGGGCTGATGGTGCCTGGGTGCGCGGTCATGCGAAGTGGCAATGAATTTTGCATGGTATGAAGAAAAAAATCTCTGCCTCTCCCGTAAACGAGAGTAGAGTAAGCATGAAATGTTTACGGGCCTAATGTCATCTCGGTGGACACCCGAACCGCACCGTACAGGAAGGGAGGAACGCCACCACCCGTTCAGCGCGATGCCTTGCCATTTGAACGCAAGGTTTTTTGAGGAAAGGAAATGGCGCAGTAATTCTCTGCCATCTCGGTGGACACCCGAACCGCACCGTAAAGGAAGGGAGGAACGCCACCACCCGTTCGGCGCGATGCCTTGCCCTTTGAACGCAGCGCTTCTCCCCCGGATCACGTATGACAACGAAGTGTAACGTGGCATTTATGTGCTTTTTGCACGCGTTATTAGAAATCTGAAATTATAATTCCGTGCATTATCAAACCCACAGCTCCACTGATATCTTGATAAACATTGAGAAGGCACTGGCAGCAGTTATTTGTTGTCTCGTTTGGAGACCGACCGGCGCTTGCATGCCGGTCGCGTAGGAGGGCTTAGAGAGTCTCGTTAAATCTCGTTAAGTCTCGTACGGTGCCCGGATGTTCTCGTTTCAGAGCCCGGATGAGTGGAATTCAGTGCCCGGATGACTGGAATTCAGTGCCCGGATGAGTGGATTTCAGTGCCCGGATGACTGGAATTAAGGGCCCGGATGAGTGGATTTCAGTGCCCGGATGATGGCTCTCGGTCTCGGCGTGACGTCACCACACTGCCGACAACGGGAGCTAAAAGCATTTCATGCTTAATAACTCACATTTCCTTTAAGAACAACAACTTGGTGCACTGCTTGTGCCTTCTGCATCTGTCTTTCTTCATTAGAGTCTATACACTCGCAAACTAGGTCAGCCAGGCCAGATTGCGATGACTCAAAACGAAGCTCAGAAGTTAGAAAGGAAGAAAACTAATTTAGCTCTTGCAACCAATTGTAATAATAATATCAGAGGCTTGCGTTGTCAGTGTGAGAAGTTTCCTTTAAGTCCACAAATTGTCGCGGAATGCACCGAACGTTTACTCTTCAAAATATGATTGGTCTTAAACATGAAGTTCGCCCATTTGTAATCGCGACCCATATGATCAACGTCTCTTGTGTATAGTGTTTGTGTACCGTATTTGCTGAGGCTTATTCTAACCGATCATGAACTAAAGGATATCCAGCGGTAGTATCACATCTTTAATTTACCTCGCCTGCAAGATAGTACATCTGTACGCTAAGGTCCAGAAATTAATGTCTCAGTGAAAGGCTCCGTATTATGTTTGATCACATGAGGTTATTTAACCTCACCCAGATATACAGCTCACGAGCATTTGGCGACGATATCAATGCGTCTGCAAACGTTGTTCAGGGCTGCGCAGTTCTGTTGCTGAACAAACGTAATGGGTGTTATTTTTATTTTATGGCAGCATGGAAATGTCTGACTTCCTTAAAATGCAACGTTGTGAGAGGCTAGTAAATGCAAGGGCATAGCGCTGGAAGAGACAGGCAAAAGCACTAAATGGTAGACAGCCATCACTCGCAGAGTACTCTTTTGTTATCTACATTGTTTCTGTTCTTCCTGCATGTCAAGCATGACTGCAAAATTATTTTCGTGTTCTTCGGCAGATAATGCTCTCCTAAACAGGTGCATTCCTTGCGAAGTATTTTATGTACCTAGTCACAGATTTAAAGACAGCACAATGTTTTTTTATTAAATTTATTTAGAAGGCGAAACTTTTGTGTTGGCATTTCACGCCATACAGGGTGTTCCACCTAATGGGCGTTTTGAGATAGAATAGCACTTTTTCAGCATGGCAATGTCAGAGGTGTAGTATCAGAAACAAGATAAGACTTGCTAACTAGAAGGACGGTCAACCAATATTGAATAGTTTACTTGTTAACTAGTATTGTTAGGCTCCTTAATTATTGAGCGGCGTGTAACCTACACTCAATATTATCCATATGAGTTTTTACAATCTCAAAAACGCGGTTGCTCTCGGCGATGAGGCCGAACAGATTTTGGCTACATCACGCCAAAATACGTGCGCCTTCGAGAAGCTTGCAGGCAAAGCAACCTCTCCGGCGCCCTTATCTCGTCGAAATGCCGAAAATTTCTTCGGCCCCAGCGCCGACGTTAACCTCGCTTTCGAAATTCTGAAAACTGGTATGGATATTCTGTACTGCAGGCTACATACCTCTAAAAAATTAGCACCATAACAGCATTAATTAAAAAGTTCACTATTCAGTATTAGTTAAGCAGCCTTCTAGTTACCACATCCAAGGTTTATTGTTGTGTACTACACCACTTACAATGCTATGCCAAAGATCTTCTAACTCACAAATCTTACTTTCAAAAATTGTGTAAAGTCGTCGGTCAAACGCCCTCTATATGTGCTAATCGCATAGAAAACAAAATTCAATCAACATAGTAATTTTCATGGCAAAGCTATTCTGTCGTAGCCTGGTTTGTCTCGGTTTATCTAATTTCAGCAGTACTTATTGCAAACTCAGGCATATTAAGGTTCTAAAAACAAAGCGATTTTGTTTCTTTTTTAATTCAGAACATCGTTCACCTGATCACGAAGCATTTGCCGGGTGGGGAACAAAGGTGACAAGATTCGTGCCGAGGCATTAATGGAAAAAAAGAAAGAAAAGCAGCATGCTGTTTCGTTAACTTACTGTAGAATTTTGCGAGTTATATTTTTTTTTCAGATTGTAAACAAAAGGAAGCAAGCAAAACATAGTATTGTTCGAATACCATGTCAGAGCCCGCAGATCGTTCAGTCAGCAATCCTGTCATACAACGAGCACAAGTAGGCCAATATACCACCAGTAATTTTTATGGTAATTGATTTCCGCATTTTGTTTAGTTTTCAGCCGCCGTAAAGAAGAGACACTAAGGCAGAGATTCTTCCTATTTTATGCTCGCATTCTTAGTCAGACTTGTTCTTAGAGCGATGTGCGCAGTCACAGGGCTGTCACCAGTGCTTCACATGCTATAATCCCGGCACTAACTAGTCCACGCGGGGCATATATTATGTATTCTGAAGCTTAAGACCTTCGGTAGCAAGGCTCTTCCGATGGACTATAGCGGGCGCGCTTATCGGATGTGCTTACGCGACATCTCTTCATTATGCACAAAGCGTAGCGACTTTCGCCAAAGAGAAGGTTACAAGTGTGATCTGAAAACAAAAGGCAAGAGATGCTCCGGATTCCCGCAAGTATTACAGTGCAGCTCAAACCTTCCAGAAAATACCGCTTAATGCAGAGCTAGTTGGTGCTCACAACACCTGCTACGAATGCAAGTTGCAAGCTACACAGAGATGGCCTGACGCAAGGCCAAGGCAAGCTGTTATCATATGGCCTGTCACTTGCTTGATTATCCCAATGCAGAACGCAAGCACGGCGTTAGAGGTGGTTGTTGCATAGCAATAACACACCGATAATTACCTGGCCGTCAGTGCGTAATCAACATTCTCATTAGACACAGCAAATTTATTCATTGAAATTGGAAGACCAGTCACCTGCAGCTTGGGCTACAGCTTTATCCCGTGATAAGAACAATAGTAAGTATAGCAAATTTACATGAATCCGCAAGATAATTCGAGCACATAATCGTTCCCAAGATAAACTCAAGAACGCCGAAAATGCCGTCGGACTTTTCTGTAAAGGTCCGTTACGATGTCATTAACTTTTAATCAGCACTCCGGTAAAAACTGAAAACGCTGCTGAGTTCATACCGTCTTGCAACTTCCTTGGGTAATGTCGAGAAAAACGTCAGCGGCATACATTATTTTTCTTATAGCGCATCTGGCCATTAGAAACGTTCACGTCATATCTCTATTTCTGAAGCCGCGCAAACTTATGCTCATATGCACAGCTAGTACTGATGGTGTCAGAGCCAACACGGAAGGGACACAACACCGAACCTTCTCATCCGGCGAAAGCGCGGGAGACTCAAAAAACAAAGCACCATTCAGTTGTCACCGTTGCAGTGACAAAAAAAAATTATGTTGTATTGATCGAAAAATTGAGTGTCTGGGCCCTATATCGCTCTACTTCCTTCGCTAGCCTTCCGGCCATAGCCGGTGAAGAATAACAAACAATGCATTTGGCCTTATTCCATCTCTTGGCAGAACAAGTTGTCAGCAAGTTGATCCATTCTTTAAAAAAGTGATAAAATTTACGCAAATATGCCAGTGCGAGAAAAAAAACACTGGGTAAGGGCATCTAACTCTTTATTTATCAATCAGTTTTCAATAACGCAGTTACGACACGCCTTTTTCCCGTCTTTATTCTTTTACTCATACACTTAACGAAAACGTTTTTATATGAGTAACTTTTTCCTTGTCTGAACAGTTCTCATGATATAAAGGCTTGAACTATCCATGTATCCAAATGTTTTTTTTTAGGGGAATCCCCCAAGGTGGAGTAGATTTGTAATAAGGGAGTAATTACTCATTGGCATCCACCCAAGCGCAGCCATACGGCTACAAAGGAAAGCTATACAGCTTTCTCAGAAACTTCGTAGTTAAAGAAAAATTCGTCCTGGTCCGGGGTCCAGGACGAATTTTTCTTTAACTACGAAGTTTCTGAGAAAGCTGTATAGCTTTCCTTTGTAGCCGTATGGCTGCGCTTGGGTGGATGCCAATGAGTAATTACTCCCTTATTATCCATGTATCCCCAGAACCATCGGTGTATTAACTTTCACTGAGTGAAAAGCGAGGCTCTCGCTGGTTTTAGTTTATATCATGCTAACATTAGTTGTTTTCTTTCGCTATGGCTCATTTTAGGCTATGGCTCATTTTAGTTTCTATCATGCTAACTTTAGTTGTTTTCTTTAGCAACGCCTCCTTTCTGCACCATCCGGATCTATTGCACAGCCTGAGCAACGCTCTGATGAAAAAACAGCCAAAGAAAAACGAGAAAATCAAAAGCTTTCCTCTCCCTTAATTACCGTCGCTCTGAACAATGCGAAGAATTCCGACGTACACAGAGACTAGGCGCCAACATCGAACGTCGAAAACCGGAGTGAGCGCCAAAACCTAAAATCCTCGGATGTTGTACCGCCCCAACAGCTCTCTTGGCTAACTTTCGCGCCAACTTCCTTTCACGCGCCGCAAAGGGAAGCGCGCAGGCACGCGGGAAGTTGGCGTTTAATGAAATCTTTTGAGCCTCTTTGCCACCACGGAATTCGCACGCCGCTTCCTCTGCCGCCGCCGTCGGTGGCCTTCTTCCTTTGTAAGTGGAACGCCCGTGTAGAACAGACGAAAAAAAAAGTATATTTGGCAGTGAACTCGCAGAGACTGCCGTCGGATGCTTTACGCGGCAGCTCGCTTATTACGACACCTCGTGGTTCCAACTTTCGAAGCCTCGCTCTGGTTTGTCTACTTTTAAAAGTTACGGCAGTTAAGACTCCTCTACTTTCACAGAAGCTGGAAAGACAGTTCTTCAGATAAATTATTCAACTTATCCGTCTGTGAGTTTGTTGGTACAAGGAACTTGTCGATTTTAACTGCATTCGTGTTATGGGCACCGTCTTCAGGGATTCGGCTGAAGAATAGGTCCTATGAGCTCTTCAGAAAATTCTTAACTATTGTGCTGCCAGTGTATACCAATTTCAAACATTAGAATGTTTGAACAGGGCAATCAGAGGTCGGTGCGCAGTCTCAAGATAGGTAGCGAACGCAAAGAAAACTTCTAAGTTCGTTTCTTAGAAGTTTGACCAGTTTCACTTGCTCTCGCTCAGAGGTGCGGTGCAGTCCGCATGATGAGATTGACGCTCGTTAGGATGTTTTTATAAGGAAAATATTGGAAGCACATCAAACCGATGTCGAGAGGATAGCGCCACCTGAACCCATTATAAAAAGCGGCCTGTGGCTATTTAGAACCATTTTTTGAAACGCGAGAAAAGTAAGATAATAAGCATGCGATTTTTTTCTGCTAAGAATATTAGAGTATGTACTACCTCTCCCCACAAAATTTTCATGGTCACATATTTTAATCTAGAGTTACTGTTGGGAATTTATCGGATTTCAATATGGCTCTAAAAACTTCGGCTTCAAGATGGCTCTCCAGGTTAAAACGACAGTAGCAGGGTCCAGTATTCTTTTTTTTCTTTCGCAGTACTACTGCGTGTTCAAGGCATTTTTGTGATGAAGGGGATACTACCTTTGAATTTTCTGAGGACAGTACAGGCGCAAACTTTGTAAGCGCAGAGCGCCACTGCTGCACGCTAAAGCGTACTGTAGTGACGCTGCAAGCTAGAAGCTCGAGATGTAATGGTCACCCCCAAAATCCCCTTTTATAGCCTTTCTCCGGGTGTGCAAAGAAACAAGCAAAGGCTGGTCGTCAGCAGTAATCAGAAGTCATGAGTGCCATAACCGCGAGCCATGCTATCGCGAACAGCCACCCATAAATCCTGGTTACACTACCGCTTCAACCAGACAAGCAAAAGCGACCGGGATTGCAATTTCATTATTTTGCGCTCTGCTTCTTACCCATGTTTGAGCCAGTGGAAACGATCTCTGATTGATAATAAGGCTTTCTATTGAAGCTTTGGGTAGGAGACAGGTCTGAATACCATATAACTTTGACACATCTCATAACAGCGACAATTATTTGCTGGTACCGCTACGCTGTGGCGCAGCAAGCGGAAATAAGAAAGGAAGATAAAATAGAAAGGAACGTTATCAAAACATATGCTACGTTATCTGTAGCGCAGTTGGGAAAGGAATATAAAAAGAGCAAAATATGTGAAGAAGAAGGACGGTTACTGAGAACGCACATGCATGCGTACACAAGGCTGTGGAAATAAGAGATCTCACGGCGCGCCATCCGGTGCAAATATTGTAGCCCGAAATATTCTCCTGCAATCTCCTCTCCGTGCAAATACCGTATATCCTATAGACAAGCGTCAGGCGGTGACGTCACGGAGATGCGGCGGCGCTGGCGTCAGCAGTGACTTTCGTTGTGTAGGCAAAAGCCGGTACCGTGTGCCTTGGGTATGCCATGCTTGAGCGTTTTTGAACGCATTTTGCAATATTCCGGCGAGCTGTGGTGCGGGTGGTTGGACCTCAATGCTGAAGAAAGGCAGCGGCACAAGTTTCCACAAGTTTATCGCATTTAGATATGGGCCAAAGCGATGCGCAGCGGCCGTGGAGCGGGAAAAGTTCGGCGACGGATCGTATGCGCGGCTAGTATTGCATTTCTGCATCGGAATATGATAGTTTTGAACAAATAAATAGCAGCGCAAGTAGACGAGGACTAGACGAGACAACAAGTTTGCGTCTCTTAATCCGCATGTTTGCTCTTCAGTCGCGCGGCGAACAGTGCAAGAGTCAACGTCTGCAGCTTGTTCGCGTTCTGTCGGGCTCTCATTATGAGAAGTATGGACTGGACATTTCATGTGGCTGTGACCGTAAATTGAACGCAGGGGGCCGTTTTCAGGCGACAGTCACCCGGACTACGTCCCGAGCATCTCTTCGAGCTAAAAAAAAAAAAACAGCTGCTGCCAGTCGCCTTCAGCATTCGTCGGGCCACTAAGCGCGACGTTTGAAGCAGCACTGTAGTCCTGTAGTAGGAATATACGACGCGGAGCTTTTTCTCTATTTTCGCTTCCACGAGCTTCAACTTGTACGTTTTTCACCACCTATCCTAGAAAACGATTAAACGTCACTAAGGTATCGGCAAAATCATGCAGTGTTATTTCCCATTTTACCTGAATTTTACCATTATGGCCAATCAGAACCTGGCGAAAACAGCAAATACCAGACCAAAAACTATTTATCAAGCATAAGGCATGCAATCAGATTGACTTCAAATATTTAGCTCTGCACAGCAAACGTAACTTCGTTGTAGCTCGAGGTATACACTTCTATCCATTCGCCTGTGCACCTCTCTTAAAGCCAAGCGAATAAAAATGAATTTTTTCAGACATTACCAGTGAAGATCGCATTTACATGACTAATTTAAAGTAAGTGCATGGCTTCACTGTCCAGTAGTGTTCGGCGCTCTCCGTACTGAAGTGGCTGGACGAGAGCAGGCACATCACAAAGGTTCGTCATGGGAAAAAGCTGCCTCTCGTCGTCCTTTTTCTTGCACTTAGCGACCGGGTATGCTGTATCGCCCCAAATGTTGAGACTACAGACCTGTATACCACGTGCTTTCGCGGTTTCAAATAATAAGTCAACCTAGTCGACCGCCGTAGCCGCGCCGTTGCTGCCAAACATAGGAGCCCAGAAGGAAGCCTATGCAGCGTTTCGCCAGATAATTCCGTCTGGCGAACAGGCTGAAGAAGTGCTGAACTGCTCTCCGGTCACCAACAGAAATATTTCTAACCACAAGCGACGCGCACGCTTTGAAATATGAGCGCACGCGAGTTGGTTTCGAAGGCAGCATCGCTTGGCGCGGGGTAGGCATGCTACGTTTTTGCTACACCCCGCGTCGCTGCCGACCGCAGCGCCACCTTTGTTTACAAACATGACGCTTGTCTATATGGCTTATGCAAATTTACGGCCTGCTTACAACAACGACGTGCTCTTGAAGGGGCGATAGGGCATTAATATTGCAAACTTATTTTCAGGTCGCTTTGATGGATAATAAAAACATCGGACAACAAAAAGAAAAAAAGAGGGTGTCCAAAACCTTACCACACCCTCTGGCACGAGAGGAAAAATTCAGTGTGATTGATCAGTAGCAGGCAAGGAAGGACTGAAGAAAATAATGAAACAACAGCCAATAAGAGATAAACCAAGCAAGAAAATCTAAAGTTTAAAGTTTTCTTCCTATACAATAAACATTAAGGTAGACTCATGTACTTTTTGAAATTATTGTTTGTTTGATACGCACCCCTTGTTTTTGCTTCGAAAAGTACTCAAGAAGGGTGACTATAGTTCGTGACATAATCGTGCCTCTGAATCCGAATACGTTGCAGAGAAAACATCGTTTTTCACCTAAGGGCTGGCGAATTCTAAATAGTTGTAAATCTATATGGACTGAAGGTTTAAAGCTCTGGGGCTCAAAAAGTATAGGACTCTGAATAAAACCCACCCAAATGGCAGCCATGACGAAAAACCACAAAACACAGCGCAGGGTCCATCGCTGGTTGATGGTTTCTGTGCGTTCTGGCCCATTAGACGCTCCGCGTTTTGGTCGCCGTATTATTTTTTGCACTTCTTTCCCCCAGCATCCACATTCGTCCAAGACATGTCTAACGTCTCGGAACGTCACGCCTGGACTCGCACACTCATCGACACTCGGCTCAGACCACAGCCAAGTCTTCAGAACTTTTCCGGCAAATAAAGCAAAAAAGTGTTACATACGAACCATTGAGGAACCCTGCCTTTCCGGCCACAGCGATTTACCGATGCAGCGAAGAACCGACAGGGCTTGCGCTGTTGAGGAGCCGGCTGTTTTGGTACAAAGGGAACAAGAAGTTTCCGAAAGACGCGCGGATAACAGAAAGACACAACCTGCAGGGTTAACAAAAGGCCAATGCTTAGTGAAGAAGACTTGGTTGTATCGATCGCAGCGGCGGTCCTATCAAAGGGAATTCCCCTGCGGCACGGAGAGCGGTCGAACCATGCATCATTGCAGGCGGTGTTGGAACGCGCAGTAGCACCGCTACTGGCCTGCGAACCGCCATTTGGCTTATGGAGGCCAAAGAAAATGCGACCGGACTGCCCATCTTCGTTCGCGTTCAGACATGTGCACTTGGATACTTGTACTTACCGCGCCAACCTCGACTGTCGACGGTAAGGGTGGATATCGAACATGGTGATATCACTCAGAGCTGAGGATCGGCATCACTAATTTGTTGAATGACGCATGCTTTGATGACTCGCGCATTCTGCATTTCAGACAGATTCAGACATTTCTTGTTTTGTTTTCGTATGTGGAACAACGTTGTGCGAAAAACAGTGCAAAAATATCCTTAAGGAACCAAGCGGACACTAAATACGTCCTCTGTACTGACTCCAGCGGTGTAACTAGCTCTCATTACCTACCAAAACCATAACTGTGAACCCCCACCCCTTTCCTCCTGCCTGCTCCCAGTAGGGCTTTCTGGCGCACAGCCTAGCATCGCATATCGCAGCCTCTTCCAGCCGCTCGTGGTTCAATGTAATATCTAAGCCTGACGTATCTGGGTAGAAATCATACGTTGTTTTATTAACATTTGTATGTTCTCTGAGCAATATAGAATCAACCAAAATTTTATTGCTTTATCTAAACGACAGAGATATCCAACCGCCATTTCAGAAGGGCAATTTTCTATCGCTGAATTATACTGTTCATAGCGATGAACATAACAATCGCTGCAAACATCAGTGTACTATGTCCCGTTGAAAGACGATAAAGCTAACTAGGTTGTTGCATGCCCCAAAATTCACAGGAAATAAGATGCCTCAGCTTTGTATTTTCCGATTTGTACAGAGCGAGGTACAGTGTCCAGCATCAGCCGTTTCGAATCGAACGTCACAGTGACTTTTTATAGCAACCTATTTATAATTTTCTTCAATGAGCTGCGTGAATGCACTGCTCGATGCAAAACAATCACTTTATTTCAGACCTGTAGACGGCCCCGGTGGCAGGCTTACCTGCTATGAAAGAACAGATCAACATGAAGTCCTATAATATAATTACACTTGATTCACCATTCCCGCACTTTTTAACAGCCGTTGTCTTCGTGCCGGAAGGAGTAACACTGGTCACTTGTTTCTTGTCCGGTTCACACCATACACTCCGCACCTGTGGAAAGAGAAGTTCGTGTTCACAACTTTGACGCGTATGTCAGGAGGGTGTGGCACACCTCATTAATCATTTAAATTTTTTTAAAACTTATACACAGGTCGCAACGGCCAGTCTGTTCTGTGCCTTGACCGAGCAATGATACTTTAATTTATACAGCTACAGGCAAAAGTTTAAGGGATGCGGATTTCCCGAGAAAAAAAAATGAAATAAAAACAAGTCATTTCGGCGCAGTGACGGATACCAAAACCTTCAAAATCCAGACTACTAAAAGGGCCTTTAGGCTCCATTCACTGGAGGAAATACCAACAAATGTTTTTTTTTTCCTGGAATCTGCATCTTGTAAGCTTAGAAGCGCAAAATGGATGAAAGGCTAAACTTTTCAACAGTATTTTATTGTTAAAGCATTACTTGGCTCATGCGTGGCGTCCACAAAAGCTGTCCACAGAAAGTTTCCACACCTCCTGTCCACTCTGGTAACGCGGTTACTCGCTACTAACTCGAGTAAGCCGGGTAAGTTTGTAGGAGCGCCGCGCAGGCTGCAGCCAATCAGAGGAAGCTCGGCTAAGTTCGGGTAATTTCGGAGGACCATGACGCCAGCTGCTCGAGAAGTTGCTCGGGAAGAGCAACATGTGTCGCACAATCCTTACCGGTGGCTGCGACAGGAATAGCCACATGCTAGTGTAGTGGCGCATCTTTTCACCGTTGCGCCACTGCGTTGATAGTGGAACAAGGACTCGCCGCCATCTATCAATGTTAAGTAGAAAATGGCTAATTTTGCATATATGGGCCTTGAGTCACGGAGATTTCGCATTCACAGCTCTAAAAAAAAAAGACTTAAGTGCCCCCGGTAGTTTTTTGCGGTTAATATGTACGGCGCGCTGTGCTATTATAGTAACCTGTGATAATCTTAAGGCTTGATAACCGTATTACTGCAGCAATTTCATGATACAGCATGTTTCACCGCATGTTTCATGATACATAGAGGCCCGGAATAACGCACATGTTAAAGTCATGGATAAAATGTGCAGCAAATTGCCGTAAGTTAGGAGAAACAACCAGGGGCGGGGAGGCTATGATTTAATTGATGTGTGACCAAAAATTAATTTGGTAATAGTAATTAAATGCGGAGTTCAACGTTCCGATGCGACGCACAGGCTAAAATGGCCGCCGTACGGAAAGGCGCTCAAAGGGTATAGACAGAATACACGTTATTACTTCACAGATCTTGTCTCCTAAGTTGCACTCATTTAGACAGCAACACTTAACCATGGACCAGCGAAGATATGCAATAAATACGCATTTCCCGCACAGCAAGATAACCCGTAGTCTCATCGAGTGTTATATCATCCTTCTTTCATTCTTTTTCGCATCGGCGCATAGAATGGCACCAGCGGTGTGCGGTGAAATTATGACGCGCAAGAACAGCAAGCAACAAGCCACGTCCATGCTCCATCCGTTGGTGCAGCAATACCAGGCGCCTGTTTCGTGAGGTACCGCGGGAACGAATTTCTTTCAGGGCACACATGCCTGAAAAAGTTCATAGCTACACAGGGCCCAATTTCGAGCCATTAACCGCTTAAGTAAACTTTAAATGTAAAATGATGAAAGCCCCGCCTGTTGACTTACAAGAGATTCGTTTTCGCCGCAACGCGTTACAAGACAACTACAGTCGTGCCCGCCCAATAATATGCTAATCAAAACAAGAAGACATCAAAAATATTTTATACTCTGAAGTGGTCTAAGCACCGTACAGTGTCGCCATGTCTCGAATTTAATTTTTGCTGTCACAGGAAGCAACGAGGGCTTCTTAAAATCTCTGAGTTATTATGGGACTGACAGATATATGAAGTACGCTATTTGAACACCTTTCCTTTTTGTTCAGTGATAGCTGGTACCTTTCTACTCTTATCAACCAAAGGACAGTCCCATGACCAAAATGGTTTAGTCGAGTAAACATAATGTAACAGACTGAAGCGTGGTCATTTAAAGATAAGTACTACTTTAAGAAGCGCCAAGATGTCAGTAAAACAACCACGACACACAAAGCAGCCATGTGGTGCGCTACGGAGTGGCAAGGAAGATAAAATAAAAAGCCTCTGCCGACCCTTGCCGTCGCAAATTATCCAATGTCCTCAGGGCACGGAAATCATTTTCTGCACCATGGCACATAGCAAGAAGATTCCAATTTTTCTTTAAGTATTCTTTTTTTCCTACGCCTAGCTCCACAATCTCATGTGAACTTATCTGTGGACTTTGCTCGTTGGCAATGATTGCGCCGTCACTAACATTATTATTTTTGGCGCTCTCCGACGCACCCGATTATTTCATTCTCCGAACGCAATCTCCCTTCTGTCCACCCTGCGGCGCAGGCCTGCCCAGGGCACCATACGTCCTTTACTCACCAAGCACCAGCTAAACTCAATTTATTTGCGTGGAAACAGCCATCAAGGTACAAGCTTCCAATTTGCATTTTACACTACGCCACGCTTAGCTGCGTTTATGATCGTGTGAGCGCATGTTGATTAAATGGTCATGATTGAGCTGCCGGGCTACTCTTATTACCAGGGGCGTTCCGTTAGTCTGGCTTCGTGAGCTGTGAGATGTTTAACTTTAGGGCATGCAATTTGTCTGTTTTGTACGTTGAGCATCGCCTCAGGCCAAAAAGAACGAATAAAAACAAATAGTGCGATAACACCAAAGCTATAAAACCTAAGAAATACGATTGGCTCGTTCTTTCTACGTAGCATAAGAGGCTGGACAGCAGAAAGAGGGATTGCTATCGGGCGCCATGTTCCGGTTCGGCACGTACAGGAAAGACCTACGGCGCGCGGTGTGAACGTACGCATATATGCCGCGGAATATACAGGTAAGGCATTCTGGAGAGGTAACTGATCCTCGAAATCGAGGTTAGTTACGAATTATTCCAGCAGTCCGGGCGACCTGAACTTGGATCCTCCGAAGAATCCTGCGCTACATCTTTACTAACAGGTATCTTTGAAGGTGATATCTTTAAGTTATAGAACTGAGAGGTGGACTGAAATGTAAGTTCGGAATATTTTCTTTTCCAGGAGCACTTCAGTTTTTGATGTACATTCCACAAACAACAATGCCCATCGGTCACTGCTGAACCAATCCCTATATGTCTACGTAAAAGGACGTCGGCAGCTGTTGGAGTCACCAAAGGTACTGGCGACCTATTTGCCTTTTGTCAATGGTTGATGTTTACAATTGAATTCTTTATCGTTTCGTCTTACGCGAAATTCTGACATCTACAGTGTTGATCTAACTTGGGGAGAGTCAGAATGTTTATAGTTGAACGTCAAGCCTATAAAGCAGGTGAGGCGCGACAGACAGCCTTACTACGACAGCTTGGAGAGGCTATAGTACGCTGCAACTCAAGAAAGAAGCGGCAGATGCCCGTAAAAGGAATCTCGCCAACCAATGCCGTCGACGTATTACCATGAAGTCTTGGTGAACTGCATTGCACCTGCTATTTATTTTTGATGCTAGGCCAGTACGTCCATTGCTCAGACCGCCGCATCAAAGTACGCCGACGTCATTGGTTGGAGGAGGGCCACCTTTGAGGGGTACTAGCCGCAGGGTTGGAAAGGTACACCCGACTAAAGTGCATCGGGAACGAACATACAGTGTTATAGGTGAGGACTGTATGAAAAATTCACACGCTCCGGTTAAAGAGGGCATTCCAAGCTATGATTTCAAGTGCAAGGCCTCTAAATTCCACCTCATATTAAAACGTAATGGTTAGGAATTACTGAGTACCCTTCGTGACGCATTTCTTGGCGATAAATCCGCGTAATACCTTTACATACCTCGCTCACGCAATAAATATTTCTTGTGACTTACAGCCCGTGTTAGGATGACTTCCTCAAGGTGGCAAGCAGAGTGGCGAGACGTTCGCACAGACTTTAAGTGCAACGAAGGTTTGATATCCTGCCTAATCGAAACAGTTCTAGTTAGAAGTTGCTGCAAGATTTCTCTCGGCGGGGAGATACGGGGGAGAAATATATATGCCACATAAAGAACTAAAAGACCTCACTCTGCGTCTTGAAAATGCTGCATCGAGTCAATATTCTACCATACTAGCGATTATCGGAAATTAGTCACTGGTCTGAGATTGTTGATATAGCTTACTTAATCGTTTCAGTGACGCTAAGACACTCAACCATGTCTCATCAAAGTTGAAAAAGGAGGTGGCTATGAGGTGCAGCCTTCAGCTACAGTTTGCCAAGGGTGGCGGTTTTACTGGACTTAGCGATAAGAATATAGTGTTTTTCACTCTTCACAACGCTTTCCTTCCCTTCTCGCCATACATAATACTGAGGTCCCCCTGAAATCAGAAGGCAGCGTAATTCTTCCATGTTGCCGTCATCGTCCTGTCTTTCGGACTTTCCGCCTATGTCGTGTTTCGAATCAGTGATAGCCTGGTGACGTGGAGTATCGTACGACTGGCCGTGATTTTTCATTTTTTTCAGAAAGGGTTCACACTTTAAGATCACACTCAAGGCAAGGCCACATTAGGAACAACTGCATGAGTGATTCCACAACCAACTGCCTAATGGGTGGTGTAGAGTTTTTCACAAAACGTGATTACATAATTTTCGAAAATAATGACTACGTATCGCGTTTTTAGATATGCGCCGACAAATTTTTACCCTACTGGGGAGCTCGCGGGAAATAACTTTTAAGGAGGCTCATGAAGGACAGAATAAGGGAGCGTCTCTACCTGGTCGGTAGAGAGGAACTTTACTGCTGTGCCTATAGCTCCCTGTTGTTGCCCGCCCGTCGAGGCATATGCTATGCTCCGCGACTGGCGGCGTTTAAAGGTCGCTTTATTTTTCATCTCTGAGGCGCCTAATCACCAACTTTCCATTGCATAACAGCGCGAAAGGAAGCAGGATAGTTCAAAGCAGCTAGCCCAGCGTTTTTTTCTACCAGAAGTGTTTTCTCAAGCTTACCGAGCCGGGTTTCTCTAAGCCACTCTTCCCACTGCCCTTAAAGTTCATGATGCCTAAAAAAGCTGGCGCGCTGGCGCCATTTAGAATTTGTCTGTCACTTACACATCTTAGTGAGAGTGATACATAAGTTTTGCTCTACAGTGCAGAAATGAAGTTTCTTTCGGGCCTGGTCTGATAACTTCCAGCCTTCTATGGCGTCGCGTTTATTGGCTAAACTAGCGAGTTTGAGCGACAACTTTGGTCTTTTTTTAGAAACGACTAAAATGAAGCTCGAAATTTCTCCTTCTCCAAACGCAGACGAAATATCGACGGCCATGCGGCTAGCGACGACCAACACACAAGTTTGCCTGAAGAAATAACCGTGATTAGTCTGCGATGTGGAAAATTTCAAAATATATCTGCGTTGCAACGAAACAGCGGCCCGCTGCGAACCTGCCATTAAATTTTCAGTAAAATTCACGCAGGTAGAGAGGCGGTGCCGGATGAATGTGATGTGAGAATATCGAGAAGCATATCAGTTAACTATTTTAAAGACCTCACCTGGATGGCTCGAAAGACCCCCTTTACTGCATTCTGCCTACTAACTGGCCGATATTGCCCACTGAAGTTTGTGTTATTAGTTGTGGACCAACCCATGTCTTGCAAACGCGTCCCATTGCTTACCTCAAATGCTTCGTCATGTGCCGACGGCATTCGCGACGCTGCCACAGTTGTACAATGGCCCCAAGAAGTCAGCAACCCTCTTCATCGTTAGGAGTAGTCAGCCTGCATTGCCCAGGACAGTAGTAAAAACACTCATATTGTTGGATTAGTTCGATGGTGTAGGCACCAAAAAGAACAACACACAGACATGCAGCATGCCGGTTTCAGGAAAGTAAGCTACTGGCAACTGCCTACAAATTCTCAAACAAAAGATGTGGAGATAGTTCAGGTTACCCTTCCGGAATGATTTTGGCAATATTCATTTCTGTTATTCATTTCATTTTCATCTTTTTTCGAAACGCTGCCGTCGAAGTAGCACAGCTGGCCTGCGAAATTTTGTGCAGCGCTGTAGTTGAATTGTTGTGTGTTAATCGGAACCTCAACATATTACGTATGTTGAGGTTATTGAAAGATACAGCCTTGGAATAATTTTTCCAGAAACCTCTCTACAACACATGTGGTACACAGACGATGCACAGCTCTCTTTTTCTAAGCCTCGTATCTTCAAGCATGAGCTGACTCTAAGCTGTCTGAGTGCTTCACATGTGTGCCACAGGTCTGGAACGATCTACTCAGACGCGAAACCGCTGCAAAATCTAGCGATAGCGATTTCGTTTGTTTGTTTCAAGAACTTTCATGAGTGCGCAGTGCTCCACTCTACTGCCAAATAAAGCTTGACGTTATTGTGTTCTATCTAATACAATGACCGCACTAGAGTGCAGAATGTCTTTGCCTACGAGCGTTTCGGCAAAGCTATTTACTCCACGTCGAGTTAAATTGCTGCCATTGTTAGAATTGCGGCGAACTTACTGACGAGCACGGAGGCCCCCCTTTCGCTGACTGCACAGGACCGGAAGGCCATTCTCGAAATAGTTCGGTACGTTTGGATTTCTTTCTCTTTTCTCGCTCGCTCACAAAACACTGCCTTTGAGCGCAATGTCATCTGTACGATTGTATGAAGACAGTTTTGGAACTGCACCACTGCAACAAGACACAACGGCTTCACCTTCGAAGTACTGCGTACAGTTAACAGAGCAGAAAGCCATTCGTTCACAATGCGCGCACTGAAAGTTCCAAGCACTTTACGCTGATTAAAAGCCATCAGGATGATTTCCGCACTGGTCGACCTGGTCTGGTTGTTGCAGTGGGCACGATTATGTGTTCGACGAACTAAATTTATCGGTGTATTCTCGATGCTACATGAAGTTAAAAGTCTATAGTGCATCGCAGTACGAGGAATAACCCAAGCTGAGTAATTCACCGATAGCAGTAGCAGGATGAAATTTATGGGAGGAAATAAGTCTCCTGGGAGTTGGCAGACAGACATTGACACATAGTGGCCTCTACAAAGCCAGTCTCTCCGTGGCGCGGCCCGTAAACGTCGCATTAGCGACAGGCTGGATAGCGGAAGTCCCCACGCCTCACTGATATAAACGAATTAATACACATGTCTTGGTGCAGAATCAGCTGATGCTCTCGATTCAGTTGAAGTTTCAGAGCGGACCGCAACTGCTTCACTCCCAACTGTTTTAGCGGTAGTACTTTCCTTCATTTTTCTCCATTCAGAAATGTTTGGCGCACTCGTAACTCCTGTTTTCCTTCCTTTCTGGCGGGCTTCGTACGGACGTTAACAGGCGCTCCGGATATGTGTGTGTGTTTTTAGCTTGGAGTAATTTTCAATCACCTTCAGTTGCAGGCACCCCTTAGTCAATCTTCTCTCGTCTTCATTTCGTCCCCGTGCTAAAATATCTCAATGATCAGTAGCGTGGCTTTTTGGGCTTGTTTTTACATAGTTCCAATACACTGTAGCGCAGCAAAAGACGAGGACACAAGAGACGAGAGACGAACCTCGTGGTGTTCGGCTCCCGTCTCTTGTGTCTTCGTCTTTTGCTGCGCTACAGTGTGTTGGATCTCAATGATGCCGGGACAATAACACATACTGCCTGCCCAATTTCCAAGTTTATTTCCTCTCTTGAGACTATGTGTTCTCAATCACATTAAAACATCCGATGCAAACAGTGCACTCGCCTGTTTCGGCTGCAGAAGCGACGAGCACGCAGCGGATGAACCGAGTCCTCAGCTTCGTGCCGAGCGCGCTTTGAAAAAGAACTCGGCGAAGGCAATGAGGCAGGCCAGACCCAGTCCGGCGAGGAGGACGACAAAGACACCGCCCACTTTGGGTAGGCCCAATTCGCTGGCCGACCCGGGGCTCTCGGGGCCCGTGTCCTCAGGGCAGCGCTTGGCCGGATCCCGTACTCTCCACCAGCGGTCCTTGAGCATCTGCAGGACTCCATTCTCCTGCAGCCGAAGAATGGCCGACGACAGGAGACTCCGATACGGTGATCCTGCGTAGGGTGAGGAAGCGCCTTTAAGGGGGGGTTATCTTTTTGGTCGTCGATTACTCAGCACAATGATAATCAATCATATTCATCCAAGGACGAATATTCATGTCTTGGGACAGGACGTGCGATCAGAGAAGGAGCCTTTCTTGTGGCCTTCATTCTTCCTAGTCTTTGGATAATACTAAAAGATTTTCACTTTCCAATACTATGTGGTTAGCGATAGGCTATGTTTGAGAATTAGAGCGCACAAAAACACGCAGTAGAGAAAAAAAGAGATGGCTTACACTTCACTATATCATCTTCTTTGTTTATCGTTTGTTTTTATCTAATATTATGCCACTAATAAAATGAAGAATTTCTCGTGAATTTTATTTCAATTTTTTTGCGATTTTCGGACTCTCATATGGCTCATAAAAAAACTGCAGTGTAATTTGGGTAAAATATGTAGAAAAATTTATTGCTTTCTTTGTGATCCTCATAAATTCTAAGCGAGTCATGCTTCTCATGGTCCGATGGCCTGAGTACCCATCGCGAAGTCCGGGATTTCCGGCGACGGAGCACACTCATATCAGTATTATTACAACTTCCAGTGCTTTTAGGGTCGCGTTCCTCAAGCCAAAGGCAAAAGCAAACGACTAAATAAACTTTAAGGCTCAGTATTCTCAGTTTTTGGTTTTCCTGCCATTGTTTTCACTAATTCCTTCTGCCTCTCTAAACAAATGGAGATAGAATGATTCTGTTCTTGGCTCATGAATCCTGAAACATCGAGGAAAGCAAGGAAGCTCTCACATTCTTTGTACACGCTGAATTATTTTTCAAGGTTATTTTTGTTAGCAACATTTTCATGTAGTTATTCACGCTGGAGTTTAACTTTTAGTTTCATCCGCACTGGGCATCTAAAAAGGGATTACTGTATTAATGTACAGACCGCAGAATTGAACTTTGAATTACTTGCACAACCAGCAGAATAAACAAGTGGTGCACTTCATTCGTATTTATCTACCGTCATTTGGACGACTTTACGAGGCTTTCAATTTTAAACACTAACCAGCATAGCAGCCTGGTTTAAAATCAAACTCAGTTCTCAGACTTCGAACAAGAGCTACATTTCTTTGTCAGATGTGGGAATATAAAATCTCTAACCAAAATAGCCTTCATTTCAGCTTCAGAACCACTAGCGTACAGATGCCACTAAAACTGGCAGCATCATTCTGATTATCTCGGAGGCCGAAGAGGCAAAGCTCAAAGAGTTACTATTAATGAACGTCAGCCGTCTGAATATCATCGTAGCGATTCGTCTATCTGTTGTTTGGATCAACTGAACTCAGCTTGCCTCACATGGTGAAGATGCTTCTTTTCCCGCAGCTACCTTCAGGGTCGACCATTTAAGTGCTCACGTTCGCCGTCCAGCATTCAAACAGTTGATAACAGAACTCAGCAAGCGCGGCTCATGCGGCGGAATCCATTCCCTTCCTACACTACAAACTCAGCTATGTGGCTAGCAGGTGGGGCCTAGGTACATTACCCGAAGTTTGGTTTTTTTGGTTTATTAGGGTTTAAAGTCCGAAAGCGACTCAGGCTATGAGAGGCGCCGTAGTGAAGTGCTCCGTAAATTTTGACCACCTGGGGTTGTTTAACGTGCGCTGACATCGCACAGTACACGGGCCTCTAGAATTTCGCCTCCATCGAAATTCGACCCCCGCGGCCGGGATCGAACCCGCGTATTTCGGGTCGGCAGCCGAGCGCCGTAACCACTGAGCCACCGCGGCGGGGCAATTTACCCGAGGTAACCTACCTATGCGACTGACCTTAACGTACAACTTTATTTTATATACAGCTGAAAAAGTTTTGGTTTCAGAAGTGCCGCGGTGAAATGTGCCTAAATAGCAAATACTATTGGTCTGTTGTTGTGTATATGATGTTTCTTCTTGCCACATATAACAGGAGTGTTTGACATCGCATGCAGTGTAGGTTTTGTGCACGTCGAAATTGTAGCCTTGAAAAAATGCGCAAAATGTTTTTATTTCTTTTTTAGCTTTTTACGACAGCTGTTACTGATGTAGAGTCAAAAGTAGCGACTCAAAAGCGTTGCTACTCAGAAACGTCGGTAGTTCTCGGCTATCCCCATCGCACTGCTGGCTGAAGTCGCGGAGAGCGAACTGCAAATCAAAAAACTATCGGTAAACCTGCACTGCTCCATGAGTTCGGAATATTATCTCTCGGGATAACTCTGATGTGATTGAATGCGTAATGTGCAACCTTATCAAAAAATTACATTAAAGTCTATTCGCTGCCACATACCCTTTTAGGTTTTAATTAGATGAAACTTCGTCAAATTTCGTCTTTCTATCAGATCCTTTTGCGCTGCCAGCACAGGATTTTGGAAGAAGAAAGTAAAAAATGAAAATCATTCGCTGAGAAGGGCAAACTGACGCACGCCGCCTACGTGCCTGCTCTCTCCTTGCTCCTTTTCGTTTCCTTTAGCGACCTGATCCAAAGCGCGCGCTGGGCGCCCAGTAATGATAACGAATGGGGCTGGCTTATGACAAGCCGTGCAGGCGCTTTGGGAATAATGAACGGCTGCAGAAAAAAAAAAACGAAAGGTGCTAGATGCACCCCTGATGGGTTTTGAAGGCTTCATCAAAGCTAGGAAGTAAAGACTTGGGCTTGCGGCTTCCGGTAAAAGTAGGTGGGGCCTCTATTGGAGAGCTGAGCCCGCTTGAAGAGGGGCAAACGAGGGTGGCATGACCTCGCATTGCGAAGACGCCCTATTTTTTCCGGTGAGCGCCATTTACAGCTCGTTTTTTTTTTTCACTTTGTAGGAGACATTCTCCAAACACAGTACTAGAATATTACATCTCGCACCTTTGCAAGCCTCGATCAATAAGCTTTTGCATTAGCTTTAGGGGAAAGGCAAAATCTAGCTACACCTAAAAGGGACTCTGAAAAATGGCAGCCTATATAGCCCTTTTCTTTGTGTTTACTATACCGAAAAATTTAAATCAATGCTCTGTACTGCTGAGTTCTCGCGTTAAACTCTCAGGAGCATTCAAGCTCAAATCACACCAGCCATTTTCTTTTAAACCTAATAACTATGCCTAAAAAATTCTTTGTCCTTTCGTAGGAGGAAAAGAGTGCCAACTTGTTCATACCTCCAAAAATTGTATTTAGATGTTCTATGAAGCTCTCATTCCGAACCATAGTTATGTATAAGCCGATTACTAAACCATTTGTGTACAATTCTTTGGCAGACTGAATGACTTTAAAGCTGTTAACAACTGAGTCATCGCTATTAATTAGTCCAATTTTTCAAAAATTCCCACAATACAGGTTTCCGCTACTTAAAATTTTGAGCACAAAATGGCTAAGCTGAAAATTTGTTGAATGAGAACAAAAGTTAAAAGATCTGTAACGTGTGAACACATTAATTATCATCAACATTTTTTCAGAACTATTCGTCGAGTATTTTTAGTGTAAGCAACCTGGCACTCCGTTGTTTTCCTCCAATCTAAAACTTTCAGAGGTAAAAGCTCCAGATGCAGTCCGTCTCTATGTCTAAAAGAGTTGTTCTCAGCCTAAGATATTGGCCTTGAATGATTGAAGTCGGGAAGTGGTACGTTTAACCTAAGGAACTTTCAGCAGTATTGGGATAAGCCAAAGCTCTTGAAGAAATGTATTGAAGGAAGCACGCGCTGATCTCGTGAACGGTGAGGCCTAACTGAAAGCAGGAAAAAAAAAGTTGTATACAAATTTGCAAACAACAGCTTTCTGACAATACGGCAGGTCTCCCGATAGGCTCGAAGTTACGGAACAGGCCGTGTCTTTATGGCACTGATAGCTTTTTTTTTCTTACTTTCGTCAGCCACATAAGTTCACCGCCGCTATTTATGAAGGTAAGAAAATTGGAAGTTTTTCTGTGTACAATATCGGTAACTTTGTAGGATCAAGAAGGTTGAATGTGTTTACAAAATCCAGATCGTAACGGTTCGTAGAGCATTCTTCGCTTGCTTACAGCACAAGAAATTCTTGTAAAGCCGCCTATACTCACGCCAAAACTTAATATAGGCTAACTGTAAGATTTATGTTCCCTGCTCATTCAGCACGGCGACAAAAAAATTGCAAATGTAAATTTCTTTCTTTCACCAAAGAAGGGTCCTAAACTTTAATAAGTAAAAAAATTCTAACTTTAATCCTTTTTTCTGTGGATTGCTAGTACGGCCAAGTTATGTAGAAGTTTCTGGCTGAAAATACTACTGAACGTAAATTTGTGAAAATAATGCTGAAATCTGACTCGTTTGAGAGTCTAATTGTCTGTACTCTTGGATATTTGTAGCGCAATTTCTTTTTGAACTGAACCATTAAAAATAATACTTTTACGCTCTCCATGAATCAATGCCACTAAGCTTTAACGGCATCGATGGGATTCCGTCGCATAAGGTAATTCGGGGGAAAAATAACGCAAGGCTCAGCATTTGTGTGGCCGGAAACAAACGTTTCTTCGATATTCTAGATACGATAACTGCAGAAAGAAAGCGAAAGGCATTTCAAATATAAATGCGACAAAAACAAACGACACACTCGCAAAAGGGCCAGTAAAAATTTAAGATTTCGCCAAGGCATAAAATCGGCGCATCCATATTGTAACCGTTTTTCTAACACTGTGCACCAATTTTACTCATATGTACCTAGACGAGAGGCTAATTATTCAAGCGCTGTTGGAGTCGCATGCCCAAGATAGCAGAATGGCCGTATCAGATGCGTATATCACGCATAATGGCAGTTATAGCAAATTTTTTCTCAATTCTATTCTAGTGTTTCTCCTTGGAGCAGCCATTCTTGCGGCAACTGTTTGAAAACGTATATAGAAATCCGAAACAATGAGGCACGTGAGCTTTCTTTCGCCCACTTGCTATGCATCGGTGGACATCAGGATAATCTGAGATACCGGAGAACAGTCGTACGTTCGAATTCCGAACGATGATGAAAGACAACAGCATAAACATCAAATCTAAACAATGGCCTTATGTCAGGTTTCTTTTTGCTTTAAAGCATCTATGTCAGCAGTGTTAGCCTGTATTTCCTCAATATCAAAAGTAATTCTTCAGAATACGTCTAGAAGACTGAAATAGAACTGGTGGATCTTATATGTCAGAGAACGTCGAGGAAGACTTTTTTCCTGCCGTTAACGGCCGTCCATCAACGTTGCAATTTTTGGACCCCGTCGACGATGTCATCGATCGTCAACGGATTCGAGCAAATCTCTGGTGCGTTGTCGGAAAGCTCTTTTTACCAAGACAAACAAAGCAGGTCTTGCCGTTGGTTCTAAAAAGAAGATTTGTACAATCCCTGGTTTTCATCTGATATACTACTATAACCCGTCACTCAGAAATGAATTCATTTTAGAAGCGTTACACTTGTCATCGCAGCTTGAAATGATGTCTCTTCTTCCAAAACGCCGACGCCTGTCGACCTTTTCTTTGTTCAAGGCTGCCTCTCAGTGAAATTAAGGAGTTCTGTTTTTGAAACAGCGCAACAAAGACGGGACTTGAAACTGAGGGGTAAAGACAAACAGGCGCTGACTAACAACTGGGTTTATTGAAAAAAAACACACAAATATATAGACAGAGTTAGGAAAGATTAATCGCCACTATAGTCAACTCGTGCCACATGGGACGCCAGATACCCAATCCCCCTTCCGAAAGGCCGACCGATGGGCAACTAATGCACGTTGCGCCCTTCTCACGTATAAGAAAAGCTTCAATAACTTCTCGCGTCATCTTATCACTATGGCGGAACACGATGTTGGTGTTCTTATAGTCGTGGGTACATTTGCATTTCTTGCAACGGAATGCACATTTAGCGAGAGGGTCTCCTTCTGGTTTTCTTTTTTTGTAATCTTTTTCATGTTTACATTTGCACTTTCTGCAGTGGACCACCACGTGTCACAGGGGGTCTTTTTTTCTGGTGTTCTCATGTTCCATGAGTCGCTTGTGATGCATCTTCCTGTTTGGCCAATATATGTGGCGCCACACGAGAAGGGAATTTGGTATGCTACCCCTACCTCGCAAGGTACATAAGGGAAAACATGGCGCACCTGACAAGCCCTTTTGTTTCTATATATTGGCCAAACAGGAAGCTGCATCAACAAGCGACTCATGGAACATGAGAACACCAGAAAAAAAGACCCCCTGTCACACGTGGCGGTCCACTGCAGAAAGTGCAAATGTAAACATGAAAAAGATTACGAAAAAGAAAATCAGAAGGAGACCCTCTCGCTAAACGTGCATTCCGTTGCAAAAAATGCAAATGTACCCCCGACTATAAGAACACGAACATCGTGTTCCGCCATAGTGATAAGATGACGCGAGAAGTTATTGAAGCTTTTCTTATACGTGAGAAGGGCGCAACGTGCATTAGTTGCCCATCGGTCGGCCTTTCGGAAGGGGGATTGAGTATCTGGCGTCCCATGTGGCATGAGTTGACTATAGTGGCGATTAATCTTTCCTAACTCTGTCTATATATTTGTGCGTTTTTTTTTCAATAAACCCAGTTGTTAGTCCGCGCCTGTTTGTCTTTACCCCTCAGTTCCAAGTCCCGTCTTTGTTGCGCTGTTTCAAAAATGAATACGTTTCAACTTGCCCAAATTTCTGCTTTACTTAAGGTGTTCTGTCTTCCTAGTATGCCCTAGTTCGTAGGCGCTAATAACCGGAGCTCTGTACGTTCTCGTTCGCTTTCAGCGAGGTAACACGGCACACGATACATCTCTCATGCTCTTTTGTCTAAGACACACTTAAGTATTGTTAATAAAAAGGGCGCGTGGCTGACCCGGCGGCGTTGCGACGCCGTATCCCTTAGAGTCGAGTAGCCCGCCGATCTGGGTGAGCTGGCACCGCCGTTGCGCCACGTACTCGATGCTGGTGGACTCCATGAGGAAGGCGTAGCCGCCGCCCTCGACCCGTGCTACGCCCTCGGCATTGGTGCGGACGAGGTCCTCCCTCATGGCGTGCCACATGCGCTCGTACGTCTCGTGCTTAGACTCCTGCGCAGAAGTGGCGACATGTACAGTCGTGAGCACAATGAAAGGGAACAATGTTTGAGCAATCATTTATTGATTACTTCAGAAATATGTGTGACAGGCACAGTTTTTCCGTTTTAGAATGAGTATGTTTTTACCGGATAGTATTCAAAATTTTTTCTCCAATTTAGTAAAATTATAAACACAAAATTCGCAATTTTGTCCGAAGTTTGTTCCCTTTCATATTACTTGGGAGTGTACACTCTCATTCGGTATAGAGAGTAGGACGGTACTCCTGAGAAACTGTGCTTCGGAGCTCGCAGTTTTGGTGTGCTTTTTTTTTTCTTTTTTTGCAGAAAGCATTCAGCAAACAAAATGTAGTTGTGAACACTCGCACAATTTTATCGAAAGCAGCGGGATGTGGTACCCCGGCACCTTGCGCGCAATGATCTGCGTTAAAATGCTATACGAAGTCAAGCAGTCAGTCAGATATTGGAAGCCATGTGTCGCTGGAATAACCCTAATAAATTCAGTATGCGAATTCCAGCTGCTCGGTGCAAAGCGCACTTAAGTTCAAAAAGTAAAGTTTAAGACATTTTTGCGTGCTCGCACTGTTCGCTTCGCATACGACCGACAGGCTCTGCGCGCTAATGGTTTACTCTACAAAAGAAATGCCTAACCTTGCTCTGTGCAGCCGCGGTGGCTGAGTGGTTATGGTGCTCGGCTGCTGACCCGAAAGACGCGGGTTCGATCCCGGCCGCGGCGGTTGAATTTCTTTGGAGGAGAAATTCTAGAGGCCTGTGTACTGTGCGATGTCAGTGCACGTTAAAGAACCCCAGGTGGTCGAAATTTCCGGAGCCCTCCACTACAGCATCTCTGATAGCCTTAGTCGCTTTGGGACGTTAAACCCCATAAACCAACCAAACCAACCTAACCTTGCTCCAATTTCTCTAACATGATTTGATAGTACCGATTGTAACTCGGCTATTATTTCTTCTTCACTGCGCACTGGTATGAAGCCGTGCGATGGCAGGTAGGCTACTCCTCCAAATCAAAAATGCGACGGAGTTGGCACCAAAATAGAACAGAAATTTTTGTCGTCCTGTCTTTACGACAGATTTTTCTGTAGTATTGAAAAGTTGTCTGTTGTTGCGACAGAACTGACTCTGTAGTTACGACATTAGCCTATTCAATTGTACTGAAAATCCTGTTATCGAGTCCCAGAATACTACAGGAAAATGTGTCGTGGCCACAAAGTATTTTCTGTTGTGTGTTTAGGTGGGGCTGTGCAGCTATATTTATTCTAACAATTGAAAAGTGCAGCTGCCCGAAAGTACTCCGGCGATAAAAATAAAAGGTGTTTACGAGGTTACTGCGGTGACGGAGGCAATAAATGTCTTGTCAGCGCGACCTGGAGAGCAATTAGAAAGCTGCTCTTAAACGATTCTCTCAAAGCAGAGCACAGACCGTCGAGCTGGTTGTTTCTTCACACATATATATATAAAAAACGTGAATGCGCAAGCACCCAAGACGGCGGCAGACTCAGTATAGGCATCACCAAGGTTGGGGTGCGTTTTATGTATTTGTCCCTATCAGCATGCCCCTTAACCTTCTCCGCCTAAATTCAGCGGCTTTTTTTTTCTTTTTAAGAACCACTAGGAAACACGTTTTTTTCTTGGTAGATACGCCTCATTCCTCTAGACAACGATTTCGTGTAAGTTCGCATACCACATTTCTTGTAGTGCACCTCGCAAGCGGTAATATCTCCCATCATATTCATTAATGTTTGGAATCTTCCCACATAAAATGAGACGTCACAGTAGGAGAGAACGCCTACAAATCTTGACTTCACAGTACGCCTCGATGTGACAGCCGCGCGTGCGCCTTCTCTGTCGTACCTTGAAAAAGGCCTGCGTCGAGCCGGCACGGACGCAGCCGTAGCGTATCTCCGACTGCTTGGCTAGGTCCTCCACCGTCTCTATGGGCGACCGGAGCCTCTCTCGGGTGAGGAACGAGGCCAGGTTGGCAGTGTACGAGGACACCAGCACAAAGGAGAAGAGCCACCAGGTGGCAGCGATGATGCGCGTCGAGGCTGACCTGCAACAGGGACGCTTTGCAACCTCTCGGCTTCGGTTCACTGTCCCCGAAGTTACCCTTCTTCTAGGATTAACGAGCTCGCTACGCGAAGTATTCTCTTGAGATCATTGCGCACCCTTCATTCATCAAAAAACTTTCAGATCACTGTGGCGACCCCATTGAAGCAATGCGAAAGCAAAACGTCCACATACTATATCTATGTCCGTGGCTGTTCTGACGTCCATGTACTATACCGACGTACAGTCTTTGCTAAAAGTAACCAGGCAGCACGGTTTGCTCCTCAGTCGTATATTAAAGTTATTACGCCAGACCACACGCTCCAAGTCTCTGCATGGTAGGGAGAACCCTTGTCCTCACTTTCAAAGAACTTTTTGATCTTCAGGGACGTTGTGAGGGCTCCGCAATACGAATCAGAAGCAAACCATAAAAAACCAGAAGCAAAGACTCTACATGGCTATTCTGACGTGTAAGTGTATTTTTTCGCGTTTAATAATTAACTAATTACACGTGATCAACAAAATGTTCTCACGGCAACATTTGATCACACACTATCCACCACAATCACACTTTCACACTTTTGTCTTAAGAGAAAAGCGTAATCGTGCGAAAATACTTGCGGACAATTCCTGCTGACGCGACAGTGCCGTATAATGTTCCCGCATTAAAATCCCAATGAACTACACTAAGCTACGCTCACGAATGCAGCAGCAAATGCCTCTCAAAAGAGACACCCAACCACTACCTTCGGTCTATCATGATGACGTAGCGGTCAGTCACATTGCATCTACCGGCCACCTACTGTGCCACACTGTGAGATCCAACACGATTTTACCTAAGCTTTGATTTCTATATATTTTGTTTTACACTGCATGGTATCAATCATTCTGTTAGAACCAATTTGTTCTGTTTAGTGCTTCGTTGCACGTTTCAATATTTTTTATTTGCTCTCTTTCACACTTGCTTCTCTAACGTTAGATTCATAGACAGCACAATGCACCTCACCAATGTGTGCTAATAAAAAGCACTAAAAGCTATAAACATGCGCGCTGTCACGCCGACAACAAACCCGGGGTGGTCTGCACCTGCGACCGCTCCTATACTGAGACATCGATTCGTGCAAGAGTATTTTTCCGAGCAGCCCAATGTGACAATGCAATGTTATACCGAGAGCAGCTTCATAAAACACAAGGAAATAAAGAAAACTGGCGCAGAGAAAGGAAAAGGTCTGTACTCACCCCTACTTTTTTATTTAAGGTATCTGCGTAATGTCAAGCAACTCGAGTTTCCGCTTATCGCGGGCAATTTTGCACCACATGGGTATAAGATGGGAGGACTATTTCTTTCGGGTTCAAGTTACTTTATTAAAGCAAGAAGAATGTTTTTACCAGGCACAAAGTAAATTATGCGGGTGAAGAACATAATGTTGGCGATAACAAATATTTCATTATAGTTAATAAGCACATTCAGACAGTTTACACCTATTTTAGGCCTATATGTGACAAACAACTTTTTTAAAGCGAACACTTCCCTATAATGCATAAACCACAACGATAAGGTCCTACCAACGAACAAAACACTTCCGACTCAGTGAAAATGTCTGAGAAAACTTCAGGGCACAAGTCATAAAAGTAGCCCATGGGCTTTACCTCGCATTACCCACATGACATAGAACCGAAGGCAGCCGAAAGCGATTACCGTAACGCCCTCTCATACACCACGAGACTCTCACTCACCTCGGCAACGTCTCACATCCCTGCTGCATGATGGAGCTGATGGTGAACCACAGGCTGTTCAGCACCGTGAACTGACGCTCCTTCACCCGCGTCTCGTCCGCCTTTTCACTGCAACCCAATATCCTTTCTTCACAGTGCCCCAGCACATCACTGGCCCCTCCCACCATTATCACGTCAAGCTGCGCTCGTCCGCAGCCACTCCGACCAACACAAGCAACGCCGGAGGTTGTGGGGCTCTCCTGGCAAGAACAGCAGCAGCAACGTCTGGCAGAAGTGCGACACCCGCTCCGCTGTGCGGTTTCCACGCGCGCTACGCAGGACAGCAGCAGGCTCACTATCAGGTGAGCAGCCGCCACGCACAGCCACACGTCCACGGAGAGGGGCGAGAGGAAGAAGAGAAGTGAGTGCTCCTGCTGGGGTTTCCGATAGAGGATGCTCACGCCGAGAGTCATGAAGGGCATGGTGAAGTCCACGGCTTGCTCGCGAGCGAGAGTGATGGTGAGGTCACCAATCGCCACGTCGGCCTCCTGCATCACGGGCATTTCTGAGCATGAAACTTCAATTTACTGCTTTGAAAGAGGCGGCAAACGAAGTTTAAAGAGACATATATTACTCCTGCCTATAGTTTTTGTTGCTTCCTCTGAAGCGACGGCTCATACCCACGGTGGGGGATTGGCCAGGTTTTGGTGAAGATCCAAACAGGAGCAAAATTCATCCAGACTTATCTCAAGCGGCTCATAAATAAAAACTGAAGAATCTGGGAAATAGAATAAAGAATAGTTACCTCGTGTGGGCTAGTTTTGCATTCCTTCTCCTCTTTTGTTTGTTTTTGAAGGTGATGGTCAGTGCGCAGACGCAGAGACTTTCACAACGTCTTTTGAAAGGCCAAGGAGGCTATAAACTGGTAAACGTTTCGAGTTTAAACCCACTGCAGTAATACGGTGTGAAATACAGGCTACCACTATCCCAGTGTGCTGCCATTTATCCTATTTCGACATCTCCCAGACTCCGCATCATGAGCGATAAGGAACCACTGTCCCTCCGCACGTTTTGTGCCGCACCAAAGGTTTATAGCCCCGCTTCCTGGAAATAGCGTAAACCGGCCTGAATTACAAAGTTTATTGATCTATAGCAGGTGTTTTTAGTTTAAAATCATGTGAGGGCAAATAGAGACATTCGCTCGTCTCAGGCGAATAAGGCTAGTAATATGCACATAGTAGCGAAGTTTCGTTTATAGTAACGAGCAGGAAGTAGAATGCTTTAATTCTCAAATGCGCGCAAAATCTTATCGTTCTGAGGCGATAGCGCCTGTAGAACCTGGTCCTTAATGTCATGGGCCTCCCGCAGGTTGCAACGGCAGAGAGAAAAATCATGTCGTGCATGAACTGTGTTTCCACTTAAAGCCAAGATATGTGACAATAATTTAATTTCACCGCGAAGTCAGCGATGAATGACTATTTCCGGGAGGATAGCCTAATATTATGCATGATGTGTTTTTTCCTCCAACGCACATATCACGCTTTACATCGAAACACACTCAAAAATCTACTTCTAAACTCTCTTCGGTGTTTACCTCAATATTCTAACTCAGCATGAGCTTGCAATACAGTGCGACTGCAAAGGCATTCTAGCCCTCTTGAGAAGGCGCGTGTTTAGTCATTCAGCGCAATGAAGCCGCACCCCAGAAAGAAATGCCACCCGGGACGCTTTTCTCTTCCCGCGGCGAAAATTATGCACAAGGATTTTCTAACACTCTACTTTCGCTGCAAAGTATAATTACAAAATGGTTAGTCGCCGGAAGCCCTCAAAGGAAAGGTTGGGAGAAGTAAACTGGCAAAATATTACCGATATGCTTCTCTTAGGAGCATAATGAAATTTATGGCTTCCCCGCGCAGTCTCTTAATGCACCACCTGCATTTCTTTGATATTCTAGAACGCATTCAAATTCTACTTCTTTGGTGTTGACGCCCTGGAAAAGATGGCGCTCGCTCTGTATCATATAAAGATGTTAAACGAATATTCGTAAACTATTTTAGGAGCTCTTTCGTAAAAATGGCAAATGCCTTCAAAGGCTCTTTAAAAATGATTGCAAAGTGGGCTAATCAGTGTTTAAAGACTGTGCCTAGACCAAGTCTAACTAACTAATGCTTAACCGCGGCGTCTAAGGAAAGCAAATGAACGCACATGCACGAAACTATTTTATCCTTAGGTATCTACTGTTGCGAACGAAACTAGTGAATTTTCCTTCGTTAAAAAAAACAAATGTAATATTGTGACCCCCTAATGCTACTAGAAAAGTCGTGGCAAGTAGCGAAATATTGAGGCAAAATGAGCTACGACGAAAAGGGCTCTAAACAATGACACTGGCACTACAATGCACGACGTGTCGAGGCAAGGCAAATGTTCGTTTCAAGCATGAGCATTGGCATCTCAAAATATTTTTTGTTTTCCTCCGTGAAGGCAGTCCGTAAATGCAGTCTTAAGAAGTTAAAGCCATTTAAACCGCTTTACGATGCACTGAAAAGATTTATATTTTCGCAGTCGCAATTATTTCGCATTGAGAATTCGGGGAAGACATATTGGGAAAAATTGGTTCATGCGCTCACCCTGTCGACTAGTTCGCGCATCATGCCGTTCCACCGGCCGCGGGAGTCCCTGTTTCCGTGGGCTCCGTCCCTCACGAGTCTCAGGTGGTAGCGGAAGCCCAAGAGGAGCGCCATCTCTCGGAGCAGATCGGCGCAGAAGCCCTCAAAGCGGTCGTTTCCTTTCAGCTTGTGCGCGGATTTCTTCAGCATCATGTACGGCGCATTCTGTAAAGGACATGGAGCATAAGCGTGGTACATAATTTAAATGGCGCTAAAGAGACCGCATATATCATTTGAATTATGCTCAGAAGCGCGAAACACCAGATTCTGAGACACCTAAAAATTCCTGTTTTTGCGAATATCGGGAGAACAGCTTTCACGATGTGTTTTACTTTCTCCCAAAGCGACTTCACTGTAGCTTTTGCTGTAGTTTATGTTTATATAATTTGGATAACTGATTCAGTAGGCATCACAGCAGCTTAGTTTTGAATTGACCTGGTAGCATCCTTGTTACATTTAGGTTCGCATTACCAGTCATGCTCGGTGTCTTCAATGACCAAAGGATAAAATTTAGTAGGTTCACGATACATATGCATTTGCTATTCAGACAATGCGTAACTAAAAGAAAACATACGTAAGCAAGCTAAGCAGTCGCCGTAATTATTATTTTGTTGACCATTAGTACCGAAGGTTGGAGCGTCATATCAGGGTGCACGAGAACAAAGTGTGACCATTTACCATTGGGCTCAAAGGCACTGATATATCCTAGAAAAGGTTTCCTACCGTAAGAGTGTCATAACTGCTTTTGTAATCACAAAAAAATATGTCCTATGAGTTAAAGACATGGCCGACGTCATACATTGTAACGTTAAATAACAATTGGGGTCTTATTCTATAAGCTATTTATTTTACGTGGACCATTTCCCTTCCATTTGGTCCTGTGTCATTGCTCACTCAGGTATACCAGCGGGTTTCATGCCTCTTATAAGCGACCCGATCATCGATCGTTTGGTAAGCGGACCTCAATGGAGGCTGCGACGGGCGCTCTGTCATCAGGGAGGCGACCAGCCTGACCACTGGCTGTCATTGGCGGCAATATGAGGTCCATTAGCCAACCACCCAATTCCCAGGTTGCTTCCCACTGACGCTTGAAAGCTGCAGATATATCTGAGTGACCAATGACAGCGGAGCAAATTGACGCGAAATGCAAAATAAAAAAATCGGCATGTGGTCAATGGGGTCAACGAGAAGATGCTGTGTTTGGGCACTCACCATTTCTTTCGACAATGAGGACCGTCTTAAAATTAGTATTCAGATAGCTGAGATTGCAAGCTGAGATTTTCCGGCTACTGTACAATAGAAAGTTCACAATTACATAAAAAAAGATAATTTTACTATATGAAGGGCCACTTTCCACTGCACAGATGTTCATTCGTTATCTATTGCGCCCATCACTGTCCACTTCAAGCACAAAAACAAGGTTTAAAATAACATGAGGTAGGACAGTGGGACGAAAGTGCGATCTCCATACGGTTCGTTTACCGCATGGGTTTAAATAATGCGCTATAGATGCGTCTAAGAAATCTAAAAAATGGCTCAGGGTTATGACCGCTAACGTTTTTCAAGGATACAGGTAAAATAACTGCTTTTTTTATTACACTCTTGCAATAAACCAATATGTTCATTTATCTGTAACCTAAAAAAACGCAGATGGGTCTTTCAGTTCACCCTAATCAGCGTTGCTCATAGATCTACCCACGAGCGTAAGCGCACAATGTACCGGCTCAAACTATTCTTCATTACTTGGCGCGTGAAACTAATAGCGCCAGAAAAAAAGCCAATTGCTTACAAAACATTCGTCAACCCTGTCTGAAGTCTGCGAATGCCGTTTCATTTCTGATTGATAGCAAGTTCATTATAACTTCAATGAGAGCAGGAAAAGGCGTTTAGGTGCATATTAAACAACTACGGATTACCACACTCAACGAGAGAATTACTAAACCACGTAAGCACTTTTACACCTTCAAAACAGAGTCAAGTTCGCACGCCTTATCATTACATACCAGTTCAAAACAATTTTTCTTACAACTAGGTACTTCCAAACCACACATCTAAATCCCAGACAAAGCCACAACTCTATATCCTCACGCACTCATTGAATGAGTTTCCATTTATATTGACAGTTGCAAGTATTCATTCTTTCCTCCGTATGTACGCTAATTGAACACTTTAAACATGTCAGTTGTTAGTACCTCTTTGTTAGAAGCTTTTCTTTCATTCGTTGGGAGTCGACAACGTATGACTCAGTTTACCTACCAGTATAGTCGTGATTCTTAAGGTCCTGTTCTTCAGTGTGTTCAGTATTTCCTCCTGGAACATTCTCTCTGTTCGCGTTATATGGAGCCCAGACGACGCACTCCACGTTCCTACCTGAAAAATAAAAATAAGAAAACGCTGCGCCTGTTACATAACACTTCGCACATTATGACTTCACTAGTGTTTTGCTAGCGGAACATCTTCCTTGGTCTCTCAATGCGGTATGTATGCGCGCGCGCCTGCGCGCGCGTTTGTGTGTGTGTCTGTGTGTGTGCGTGTGCGTGTGCGTGCGCGTGCGTGCGTGCGTGCGTGCGTGCGTGTGTGCGTGTGTGTGTGTGTGTGTGTGTGCGTGCGTGCGTGCGTGCGTGCGCATTCTCTTGTGTGTTAAGATACGCAAAGATTTTTATTCGGTGTTCTGGAAAGGGAGCGTAAACACTCTTAAAACGGCTAAAGGTCAAAAACGTTGCATTACATTTAAGTAATTTATCTTCATTTCATGATATTTTATCTCTTATTCATTTCATGAATAAGAGAGCCAGAGACCCTTGAGGTTCAATATCACATCCGACTTTTGTGCGGTCTACGGCTTGACGTAAGCATACTGCGCGCCATCTCAAGCTAGCATTGCCCTGCATTCGCCTGACTCAGAAAGCTCGTCGCTCCACTTTCCTATTTTGCCCGCACTTTCTGGCATATTACTACTGCCCGTAAAAGCGATAAGGATCTCCAGTCGTATTCATCAGAATACTCTCGGGACGTCTCTGGAATCTTTCGCTTTAGGTAGCTTGTTGGCGTTTTCAGGCTCTCGTTTCAGTAAAAAAATGCCCTGATTGAAATATTTGAACACAACTCTGTACATACATCTGGCCTGATCATTCTCCTTTAGTGCCCTACTGAGGCACCGAACGTTATTCAAGCGTGTACCTTGCCAAATAAATACATTCATGTACTTTTTGTGTGCTGGAAGGGAGGTAACAGCGCAGGACGCAGAGACAGCAGACAGGAGCGGAGGGGAGGCTTCGCTCTGTCCCGATTAAATCTGCTCTGCGCTTATAGCACCTGTAAATCTTTGTGCGCATTATGTGGTCTTTGTGTGTATGAAATGATGAGGCACTCTAGATACAAAATCACCTGTATTAAGCTGGATGAACAAAGGCTGGCTGGTCTCGTCAATGAATGTCGAAATTCCCGGGAGCAAAATTTGCACTCATTCTTACGCCCGCCGTGCAACTCATCACCCTATATAGCCAAGACAACCCCCGCCTTTCTCCTATGTCACCAACACCCCGTCCGAAACTGCACTGACTAATATGCAACACTCAAGTGCCGCTTTCCAGGGTACCATGCCACAGAGACCACTGTGATTGGATTGTTTGTATCTTTTGCACTCCGTTTTTATTCTTTTTCTGCGGATCCCCAAGTTCGGGCTAAGCCACGAATAAACGGCAAACCAATATAATAAAGCACTGTTTGGCTGCCCAAATATTCCCAGTAGTATGAAACAGGCGAGAATTTTGCACATTACCTGGCGATCGGATTCCCTTACCTTTAGGAAGGACAGAGGCACTAATATGAAGCAGGTATGCTAAGGAACGCTGTCATATGATGATCATAGGTAGACAATGGCAAGAGTTATGTGACTTGATCACAAGGCATCCGCAAGGCCCTTAGAAACATTAAAAAGCGTCACAAAAATGTTGGCATGAACTTAAACATGAAAGCATCTTGAAGTATCAGACAGCAGCCGAATAAACGGCAGGCTCCTACTTACCGAAGTAAGCCCCGATCGCTTGAGCTGCACTGCGTGCAGGGACAGGTTGTGCCGGCGTCCCATCGGATCGAGCCAAACTGGTCCGGTCAGGCCAGAAAAACTTCTCTAAGCCAGCAAAAAATAGGTACAAGGAACATCGTCACTTAGAGCAACTAAAAAGTGTACTTAAATTCTTTATGCGTATTTAATCGGCGACGATTATTTATATCTCAATAAAAAATATAGCACGTTCACATTTAGATAATTGCGACTCTACCAACTTCAGCCTTCTTTACAAGTTTCTAAGCAATGTTTGCTTGTGGACTAGTTAGGTCATGTTTTCAAGGCGGAATTCTTTTTAGTGCAATACATAGAGGGGACAAGGCAGGCCTGTCTTGTCTTCTTTATATGTTGCGCTAAAAAAAAAATCCGCTTTTTTCGAAATCTTGCAGCGTTTTTCGCTAGACTTATGTACGAAAAACATCTTCCAAATACTAGCGATTGAAAACAATTTTCGTTGAAGGCTGAGGGAAAGTTTTCAGCTGTTCTTCGTGGTATATACATTTTGGTGTGCCAAGATTGAAAAACAAGCTGCATTACTGTGTGCTCCTGAAGCTGTTTAGTACTGTCGCGTATAAGGCGCGCACTGAGATTTAAAAGAAAAATTGCTGAGGCTCAGCTTGGCTAAGCCTGGGGAATGCGAAGCATATTAGTGGCTAGGCTTGGTAATACATGGCTTTCCTTGGTTGAATACTTGGTCATTTTAATACAACCACTAGAAGCCTTCGTCGTGGGGGAAGACAACAGCATGGCTACAGCGGAACGCCGACTAACCCCGAGACGCGCGTTGGGTGAGCGCCTGGATTGCCACGGAAGCCGCGTCTGCCTGCCCGGTGGAGCGAGCGTTTCACCTACACCGAGTGTGAACGCGCGTTCGAAATGTGCGGGAATGCGCGGGTGTGACGGCTAGGGGTCCCACGGCGACGGCGCGAGATGGAGGCCGGCTCTCTCACCCGATGTCACGTGGTGTGACGTCACGGTGTCACGTGGTGTGACGTCACGGTGTCACGTGGGGGTCCCACGGCGACGGCGTGAGTGGTAGCTCTAGCAATATGCTTCGCATAAAAAAGTGGTCGCGTCCACTGCTGCTTTGTAACGGTATGAACTATAGTGAAGAATTCGCACTTTTACGTTCGGATGCTATCAAGAGCATTTGTCCGCTAATCCCTCAGGTTCAGTGGGCTGCAACATTATAGCAGGCCTTCAATTCTTACACTAAAATGAAACGGCAATTTCTTAGCGCGAATTTAGCCGCAGAAACCTGCGAACTCTACCCAAAGGAGTCTACCATCGATACTAAAAATAGCGTGATGTCAAAGTGATTTTTTCCTTATGATTTCATGACTAACACGCTGCTAGCCAACGCCACTTACGCAGCGCATTTAGTCACTTGTAGGCTAGCTGTAGGCTCTCTGTAGGCTGGGGTTCTAGGCTTGTAGGACAGGGTTAATTGCAGAGACATAGGTGAGGTCTTTGCCCCGCATTGGACGTAGTCAGTCTGATGATGATGAAGCTACGTGCATCTAAGTTAGTGCACAAAGTGCAATATAAGCCATGTATTTTTGCGGAGCCTCTCAGTACATACCCAACAAATCTGGACAAAAGCATTTTCCAACCAGAAATATTTTATGAACCAATCTTTTCATATATGCTAGGATTTAATTATTACTATAAACACAACCTCAGATCACCCGTCCACAGGCTTGCATTTTTTGCCGTTAACGTTTTTGCGATCGACAAAAGCGTTCGCTATTCTTAACTGCTCCATGCGATCGATGGAAAACGTTTAAAAGAAACATTTTACTACACATCGGAAGAAGGGGCCATTAGCTTCAATATTTCAATGTGAGTACCTTAACATTTTCTAATATTCAATATTTTTGTCCATTGATGCTGGTCATGAATATTTAATAGGTTACTCAGGTAAAAGATGTCTTTGCCATTTTGGTGCTACCAGTACATCCAGGTATAAGAAAACATGTCTCAAGACTAGGGTGCGCGATAGCAGCATGCTTCTGTGGAGCTACCACGCTGTGTCACTAAAACAGAAATGACATTTTTCGCACTCCTTTCGCAAGATACCGCGTCGCACTTTTGCGTGGGGCTGCAAACTGCGCTAAGGCAACATTTGTTATCTTTTTACCAAAATGACAGCAAAATGCGCTGTCATGCATGGCCGCCTAAATGTGTATCAGGCAGAACAAAGCGTTCGTATGCTAGTGATGTAATGGGTGCTAGTTCTGTGAGAAGCAATATCAATTTCAGAATGGGTAGCAGGGGCAAAACAGAGGTTTCTGTAAGCGACGAATTGGCGGCCAAAAGTGAAAAACTGCTGAGCAGTGATGTAGTGGTGGTCACAAGGTATTGATCGTGGACCCGCCACGCGAAAGCACCGGGTATTTGCTATTTCGGCCACCGGAGTGTTTGGTACCGAGCTTCCAGAGCAACAAAGCTTACGGGACTAAAGAAATCCGCGCGCTCTTGAGGAAACAGGCAGCGGCCTTGTGCCCTACTACACTGATAGGCTGAAGCAGGGTTGCCAGCGACAGCGAGGCCCACTGCGTTCCGGCGTCTGATCCTAAGACGACGAGATTCATCGGATTAGCTCTGGAAGCGCACGAGGGATTTCAGGCGGCGGCGGTTAAATTGGCTTCCCGATCGGGAATTGGGTCGTGACGACACCGTCTCGGCATCCTCTTCGGCCCACTCTACTTTCCTTGAATAGGTCATGCCGCTCGCTCGCCCTGTCTCGCGCCCTAACGCTATTTCTGATACTCGCAATGCATGAGTAAAATAAGGGCAGATAACGATAAGTCCTTGTTGCCAAGAGCAGGCAGATTGTCTCAATGCGGACACATGAATAACAAGGATTAGGGGTTTTTATTTGGGCTGCGACATCGTTCTTCTATTCTGCGCCGTATGGAGTACTTGGCTGAATTTTTCATGTGTTTTCGTCATGCATTCTGAAAAACATAGCACTGAAGACCCGCTTCCTACTGTCAGGAGGCGTTTCTAGAATCGTTAGTACTACATCATGATGCTTCCTGGTATCACTTACCTGGCGGACACGGTTTGTTGCGAATGGAAATGCCATGACAACAGAAGCGATGACACCAGCCCTGACAAACTGCTTCCTAAACATTTCCTGCCCTTATTTACTATACTGATTTCTACAGGGAGCATGTGTACGCGTAAATTACTTAGATTGTTTTCAAATTATCAAGAAAATTTGACAGGCGCAAGGCACCCCAAATAAGCGCCAGTCCTACAGCGCCTCCTTCTCCACCCCCGAAAGAGGATTTGGTTTAGTTAATGGGATTTCACGTCCTAAAGCGCCTCAGGCTATGAGGGATGCCGTAATGAAAGGCTCCGGAAATTTCGACCACCTGGAGTTCTTAAACGTGCAGTGGCATCTAGTACACGGGCTTCTAGAATTTGACCGCCGCGGCCGGGATCGAACCCGCATCTTCCACTACCGAAAGAGAAAGAAGAAGCTGGTGCGTGACTTTCCTAAAACCGACTTCAAAAGAAGGCCTTACACATAGCTTCAGTTAGATGGAAATTAATTAAACGCCTGAAATTAAGCAACAAATTAATCTAAATTTCGTAAACGCGAAGCTCTATGTTCTGAGCAGGGGCAACTTCAAATCTAAAGCGCTTCGCCTACCACTGCTCGGTAGGTGCGAAACAGAGCTCGGAGAGTTCAGCCATCGCCACCACAAACTACCCAAGTAATCTGTGCCATGTAATGGAGTGGGGACAAATGAAAGAAAACGTCACAGTGGTCTTACCTGCTTAACGGCTCCAACGAGGTTCTTTGAGTGCTGCCAGGCCTCGGAAGTAGGGCCCCCACGGCAGCGCACGCTGGGTGGCCGGCCGAGATTCCCTGCCCGCGCCAGGCTCTGGACGGCTCGCACCAAGAGTTCTACCGCGTCTTGCGCCACGGCCGCGTCTGTCTGGGAACACAGCCCAGTGCTCGATGAAGCCACTCCGGTGAAGTCACGGAATTCAAAAAGCAGGGCGTGGAAAAAAAAAAAACCCTTTTTCTAACCAGTCATTAGCTTACTTCTTCCTACATTCATTTTCTTGATTAACGAACGAAAAGCGTTCGCAACCGCTCCCTCTCTTCATTCTTGAGGTCACTACAACAACTACAATGACAAAGAAACCAGTTCATGGCGTTATGCTTTGAATATCTCATCTGTTCTGTCCAGTGTTGAGTTTGGCAGAAAATAATGGCGACGTGCGGTTTTCGGGTGAGACGCACTGTGATTCATGGTTATAAAAAGGGTGCCTGTTTAGTTTGTTAAGAATTGCCAATAATTTGTAATCGCATAAATTATGTGCCTCTTTGCCGTCTTTTCTAGTGAACCTAATGCTTCGTTATTTTATTTCTTTGGTACTCATGGTTGCCTCATGCTTTCTCAGCCTTTTCTTCACGACAGTCTCTCAGCACTCCGTTCATCTAGCCAAAGGATAAATGTATGTTTATTTTAATTAAAAAACAGAAATAATGCGAGCAGTATTGCTAAAATGATAGATGCCATGCATACTTAAGGCCTCGGTGAGTCCAGTCATGATCGCTAGTCTAAAGCGTAGTTACGTGTATGGATAACAGAAACTCAAGTGGTGCATTAAACTCAGGAACACAAGATGAACTGGTGCCATTTGATTCATTTTAAAATTCCTAGAGTTTGCATTACCACCCACATCCAAATGGGCAGAAAGCAATAGACAATAAAGTGATGTCCATAGTTCACACGCGTATAATGCGTCCTCCTGAGGAGAAAAGTTTTTGATCCATGATTTACCTGAACCATTTCCTGATCTAAAAGCGAAGGTCCTGAAGCAAGTTTACAAAATATTTAGGTCCAAAACTAAAAAAAAAATGGATGGGAAAAATTTGAAAGGCCTTAGAAGGAATCCAACAAAAATAATTGTAGTGAGTAGGGAAAGAAAGACAAATTTTTACAGTGTCTTCAGACCACATTTTGCTGTCAGAGAAATTTTAAACAAGACATGTACAGGTTTATTGGCACTGTCAGCTATGACAAAAATGCGTTGAGGTGTTAAAGTGGCGCATAGACACAATAGCGTGAACTACAAAAAGTAAAAATTTGAAGGCAGGTTGAGTTTGCTGTTATTCAGGCATGAAATTGGGCAGAGACACTTGAGACTCCTTCCGTGTGGGAATACAAAAGCGTTACTAACGCTGTGCTACTTCTTCGGCGTTAGCGTATTAACGCGGACGACCAACTTTCACTCCGGGTGCTTGCGTTGTCGAGGCTAGACTTTGATGTTTTCCTATTTTTGATGGTTTCCTGTTCACTGAACGAGCACGCACACAAAACTGGCCACAGTGAAATCCAGCGGCGATGTATGAACCCCCCCCCCCCCTACACACACACGCACACGCACACGCACACGCACACGCACACACACGCGCGCGCGCGCGCGCCCGCGAGCGAGCGCGCATGCACCACCTAGAACGCTGTCCTACGAACGATTGCTTCACAGTTTTGATACGAAAGTCTGGGAAGGCATACATTTGAAGGTGCATATGTCTTCGATTCGAATACCTGTCGCAAGCTAGCCTCCAACATGACTACCACATGTAAGCTATTTGCAACGACGAAATGTATGATACCACCCGTACTGTACGATAAACGGTTACGTCACATTTTTTGTACGTGAATGTCGAGAAAAGTGGAACGACATGGACGATGGCCAGTGACGGGTATATAGAGACGAACGACATATATAGAAATGTTTAAGGAGAGGTGCTGGGCTTGCTGTATGCGTCATACGGGCACTTGATGACGTCATTCTACTTTTCCTGCCATCGCAGGGATTTTCTGTACCATCTTCGAATACACACACACATTCACACGCCGCCGGTTTTTCTCATAATGGGACCAGTAATGATTTGCTGCAGTCGAAAACGTCCGGAATGGGCTCATACTGAATCTCATCATGAATAAATATTGCCATTGAATAAAAGGTAAATAAATAAAAAGGAGTGACTATAACAAACAACTACGAAGGTCATGTTGACAAAAGAAAGTTAATCTTCGTTTTGGGTGAAACTCAGCGCTTTACAAATTTGCTAAGATGCTGAAACGTACCACGCAACGCCTATATTCTTTTCGCGCTCCTCGTTTCCAGTTTACTTTTTATGTACTTGAATCGGTTAACATGACAAAAGGCGAAACATGTTTTGCAAATTAGAGAGGGGTAGGCTATGAAAATAAATGATCAAGTTGCAAAGAATGCCTTATAAAAAACAATTTCAAAGAAACATTACGTAAAGTCTCGCACATTCCTTACAATGCTAAAAAATCTGTTCCAATACGTGCTGCCCAACACCCGGTAAACTTTCATTACTAAGTCTTACCAAATTTTCCACAACTCACTTTCTAACAGGCTGTGCAAACTTCCTGTTCAGTCAGCTTAACCTGTTGCCTAATATTCAACGTTCGTGTAAGGCGTCTCCAACTCACCGTTATGGGTTTTCTCCGAGCTCTCTGTCCCAGGAAGACCGGGTAGACGCCTGTGCCAGCGTACGCCTCACGTACGGACCGGATGTCGTGCTGCCACAGCTCCTTGTTCAGCAGCTCGAAGCCACTCAGGTTGGTTCCAGAGTTTTGGAAGGCCGATAAATCCACCGTGTGCAGGTCCTGCTCCATGAAAGATATGTATTTATTTATACACAAAAATTGAGATCATACGCACTACTTACTCCCATGAGCTCTTTAAATGTTTGAAGTCGAGTATCCATCGAGGGCTTAATTATTGAGCGAGACTTTACCCTATTTGGTAGTCAGTAGTCAGTCCACTGGGCGAGATAGGCATGTGCTACCTAGTTATGAGATTGCGCAGGCGGGTGCCCCTCTAGTTTTAATTCGTTTACATCCGCATCTCTAACTCAAGAGGCAGAAAAGCAATCACAAAATCAAGTAGCACAAACCACGAACTATTGACACTATAGTTAACAGCATCGGGTAAACTGCACGGACTCAGAAGCCGCCTTACGCTCCCTCGACAAAGGTAGTTTAATAGCTTCGTACTACGTTACTCTGTTTACTCTGGAATAACCCATCAAGCCGGTAAAGTACGACTTACTATGGCATTTCAATGGACAGCAGAGACTATCTTAATAATGGAAACACTGAAGCTGAGGCAGCGGCTAGGCTTTCTGAAAAAACAATGGTAATTCTGAGCTTCCTCGTTTCAACTACCTGTGTTGCGCTGACTTCTGAATTGTATCTGTTCTCATGTGATCGTAAACATGCGGCTTCGCTCGTATTCTATGCAGTAGAACTTATATTTATTCATTATTTCCACTCGCTGTTTCATTTCAACTAAACAGACGTCGAAAAACTCTTATCCGCCATTTGCGATTTGGAATTGCCTACATAAGGCTCTTCGCACACAAAATCGCCACCACACATTGTCCAAAATTTGCAGGTGCGCCCTCGGAGAAGAGAATTTTTGTACCTAACCAAAGAGTAAGGTTTGCATGCTTTGCTAGCGATACGCTTCGGCTCGTCAATATTTTGTGTGCACTACCACTGCTACGAGTGGAAAAATTGATTTCAGAGCTTTTTTGGTTACGGAAAAGCTCGGTAATTCAAAAAGCGGAGTTCTACAAAGCTGAATCCTGTGCATATCTGGCTCCTTTTAATGCAGAAACCTGGAGTACATTCCGCCACTTCAATGGCCCTGCATCGCGTTACATTTATCAACTTCAACACAGCCATTTCGCCTAAAAGGCAGACAATAACACTTGGTGAAATTGATTACTAGCAAAAAAGGGCATGAAATTTATATACAGTCGCGGTGAAAAGTCTCTGACTTCAACCCTCTCTCACAACAGAAGTGCATTTGTCAGGTGACACCCCCATGCAGTGTGGGATAGTTCGCAACTTGAAGGGGGGGGGGGGGGGGGGGGGGGTCGGTTAGAGACCTTTGACCTCGACTGTACCTAGTGATACCACCATAAGCGCTGGCATTGTTGTACCTGATGCTTTGAGTATTAATAACTTTGACACTGGAACAAAAAACCGCAGAAGTGGAAAGACGCAAATACAAATCGAGCAGGTGCAGCTGAAAGTCATGGTATATCCGAGAGCAAATGAGATAAACATACCAAAGTGGTGACGACGTAGTTATGGTACTCTGTGATGATGCCAATTTTCTGCGCCTGAAAAAGAGTTTTTAATGATGTCAGAAATGAAGAGACGTTTATGTGGTCATCACGCGACTTTCATACCATCAGGCGTACTCAGAAATCTCTCTCTCTCTCTCTTTGCTCGGAAGACTAGAAGTCGACATATTTTATGATCAGGTACAAAGGCAAGTTTTTACAGGGTGTCTCACGCAGCATACGCAAACCTCTTGCGTGATACACTTGTGTCACTTAGACAATACCATCGCCGGCTACTTTCATGAAGCACGAAATGAAGAAACATCTGTTTCCTCAGACTTCCTTGCTAGTTTCAAAACCACAGGTGGTTTAAATTAAACCCCATTCCTTAAATACGTCTTGTGCTATAGTCCCGTCATGTTCCAGCAAATAAATTTTCACTATTGAAATAAATTCATCCTGTTAACAAGCCAAATAATCACTATTCGCCACTTAAATAAGCATGTGTCTGTGAAGGGAGGGGGGTGTTGAAATTACAGATCTGACATTTAAAACTAGCCGCATGAGCCGGGGAATTCTACAAGACCTTCCATTCGAAATCTCTATGGCACCCAAAGAAGCCGCTGGTAACGTAGTTACTCTAGTTTAGTTACACAAATGCTCTTATACTCTGAATAAATGGCAAGAAATATACGATGGCAGTTACAGGATTGTGTCCGCATTCGTTCTGATCTGGTCACCTTTGCGCGACCATAAGGCATTGTCATGTTCGCGCCAATAGAGCTGTCAACGCAGGTGAACTTTCGACAACATTCTACTTTTCCCGATTTTCCAAAGCTTTTCTGTCAGTTTGGAGAAACTGTTTATGATGGCCAAGTGTTTTCACAAATTTCGCCATTTATTTATTTATTTATTCAAACTGCCCCCAAAGGCCCTCATTCGAGGGTATTACATGGGGGGGGGGGGGGGGGGGAGCAGGTACAAGGCGTTGGTTAGAGGTTATATTAATGCATTGAAATAAAACAAGTACAAATCACAATTATTAATAAACAAGTACAAATCACAATTATTAATAAAAATAGGCATCCACAAAAAGAGACTAATGACTACACATTGCAGAAAAATTTCAGGAATAAATAACACATCACCGCAGCAAGACAACGCCGAAAAAGGAAGACGATGTACAACTGAAAAAAAAAATACACAGACAATGCGTCGAAAAAGTATCCTGACGTACAGCTGAAAAAAAGTTCCTTTTTATTTTTTGAAACATGAGTGACTAAGGCGTTGTAACTTATATATGTCAGATTCTCAGGCAATGTCTGATAGTAAACAGTTTCATTCAGTTATTGTGCGCGGTGAAAAAGACCATGCATAATAGGATGACTGGAAATTAGTGCGTCAACTTTGTAAGGATGATCACGACGTTGAGAGATAACCGGCGGGGGCTGAAAGAATTCGCCATGAAGGGAAGGATGATGATGAAGCTTGTACAAAAATGATAGGCAAGAAATTTTACGGCGCAGTGCTCACTTTTCTAACTCGGCTTTAGACATCAATGAGGTGACGCTGGGGAAACGTAATAATCAGTAAAGATGAATCGCGCAGTACGCCTTTGCAAGCTTTCTATGTTACTGATGATATAAGTCTTGCCGCCGCGGTGGCGCAGTGGTTATGGTGCTCGGCTGCTGACCCGAAAGACGTGGGTTCGATCCCGGCCGCGGCGGTTGAATTTCTTTGGAGGAGAAATTCTAGAGGCCTGTGTACTGTGCGATGTCAGTGCACGTTAAAGAACCCCAGGTGGTCGAAATTTCTGGAGCCCTCCACTACGGCGTCTCTCATAGCCTTAGTCGCTTTGGGACGTTAAAACCCATAAACCAAACCAAACCGATACAAGTCTTATGAGGAATCCAAATGGCAGACGCGTATTCACTTTTCGGACGGATTCATCTGGTATATGCTAGTTTTTTTTACGTGTTCCGGCCACTTTTAAATTATGTCCCAGAAGTCTGAAAGCGTGATTAGCGGAGGCAAGAGTAGCTCACTGGTTTCCTTAACGTGATACAAAGCTGTTGTACTTGTTTTACGAAACCGCAAAACCTGACTGCTAAATTTTTTTTTATTGGAAGAAATTGGAACAAATATCAGTTCTTTTTGTTCTCTCTGACCCTCTAACCATTAGAACGTACACCACCGTAAAGACTTCATTTTGATTATTTCCTCGTTTAACTTCCTAGAACGCTCTCTCAATAAAATCTCCAAAGCACTTATCCTAGGGTTTCCGTTAGCTATGCTAGTATACCAGCGACACGGTAGATTTCGTGAGAAACAATAAGTTGCATCTGTTACGTATGTCCTGTTCTTTTCATGTTATGTCAACGTCTTCTAGCGCAGTAACTTTATTTCAGTCGTTTCTTTCGAAAGTTCATTGTAATTGTCAAACGTTTGTGACACTTCTATCGTCTATATATATATATAGAGAGAGAGATAAAATGGCGAGGTCGTGCGAAGCCAGTAGTAAAAGACGGGCGAATATTGACTGAAAACATTTTGCGGGTTGCTCATACGCATCCTTGTCTTATCAATCTATTTCTATTCATTAAAATAAGGGGTTCTTTTGTAGTGATCTCTCTCACTTCATGCTCTAATATCTACATTTACTACGCGCGAAGCCGTGAAAGAGCACTGCTGTGCGAACGCAGCGTACTCTATGCAAGTATATATCGGCCACACCCTTTTGCGCGCGTTAAAGTGTCATGTGTGATGAAGACAGTGCAGATAAAAGCTTCAATAAAAGCTTCAATAAACATTCAACTAGGAATCAGACGTGTGCAATTTTTCTACCAAAACGTTAAACGAGCACATACAAGAAGCGTGATCTGCAATAAAAACTTGGACACGTTATTCGCTGTGCACACGCATTTACAATTATGCGAAAGCCGCAGGCACATTGAAAGAGGCATCTGCGGGATACGAGCTATGCTTCATGTAAACTCTGGCTTCGTATGAAACGCGTTGTAGTTACTGCCAACTCCTTATGACCTCCGCGGCTTAAATTAAAGACAAACAACACTTTCAGAGACCGGTAGACACGTTGACAGTTGCATTAAACCAATATGACTAGATGTAAATATCCCAGTTCTCAGAAAGAAACAATACCGCACTTAATAGTGTCTGATTTCGAAGCTATGAACCAAATTTCTGCCCAACTCCCCTCAACGCCGACCCCCGAAACGGCTTCCAGTACGATAGAAATACATTGCTCGGCATGTTTAAATTGTTAGTTTTAGATTACCGAGATCCGTCTGAGCAGAGCAGTGGGCCGCTGAAAAAACAGTCGCAACTTAACAAGCTTACGATTCCTACAACATCCGGCAGCAGTGACCATCGACTGTATTTCAGGGAAGGGAAGCAAAATCTAAGCCATAAATCACATTCAATGAGATAAAGAAAACAATATTAATGCAAACGTAGGTGGCTTAAAGTTGAGGAAGAAGAAAGAAATCAGCTATCCAAAAATTTATTGAAAAAATATATAAGTTAGCACCGTCCTCTTTTTTTTTCTTACGCTCATTATTCGCTATTCTTGTTCTTTTTCACGAAACATTAAGCATGTCTGTTGGGGCTGGGTACTGGTTAGCCGCAGGCTCCTTCGCATTCACTTGGCGCCTCTGCTAGTGTTTGCTCAGAAGCTTCAACTCTAGCAGCGGTCACCACGGACTGAGATTAATGGATCGTTCACTGTTTGAACCGTATGTTCTTTGTTTGACCGATGAAGTAAGCCAGAGCATGCATGCATAGCTCTAGGGATTTCTCCACTGGTATGTGTTTCCCAGTGAAGCCTGTGTTTCCCCGTGAAGCAACAAAAAACTATTGCATAGATTTTTTTCAGGCCCATTTATTAGCGACAGCTGTTAATGGCACATTATCCCAGTTTCGCGGCAGAGTACGCTCTTCGCACAGTGTACAAATGTGGCAGCTTAGGAGATTGCCAACACGGCAACAATTACACCATGGGCAAGGTAATTAGCAGGTAGCGCACTGCCGCCAACAGCCTTAAAGAAGGCAACGTGAAGAACGAAGGATCTGGCAGCTGCAATAGAGTCTATGCAAAATTTATAGTGTCTATAAGCTAGAGTGCTGCTCCACGTGGTTGCGTGTAGGCAGAGGACAACAGAAGAAACCAAAACAAGATGAGGAATGGCACTGTTTTACATTTTACTCCTAGAATGGCCTATTTCTTGAGATTTACGCTTTGGCCCGATAACGTCCGTGCAGCTTTGCTGGTGGCTGCACAGAAGCCTGTCTTTTAGAATGTTGTAAGTACATTGAGTGAATATGCCAGCTCAGCCGTCATGCCTTCGCTTGCTGAATATGAAAGCATGTTATAAAACAGAGCAAAACTACCCACTCTGCCAGCACCCTCTGATTTAGCCGTTGTTTTGGCACCCACCAAAATTATCTTGTGTGTCTTTGCCCGTTCAACACAGCACGTCAAGAAATGCTACCTGCAAAACCTTACCAACAATAACGTCGTGCTGCTTAATGTCGGGATCCCGCGACAGCCTTTCGGCAGGCAGTGTGGTACAAGGAACAAGCATCACAAGTGCGCTATCGCTGCAGAACAGCTATTGCTTATTCTACGCATTAGGTAGCACGACGCCAAACTAGGAGCACATTTTGAGCTTCTCTGTGCCTTACGTGTTTGAGCACGTCCGCCAGCCGCTGCGCGGTCAGGTCCAAGACGATGTTATTCTCGCCGGCCTTGGAGATCTCTCGCAGCAAAGGACGCGGATCTTCCTTGTTAAGCAGAAGCCGCAAGGATGCCGGGACAGGCTGGCCACCGGGCAAAGGCATGTGGAGGAGACTGCGCAGCCGCACAAGCGCTGGAAAGGGGGTGAAGAAGGCACCATTCACGCGGAGAGGCAATCATGTTGGAGAGGAGGAATAACCGCGAGCTTGGACGAGACTTAAGAATGAGAAGAAGGCAAAACGAGCGGTAACTAGCAACTAAAGTTTATTGGGAAAAAAAGACATGTTGCAGCAAAGGTTCCATCTGCGCATAGCGCACGTAACACCCTTACATTGCGAGAACTAAGATAAGGACACTTGGAACACGCGAGATGGATAAGGAAACAAATCGAAACGAAACGAACACAAAAAATGATGCCCAGGCTTAGCTTGGTTAAGCCAAGAATGCGTTGCATATTGCGCGGTCTTTTTGCGCGAGGTATTGCTTGGCGGCACTCGATTTTCTCAGCACCTTTTCCTCCGTGACGTATGGATGGATGGATAGGAGCGCCCCCTTTGAAACGGGGCGGTGGCAACCGCCACCATGCTCAGCCGTCTTTTTTTTTCTCTCTTTTTTTCATTCTTTTCTTTCTTTCTTTCTTTCTTTTTTCTTTTTTTCCGTGGTTTGGTGACGTCACGTCACGTGGTGACGTGACGTCACGAAACCACGTGACGTGACGTCACGTGGTTTGGTGGCTGCCCGGCCGCGCCCAAGGGCTGAACTGAGTGATTGCAATATGCTACGCATAAAAACGAAGGATATACCTGTCACAGGTTGCCTATCAGCGGCAATCATGATCAGAAGCGGAGTGCATTTGGTCTGCTAACCATGGAAGCGACTTTCCCTGGAGAGAGCTTTGACTCGCAGGTACAGTCGCAGACAAAATAAAACTTCGTACCTTCTTAATCGCTTTCTTAATGAACATGCGATAGCAATCTGAAGTTGGCCCGCGCCCAAGTATCGCGAAAGTCCCCTTAAATTTTTCATGTACGCTCGCTCCAAAAAGTAGATAAAGGGTGCTAGCTGGGATTAGTGGGTCGATTAAGGTAAAAGAGTGGCTTTTATTAGTGTAATCCATTATAATCATCCTAATCCTGGTACTGCAACATTCTATTCCTTGCATTTTAAAATTTTGCGGTGATGCTGACGTCACAAGCCTCTTGGCCAATCAGAGAATCGAGTTACGGAGAAACCGTGTGGTTTTTTCAAGGCGACAACCTAAATGCTTTGGCATTAATACCGGCCACACTTTCAAGGTTAATTTTTTCCGACTTGTTACTTAGTAAAATTTATTAGATGTTTTATGCATACGCACGTTAATGCCGCTTGCGCTCTTGCGCGCCAGTGCTTTTCGGTTACGTAACGTTAAGCAATGCGAGAAAAGAGTTGGAACGCCGAAGGCTGGTCGGTGTTTTTCTCTCTCTGATTGTACTTACCACCAGAGGACGTCAGGAGGGACATATTCTCGGTAAGGAGGAAAAATTTTAGGTAATTTATACTAGCCTTATTGAAAAACACAACCGAAAATTTTCTGTTGTCATAAAAGACTTTTCTGTAGCAATCTGTAGGGACCTAATAGAAATTCTCGTAACAACAGGACTTTCTGTAGTATTGAGCAGTCTCCTGTCGTAACGACAAAGCTAGTTCTGCCGCAACAACACACAGCTTCACAATACACCAGAAAAGCCTGTCGTACTGACAGGACGACAGAAATTTCTTTGTAATTTAGGACCGGCTAATGAATCTCAAGAGTTAATGCTCAAGTATTGGCGCTTTAAACGCCACAGTGCACCGACTGCGCACATCGCCGATGCGATGATTAGCATTTTTGCGAAGTATAAATTTGCCGCAGGTTCGATCAACGATTATTATATCAACGATTATACTGAGGTTCTTTTTTGTTCCCGGAGGGTCAGTGGCTATGACGCCCGGCTGCTTACCCGAAAGACGCCGGTTCGATCCCGGCCTTGGCGGTCAAATTTCGATGGAATCGAAATTCTAGAGGCCCGTGTACTGTGCGATGTCAGTGCACGTCAGAGTACCCCAGGTGGTCGAAATTTCTGGAGCCCTCCACTACGGCGTCTCTTATAGCCTGAGTCGCTTTGGGACGTTAAACCCCAATAAAACAAACAGATCTTTAAATTTACGATGCAGTTTTGTAGGAAGAAAAATATTTTAGTGATTAGCGGCTTACTATCACCTGGTTAAGCCTTGGTATGTTTATAGCGCACATAAAGCAACCTCCGGTTCACTTTTTCGTCGTGAATACTTAAAAAATAACAGTGACACTTCTAAAAGTGTATGCCACATCTTCGGCGGAATTAATAGCCCTACGTACTTGTGACAATTTAATGGCAATTTGGGCACTGGCGGGGCCATGCGCAATGATAAAACATGCCTTTCCTTTCATGGTGGACGTGAGCCTCTAGCACGCAAAATGTGTACTCCTGTTGCGCGAAGGCGGAAGCAACTGTTATTTGTGATAACGGCTCTAGTGTGCTAGTCTGACAGCTTTTGTCTATCTCAATATGGCAGCTGCACCCGAGACTTCTACGAACAGAAGCCGCAGGAAGCGATGACGTACGCTGCCTCCTATTTTGCTTTCTGCAAGTTCTTCGTGAAAACCTTCTTCGAATTTGGGACGCGATCAGTCAGCCGGTGCTCGAGTTTATTGTACCTAAATTTTCGCAGGAAGAACAGCACTTCCAAAATTAGTTCCATGTTCAGTAGTTTAATGCCCAGCATACTGTTTTTTTTTTACTTTCGTGGCTCCTAAGAACGGTGGCGCCCAAAAAAATTTGTAGTCTAGCTCGCCGTCCAGGTGAACTATCGAGATATACAAGTAGTCTAATCATCAAAACGCCAGTTTAATTTCAAAGCAACTCCCTGGTTGTAGTTAAACCATGTGTCACTCGGCTCTAATGCAGAATATTCCTGTCCGAGTATATGAGAGCATTCTAGTTTGAATGATTATAATCACCTATAGGAAAGCTCAGCAGCTCTCAAACTCTGGAGTTGTTAGTAATGGTGTGGAATATTGTGAAGTCTATAAGATTTAACTATTTCAAAACTTGTGTGTTAAGAAATTAATTTAGGCTGTCGTGGGGCTATGCAAGAAAAAGTGTATTATAGAGCTGGCAGAAACACGTCTGATAATTAATCCCCTGCGATTGTTCCGTGCTCATGTGCTGATCTACAGGGCGGCGCGAATAATTACCGTTCATTAATGCTACATCAATAACGGAGAGGATTCGAACGAGTTTGGTGGCAGATATTCCTGCCATGCAGAGGATGCAGCTGGGTTTATTTTGAAATTTATACTATTACTGAAAAATTATGTTCGCCTACGTTGTCGAAAGGTCTTCACGAAAAGTTGGAATGCAAAGCCTTGTCATGACACTTGGGGCGGCTGTACTGTGCAAAAGCCACCGCAGCGGCCTAACTGTTTAAATTAGTCTTTTCGCTTTACCTTTTCAAGCAACTAAGACAGCAATTTTTTCTAGGGCCTGAAGTTGCGTATTTCCAACGGTACGTCCACTGATTTATGATAACAATGAGAGCGTGACTCACACGGCTATATCAACATCTAGTTATGGTATATCGTAAGTACGAACGTTAGCTTCCGAACGTTAGCTTTTTCTTTGGGGTAAGGGGCGAAATTTGTGTTAGCGGAATCTCCGTGCAGAGCCACAAATATATCAGCGCCTACACCAGGATCAGCGCCTTACAACATGGAAACGACACTGTGTGCTGCCTCAGATGCGTACTTTCTCGAATGCGTACTCAATGCGAACCAAAAAAGACGGCATTTGCCGACGTATCTCCGCAGGAATAGACAAATGACTTTGGCATGTATGAAAAGAAAAGTGATGCGCAGGGTAGAATATTTAGGGAGAGGGGGCGAACGCTTGTCTGGGCAAGGACAGAGTACAGAGGGGAAAGCCTAAATGGGGTGCAGATAAGGCCAGGAAGCTCGTACGATGAGTTGGCACATGGCGGCCTTCAATTAGACGAACTGTCGCGGAAACATCAAGTTTTCGCAATTTCGGTCCACAGTGTTTCGTGCGGTTACGCCGACCTGATTTGTGCTGTCATGATAATGCTTTGGGAGCGAGTGGCTGGGAAACAAAACACTGCCCTGTCGTAAACATATTCACAGGAAAATGCTACAAAAACATGCTCTGTGGAACAAGGCTCTCTTACATGACACTGTATGACGCAGGTCCGACAACAGTAACAGCACCGAAGGGATTATCAGAGGTGCAACAAGAAAAGTAACTGCTTCAATTAGTCTTTTCACTGTACCTTTTCAAGCAACTAAGACAGGAATTTTTTCTAGGGCCTGAAGTGGCGCAATTCCAACAATACGTCCACAGATTTATGATAACCATGAGAGCGTGACTCACACGGCTATATCAAAATCTAGCTAGGGTATATCGTAAGTACGAAGGTTAGCTTCCGAATTGCGTTCAGTATTGATGTGACCCCGCAGCTTTGCGCACAGTGCAAGAACTTATACTAACTTAACCGCGAGGCCACATGGTTTGAAACTTTAACACTCGAATTGAAGTGGCTAGGAGATGCATTATTTCCAGGAAGGACCCAATCTTTCACGTGATTATTTTAGCCCCGCAGCCATCTATTATTGGTCTTTCAATAAAATTAACCAAAATAATCTCAATTCCTAACGACGAAATATGCGCCAAATGCTGTTTTTTTTTATCGCACAAAATATTACTCTGAATAAATATGCCTGTTTGCATGAAGGATACCGCATGTCAACAGGCGTGATTAATTTCCCACGCCCCAGTACGTAGGAGCCGTGTCAAAACTATTCCAAGTGCGCAAGATTAATGGTATTTCGCTGTTGTGTCTTCGCTTTAAAATACTTCCTCTCTCCGATTATCAATTTTATTTTTAAAAAGTACTGGTTCCAGATGGTGGAAATCAGTAGGAAGTGCGTCTAATAAAGCATTGTTCCAAAAACAATGCTCCAAAGTTGTCGCCATCCGTTTCGTCAGTAAGACGCACACACTAGGGAAATCATGAAGGGTTATTAACTACCGACTTCGTGAAGACGACATGCAAAGAATCAGAATAACGGATTTCGTAATCAGAGCTCATTGAGGTCCCTGTTCTTTGAACTGCTAAAATAAAACTGCGTTCTATCCTGACCAGCAAAAGATTGTAGAAACGAAGGCATGTCAGTGACGTGGCTAAGAAGACGTGCTTCATATTTTCGGGCCCTCATTCATTTGTTTTTGTTTATTTCGTCATTTTTTTATTTAGTGCTCATTTATTTATTTCGGCACGTTTCCCCCGTGAATGCTGCATGACAAGAGGAGAGAGAAACAAATTTACGCACATGAGTAACATGAGTCATGAACATAAAAAAAAAACTTTACCGCGCATAAAACGCAAAGTAAAAAACATTAGATGCAATCACCTGCACATTAATCTTATTTCAAAGGCAGAGCGCGGGCAGCGCTAGAAAGTGGGGCCTAAATTTCTTTGATACAAGAGGAGAACGATATTTGAAAATGTCACTGCGATCGTTGAATATTGAGCTTTACAGTCATGATAGCTTTTTTTCATGATGTATTACAAAATTTCAAATAGTTCTTTGTGACGGGAATCGTCGACACTTCATTGACGCCTGTAAGCGCGCCAAAGCATTAAACCAGATCGCATCCGAAAAAGTTTCAGAGGCAGCTGTGAAAAGTACAAGTAGGAAATGTGGAAAAAACAAGAAAATAGAGAGCTTTTGGTTTGTAACACTTTTTCTTCCGACCCATTGTTTTCCACTTTATCCAGCGGTAACCGTCGCCTGTGTTGTAAACACAGACTATGTCATTCGCCAGATCTCCTAAGAAAGGTGGTATTAACAAATGGTAAAGGTCAAAATGGTCTAGTTAGACATTACGGTCCCTCAAACATTCTTATTCGACGAAGAACTGTCAAGAAGCAGCAGCGAAACCTTTGCCCTCCACATTCTACTAATCTAGTGAGAAAGTGGTGCAATACCTCTTCGCTAAGCCGTCAAATATACTGCAATATAAACACTACTTGAATTCTCTTTGCTGAAACTACTTACTTGCATTCTCTGTGTCATTCCGTATTACGGGGCATGCTGAGAAGCAACGTATACGATCCGCAATCTATTCCTTTGATTCGCACCGATATTCCGCCAAAACTGAACTTATCTTTGATTGGCAACCAGTACTTTTGTTTTGCATGTGCTTTTCTGCCAGTTGTTCACAACTCAAGCCTTAGATCTATATTTCTTACAACAGTACCAAAATTAGCAAGTTGAATGCCCTGCTAAAAGCTATCATTGGCTAATCGGAAGAACTTCTCAAAGGTGATACGCGGGTGTTTTCGTGATCGCCATCGCTTCGCGTTTGTGTAAAAGAATAGCTCTGCAAGCATCCAACATCCGCTGCTTGCTCGCACGAAGGCTCCTGTTGCCCTAGCTTTTTGTGCCTAGCTTGCGACGATGCTAGTAGCAACGCTATTTCTTAATTTTTTATCGAAGCCAGCATTGCCTTCTTTTTTATCGCAAATCCTGTCTATAAGAACTATTTCCACCGCCAAGATTCCAACACCAGCTGAGCTCACCTTCTGGCCTCTCGTAGACGACTGTGAAGTGCGTCCAACGCTGGGCTTCGACAAGGTCCCTCACTGCTCGGGCCAGCTCCTCGGCCGAAGGCGTCAACGTCAGAGAGACAGAGTCGGGAGCCACGCGGTCATCTCCAAAGTCCTCCCGGTGCAGATAAATGTGCGGCACCCGGTGCCTGAAGCAGGCGCTGCGCACCAGAGATGCCGTCTCCGGCAGCCGTGGACCCAGAACCGCCAGCATCCCCTGTTCCAGGAGCCCGCACACTGGTGTCCCATGAAATATACGGTAAGAACGTCATTATTCCGTGCACTTCCTGCAACAAAAAAATGGCAGTGGCATAGCTTAGCTATGCCAGGATGTACGTAGCGAGAGGTACGGTATATCCCTGGTCTCGTATCCTACGCCGCACAGCGTCGGCCTCCCTCTCCTTGGCCGCCATGACAGTGTGGTTTTTCTACCGCAGCATCACCATCATTCATACACCACAATCCTCCTCCTACCCTTGTCGCGCATGCGCAATAGAGCACGGCACGCCAGCTGCGTGTCGCGCATGCGCAGTTGCTCTCTAGGTCGGAGGCGAGCAGCGTCGGTATAGTGTACTAGATTAGGTGTAGTGGGGCGAGGACTGGAGACGCTGTGCAGCTATAATCCCAGACACGCCTAGGTGGCGTTGCAGTACCTTTCACCTGGGTCATCGTCCGCACTCCCGCATGCTCCCACTCAAGCGGCGTTCTGGCGCGCGCATCGAATGTATTTTATGAAGTCGATTCAACGCTAATTCTATGGACGCTTAAAAGAAAGAAAGCATGCAACACTACATATACTGCTTACAAGTAGGGCTATGCGGAGACTGCGATAAAAACAAGGAACCTTTTACCACACACAGAACAGCATTTATTTTATTCAAAAATATACAGCACTGAAGGAAAAAGTACTGAGAAACCGCAGTTCACGTGCTCCTGCTGAGCTTAAGATGTTTAGCTCGCTGCCGTTTTGTGGCATTTGAGCTATTCAGGCCCTTAATAAGGAAGTGCAAGCGCGTGAGTATGTAAAATGAAACAATTTTTACACTCACTTGTTCCCTGTGCTGATCGCAACCAACACTGTTAGAGCTCAAAAAGTTCGCTTTTACTTGTGACGCAACATCACAGATGCTGTTGGCATGCAGCTCTGTTACACTAAAACATTTAGTGAATATATTTTCGAGTGCAAGCATGAAGTTGTACAGCACTTTTGATGGGTACAACATCCACCCCAGTCACATTGCTCAGTAAAGCTAGAAGGGAGGCGGTCAGAAGCTGCTGCTGCTGGCTCAATTAGTAGTATCTTCTTACACGACGCACAGTTGAGGCTGAGCACGCATTTTCGTGCTACATATCCAGCAGTGTAGTATATAAGGCGTGCATCGCTTCTCTCAATCACAAGTGAGAAGTGTTGAGCACTGCTGCGAGGGATTGTTTTTAAAGAAATTTCTGCTTCCTCGAGTTTGCCTTGAGCAAGCATCTCATCAATCCTTTTTGGCCCAGGCTGTGAGCATTCCCGGTCATCAACACTAATCAGTGCACTAACAATGTCAGGCTCAGCATTAGCGCCATCAACGCTTCTGGCTAGGTTATAAAAGGAAAGGCAATTAACTGTAATCAAGAACTGCTCTGGTGAGGGGTGGGCATTGCAGCCACTTGACTGACGAACAATGCCAAAGAGGTTTTCAAGAGGGTCAGTGCTAAGCCGTGACGTCATCATGTATTTGAACCCAATAGTCTGAGTCAGGTACTGCAATAGCGAAAGTGTACTCATGATAGTGACTCTGAATCCCGTTGATGTCGATTCACTAACAAAACCACCCTTACATGCTTCCCATCTCTTTAAATAATCCAGGAAGTCCATAAGGGCGGCTGCATCCGCAGAATTTGGCCTCAATGCCTGAGCTGCATACCGGGATGTCATGAGATTAATCAGCTTCTCAATCCTTCTGCAAAAGCAAACAGCAGAAATGTAAATCATCAAACTATGCTTTCAAATATGCAGAAAAAACTGCTAAATGCCTACTTACGTCGATCTCGAGTGGGCTTCTTCGAAAGATACTTCGGAAGGTTCGGCAGTATAGTGGGCACGGCGTCCGGTGAAAGCGATGGCTTTGCACGCGGAAGGCGCACCTCTTTTCCATCAATTACATGCACATAGTCTCTCAAAATGTACTTATCCTCGAAGTGCAACTCACAAAGAGCGTCAGTCACTTCTAAAGCCTTGTCAGCGCGATGAAGGTTGCGCTCCCAAATCCGGCGCTTGCATTCGTCATCGGGGACTCCAAACAAAGAAAGTTTTGGCGAGTTTTTAGCGCCACTATACCCCGTCCTGCAACCAGGCGCGAAGCAGTAGTTCCTGCGTCGAGGCTTCATCGTGAAGAAAAAACACAGTACACCACGAACATCGGAGCACAGCGAAGCGTCAACACACAAGAAGCACGTCGAGACAGGCAAGCCGGCAAGCAGCCGCTGCGCCGCGCCGGAATCCCCAGGTGAAAGGCGCAGCTGCGCCACCTCGCGGCCGCTTGAGATTTCTGGGATTTGAGCTTCACGCGCGCAGCCTACCAGGGCCTTCCCTCGGCCCACTACACCTAATCTAGTACACTATAGCGTCGGCACGCGGTGCCGGAAGCTGTGACGTCACTCGGCGGCTTTTCTCGGTCGGAGACGAGCGGCGCGGCATGCGGCGCACAAGCTGCGCGGCTGTGATGTCACTCCGCTCCTCGCGCATGCACACAAGTGGCGCCGAAGGCTCACAGCAAAACGGCCAGAGTGTGGGTAATGTAGCTCTCGCTGCAATAACAAGTCTGTGAGCACTTGAGTCTCCGAAGAAACTTTACTCGTAGAGAAGGAGATTTCCTCGCGGAAACGAAATGACATACGTTTGCTGGTGTGGATACTAACCGGGCCTTTCCAGTTCAGAAGAGCGTGTAGTCGGGCTAGTTGGTTCTGCATAGTATATAAGTGAATTGCGCAACAACTTAGACAGGACACAGAAAGAAACACATACAAAGAAACACGCTCGTGAACTGTTGTATGTGTTTCTTTCTGTGTCCTGTCTAAGTTGTTGCGCAATTCACTTATATACTACGCCTTTCCAGTGAGCGGAATATAGCGCAACGTTGCAAATGACGCAGCACACTCAAAGTACAGCAGCAACTCGCCGGTAGATACGTCCTCCCACGCAAGTCACTCAACAAAGAAGGTTCACTACTTCGACCGATGCAAACAACGATCTTACGCAGACCACTCAGGCCCCACACCATGCATGGTTCTACGCACAACCAATCCCAAACATGAAAATTTTGCAAAGTGCTATCGTCCTCCGCACATCACGATGCTAACTGTCAAAAACCAGGACGAGAAAACCCTCAGACCTCACACTACCGAGGCCGACTCTAGTAACTTTAGCAGACCAAATTCCTTTATTTGCGCGAATAAAACACTCATCAAAACTGCTCCAAGAATAAAAGCATCTGTACAGCAACCCCGAGCTTAGGGTCTCCCACTACGACTAGTATTAATTACACTCTTCTTCTCTCCCGGTTAGCTTTGACCCACTTTGTATTAATGAACATCCGTTTTGCTAGCACATCCGAGGATATGTGTTTCTTACGCTAATTACATAATGAGGCTTACAAGCACGCAAGGCCGGCGGTCAAGAGCAAGAGACTGGCATGCCCGGACCTGTTTTGTAAATAAAAAAAATTCTTGGAACAAGCCGCCATAAGCTCATAAATTTTGGGCTGCGAGTGAGCGCCGAATATGTCTGCTTCTTGCTACTCGTCCTGTCTTCAGCGCGTCTAACCCACATTATGAATTCCTATGAACTAGGCTCGCTAACCATTTTCTTCCTAGTTACCAGCCCTGAAGTAACAGGCGCTTTTAACGGGCGGTGCAACGGAAAAAATGAATCACGAAACGAGCGGATGAGAAATCTGGCACGTCATCTGAATTCTTTACTGTCGGCTATCTTTCGCACTTTTACAAGAGCGGTTTACGATAAAACTATGCTTATCGCTCCCAAAGCCCGGGAGTCAAAAAGTGAAGTTTTTTGTCTGCTGGACGAGCATACTTTGCATCGATATTATTGCGCTCGATTCTACCACATCATTTTGACTGCTAGCCAGTCTTTCTTATTGGTAGCGCCAGCAGCTAAGAAACCATCTCAGTCGTCAGCTTTGGTGTCAAAAGCAATGCGGACCAATCGTGTAAAAGCAAAGGAACCAATTAGGATAGAGCCGAACGCAGTCCGTCCTTAGGTTACATCTCGAGAACATTGCGGCATAAGGTGTGTTCTTCACCCGCATTCCAGCATATTCAGGCACCTAAATAGGAAAAAAAATAATATGTGCTCTTTAGCGAAAGAAAACTATGCTGTCCGTCGTTCCAAACTATAAAACAAAACGGTTGGGCTAGAAGTCTTCGGTTCTGCTGCGCACATCGGAGCGAGTGGTATTTACAGTCGGCAGCAAAACTCCTCCTGCTAGGGCCAAAGCATTGGCCGGCAGTATGGTTAAATAAATAAACAAATAAATAAATAAATAAATAAATGAGTGATTGATTGAATGAATGAATGAATGAATGAATGAATGAATGAATGAATGAATGAATGAATGAATGAATGAATGAATGAATGAATGAATGAATGAATGAATGAATATTGCAATGTAGTCACGTAACCAGATTGACGGTGATGCGTGGCAGTACGAGGTTAAGTGCAGGTTTCCCCCATCGTTATCAATACCACGCAACTGGCTCGACGGGAAGGGCGAAAATAAACTGGTTCCCAAGACGTGCGTCCCCTAAATTTTTGTTTGCCGACTGTTCATGCGTGTTCATGTGCAAACACTGTGAAGAAGATCTGCATTAACCCAGCCGCATTGCCATTGCTCCGAGCGAGACCCTTCTCAGCCTGACCGACGGCGAACCACCACTGCATAACTGCTGCTTCTGTCGTTCTCAGCGACACCAGATATGAAATTACCACGATACTCTAACCACGATATGAAATTGAACACGCAGTTTCCACTCAAGAAAAAAAATTCATAATTTCCTGCAAAAAAACTTTAAATATTCTAAATGGTTTGGCAGGGGGAGGAAACAAACTTAAACGTTGTGCTCACTTCACTCGGACAGTAATCGCTAGCATTACTCTAATGAACAAAATAATTAAACGTTCCCTTTGTGGACTTAGTTCACCCGTAGGTCCGGTAAAAAGTCTCGTAAACAGTAGCGCCTTTAATCACAGGTGACCTCTGATGTACTCTCGGAAATTTTATCTACTCAAACTGGTTACTCATGACGCTATTTGCGGCCGCGATACTGACCGAGGCTACAGAATGACGAGACAGAGAAGTTGTTGCTGATTAGCACCTTCACGAGCGCAGCCATAACACTACAATGAAAATCTATACAGGTTTCACGGAAACTTCACCGTCGAAGAAATTTCATCCCTGTGCGGGGTCACCCCTACCATATTTGAAATCTTGTTCCACATGTAGGCTTCACCTGGACACCTAAAGATGAAAACAGAGACAGGAAATGTTGAAGGCCTTCCGTATTGAACAAAATATTATGCTGTCTTTCAGTGAAACACCTATACTATTCATCAGCAAAGAATTTTTCCACCTTGTGATATTCTACTGAGCGGCATTTATCTTCTGCATAATTTTTTTGTTTACTGCAGGCGAATTTTACTCATAGTACAATATTTGGTGAATTGGTTGGAATTCATAATATTCAAGAAGCATTTTTTATTGGCACACTGATTAATATTAAACTTCGAAGATAAAATTAGTTGAATGTGCTAATAAACTATTACACGTAACACGGATACAGTCGATAGTGGATTGTTCGACAGCTCAGTTGGCAGAGGACAGTACGCGACATACGAAGGCCGTTGCTTAAGGTTCGAAACCCAATAGCTTGACCCTTTTTCTACTTTCTAATAAATTGCATTTAAGATAAAACATGATTATAATACTAATTTCGCATTGATCAACGCCACAAATTTAAACACTAATATTACCTAACCTTTACATGGCTTCGGAGACTGCTGTTTTTTTTTTAAGTATGTCATAACGAGCCCTTCATGACCTTATGCTTGTCAGCCCGCTAGTTGATAGTGTGGGCTTCTAGTGTACTCAGCTTTGCGTTATATCCCCTTTTTTACTTAAAGAAAAAGTGCTATTGCACCGAGTGAGTTCATATTTCATATCACCAGGACTTTTTCGGGAGTACTTGGCAGCGAAAAAATTCGATGACTGGCACATTTCTCCACAGAAAAACGCGCACAGATCTAAGGAAAGACATACTGAGCAATTTCAGCCGGTGGTTCTCCTATGTTATTCAATTCAGCTGATATGCCCATCACTACCCGATCTTGAATAAAGGCCCTGTAGGTCGCGAACTCAACAAATCTCCGAGGATTAAATTCCGATCACGCAGCTGGCATTTCGACGAAAGCGAAATAGAGAAACACCTATATACTTGTATTTCAGCACGCTTCACATGAAAAATCCGGAATCGGCGAAATTAAATCAGAGCCCTTCCAAACGATTTCACTCATCGCTTACAGATTGGCGTGTGGGAAGGACTTTTCTTTTCATAAAAAGGAAAACAAAGGGTCATTCATACAAAAACATCACCGCTGAACTATATTAGGTTTAGTTTATTTTAACCTTTGCCTGCTGGGCTCCTTATGGGGTCCTTTCATTACGGGCCAAGGGCCACACCCACTTTTCGATCATCGATCATCCGCTTTCCCGCCCCTTCCCTAGTGACAAAAGAGCCTCTGTATGCCTCCTGCGAGAAACTTTCAAAAGATGAATTGACGTCTCAACGTTTTTGTACGCATATTTATGTACTTCGAATAAACATTCTTGCCTGACTGCAACGTTTTGTGGCGCAGAGAACAATTATAGCTTAGTCTTTTGACCAATATTTTCATTTTTGTGTACGCCATCAATACAGGCCAACATTTCTTACATCGGTTCCGTGAAATACGCCCAGCCTTAATCTTTCCATTTATCGTCGTCGAGACAAATGTCTAACGGTGACGCTGCCTGTTACTCTCGTAAATTATGTATGTTATCCATTTTCGGAATCATCTGCGCCTCGGAGGGGTCCCAAAGGCCATTTTTAACATGCCTGCCTTCTCTTATATCTTGCTTATTGTGTTTTCGCCTCTGCCAGGCAAGTTAACCTCTTTCTTCGGCGGCACTTCTATCTGTTGTGACCGCTGGGCTCATCCACACTGCGTACGATTCTGTTTGTCATGTGTCCTTGTAATCACTTCTATTTCCTTGTCTACAAGTGCAGCCACTACAGGGGGCAAGAAAGAAAGGAACTGAGAATCAAAGGGACGCAAGAAAGGAAAACATGTGATGAAGACAATGAAGGAAGGAAGAAGGAAAGAGAAATTAAAGAAGGCGTAAAAAAAAGAGGACGACAGAAGGAAGTCAGAAAAAAAGGAAAACAAGAGGGAAAGCGTAAGGAAAGAAGTGAAAATGCAGGAGAAAAAAAAAGAGAACAGAATAATAAAGCAGGAATAAAAAGAAGAAGAGAGATGACTGATAGAAATTAGCGGGAAAAAAACAAAGAAAGTGAGGAAAACGCGAAGAAACAAAGGGGAGGCGAAGGAAAAAGCAGGCAGCTGGAGATACGGGGCGATAAATCGTCGGCTGCGCGCCGCAGACGAGAATGACCCGAACTCCTCCGGCTGTGCTCGGCGGAGACCTCTTCCGAAGCACTGTGCGTGCTCGCGGGAAGGCGTGGACGGTGCGAAGCCATTACTTGCTCGCTGACCCCGGGTCCACCGAGCACGCTCGTGTTGAAAGGGGGCCAGGCCAGCTGTGTAATGGAGGACTGCGCTCATTATACAACTCCGTTCGCTCTTTCTCGCTTTTGTTAGCTTCGTGCCTCTCCCCTGATTCCCCATTCGCCCTCCCCGCTTGTTTCCCGCTGAGCTCCCTTGCACCCTAACTATCTTCCTCGGTTTCGCTCCCTGTTCGCTAAGAGCACACACGCAGCTTATTTGAATACTGCAGAAAAGCCCTGCATACAACAAAGGCAATTCACTGGGGAAGCTGATGGCACGTGGTCAACCTCCCACCCTCCCGAAAAACTAACTTAGATTACTTTGAAACTCACGTTCAGGTACACAGGCACGTCCTAGAACGTTGAAGCCACAGCAAGCGACACTAGTTTTTCGTCAACTCTCTACTTCACCACTTGCACGAGCCCCGAGAGACTTTTTTCTGAGCCGGCATCGTGCTCTTAAGTTAGGCTTTATGAATACCTAATCCAGATCTGGTTGAACGAAGGCTTCGGCTCAGTGTGGCTTAGCATATTGGAGCGCTTAGCTTGCGTGACACATCACGTGACAGTGTTCACGTGACACATCATGAACTGGTGGCAGGAATTAAGGCAAGGCGTTCTCTTGCTCTCACACTATAAGCGGTACCTCGCGCCAAGGTGCGAAGTTCCGCAGCTAATGAAGCCCTTTCAACATGTATGAAAAGGGACTTCTGTCCAAATCTGTTCGGCATCAGAGCATAGCAATGTAGAAAAGTTAGTAATAGCCAAAAATGTTTTAAGGCTTCATCGCTGTGCGAGCTGCTATGAAAAATAGAAGCCCTTACTACACTCTTTTTAAACATACTTTGGATAAATATATAAATGTAGATAAGCTGTGCCGCTTTTAACTACTGCTCAGAGCTTGATAATTTAGTGATGTATGCACAAAACACCAAGAACCATGAGTCTCGTGACAAAGCCTTTGTGAACATCTCTTCTGGAGAAGCATCCAGAAAAAGAAGGTCCATCACTAAAGCAGCGCATGTTTTTATGGGGTCAAAACCATTTTCGTGTTCTGGGCTAGAGAAACGAGAAGTTATCTTTAGGACCATGCAAACCTTAAAAGGATGAGAATATACTGAAAGTCAATGTTTATAATGCGATAAGCTGAAAACGATCGCTGACTGTGCTCCTGAAAAGAGGCTTTTAGGATCGAATGAAAGCCTTCTTTACGCAAAAAGACCCGGATATTCCATAAAGATTAAAAACGTTTATTTTTTTGTGTATTTCTTGTTGGTACACCGGCATAATGATTCTGTATATTGTTTCCATCTGGAGTGCTCCCGGACAAGCCTCTCCTTTGAAGTTATCTCAGACAAGGTAAAATATAGCGCAGCGCCCTTTTATACTGCTCAATGGAACTGCGGCTGTTGACAACCCGCTGTCTTCGAAAGATAAGTACGCACGGTTACTTCCGGTGTATTATAAGCAGAAATCAACAGCCAGAGGCGAGCCCGGAGTTCACTAAAATATACAATGTCAAACTTTAAAAGAGCCGCACTTTAAACCTCTGCAAAATATGTTTACTTATAGAGCCCGGTTAACTGCAAAGGTTGGATGTCGCCCAGAAGTCGGGGTGTTTTCACACATCAGCGCGTTTCGCAGGAGACTGCGTGCAAGACGAATTTTGCGCGAGAGCTTTCCAATTTTAAGCATGCACGTAATGCCTAAACATCTCCCGTGATTGAAAACGTGGTCTACAATTTGCAGCAGTTTTTGTCTTGTTACCTTACTGCATTATTTCTCAAACTATTCCAACTACAAAGTTGCATAGTATTGCTTAATTAACGGCCCTCAGAGCAATTTTTTGATAAAAAGGTGGCACTTTCTGTCCTAACCAATACCTTCCTTTAATTCCGAGATATATACGATTAGCAATTATTGTTGTATACAAGTTTAGGTACGGCGAAAGGGAGACGCCTTGATTTTCACCGCGAGTTTTCTTTAACGACGACCAGAAAACTAGCGCATGGGCAGCTTGACTTCTCGAAAGTGTTCATCAGCTTTTGCATGTCCAAATGGCTGCCCAGTTTTGTTGTGTTGATTGCTCTGCGATGCTAGCATGCTAACGTTTGCGACTGTTTCGCAAAGAAACCAGTTCTACAGATTAAACAGAGTCTTTTTGAGACAAGAATATAGCAAAAAGACAATGACACACGTGGCAGGTGCGAAACTTAATCAGTTTTCTTTGCGGCCGTCTGAAGGAGCTAGGGAATTTCACTAGTTGCGAACACGAGCAGGTAGTGAAAATCAAAATATAATCGAGATTCTATTGGCTCTATATGCGTGAAAAGTCGTACCTAGAATGTTCCAAACATTCAAAAGTCTGGTATAAGCTCTAAACAGTGTATGTGAAGACAAAACTTTCTCAGCAGGGCTTTACGTTCTCACCGACCCTCGCTGACAGCTTTGCCGCTTCCTGACCGTTACAATGGTTATACTTGCTGTAGGGGGCAAAATGGCTAGGGTCGGCAACCTCTTTGCAGTAGCTTCATGAGGGGCAGAACAATCACAACTGTGACTTTCAGTTCACCGTGTGTCGTATCAATCCGACTGATGGCTCCGGCCAGATGGAAGACATGTTTTGTGCTAATGAATAACTTAAAACACAAGCAAATGAACTCTTGCAGCGCAGGAATTTTCCGCGTAAGGGGGGGGGGGGGGGGCGAAACCGCAAAGCCGAAGCACGAACAACAGTATGAGGGAGAAAAAAGTTCACTGCCCACAGATCTGAGCTTATTATGTCGCAGGTAGATAATTGACCCACGACGTCCGAGGGGCATCATTACTGCAGTGTGCGCCGTGACAGACGCGAGACGCATGGATGTCTGGGCATCCTGCCCGAAAGACAAGGCGACAGTCGTGGGATTACTCCTCCAGAACTGCGCAGACGCGTCTCTCCGATACTGGATATGAGAACGCAGCGACGTGCCCCGGACGGTGGGAGCGACGTGAGTGCCCTCGGATGGGCGCGTAATCATCAAGCGATGGTTAAGCACGGCCTTTTTCCACGAAATGATCGATGTGGCTACCTTGCATTAAAGGTACCAAAAGTCCCTCAGCACCGTTTTTCGGGGCTGGTTTAGGCACATTGATTGGCGATAAATCCCAAGCGAAATGATGGAGGACCTGCTGTCAAGTTAAACACTGCAAACAGTATAGAAACCCCTGCTTTACATCATTAATGCGGCATGCGTCCAAAAGTAAGCCTGCGCGCCAACCTTTCTTTGCTGATCTGAAGAGGTCATCCGGCTCCAGCCTTACTACAGCCAGGCTTAGGTGCGGGGTCCTGGCCGAAGTGGCGGGGACCTGGGTCGCAGTGCTTCCACCCTGCGGCGGCGTTGCATATGTAGCATCGCTGGCATTCAGGTTCGCTCGGTCGAGTGCTTGGGTCAAAAGCTTTTCGTCCTCCGAAGACCGAGCCTGGTCGTACACCACGCCTGAGGGAGGAAAAGGACACGAGAACAGAGTGTTAGTAAAATCAAGGAGCACTGAAACCTTCCAACCTTCTGAACAGCTTGTAGGTCGTAGAATGATTAGTTTCCGACAAGAAAAGAAAGTTTGCGCCCTGATAAGCAAAATGTAGATGAGAGGACCACTTTCAAAGAGATACACAAAGATTGGCGCCTCGCGACATCAACCTAGATCTTATGTGTGCACTAAACGGCAGGCATCTCACCAGAGATAGAAGTACGCGACCGCACCTGTGGCAGATGTCCCACCTCGCAGACAGATGTTTCTTGTCAAGAATTAACCAGTTTATAGCTGCGCTCCATACTGTGAACTTGTTTTCTTTTTCGTCTGTGCCAAAGTAATAAAGTGCCTGTCGTAAAAAGAACCGCATTACGGAATGAATAATCAGCAATGATTAACCTTCATTTTCAATATATGTGAGTGATGAAGGAATAGCAGACCTATAAACGCTGTAATCGAAAACGTAAACATGCTGTACCCGTCACCACAGAACTTTGAATACACTAAGTGTTTCAGCTAATAACCAAGCTTTAAAAAAAGGTGTATCCTAACCCAAGCGAAACTAAGGGAGGACTGTTTACAGTCGCGTGCCCTAGTCTAAAGTCATTTTTAATTTTCTTCAGGCACTTGATTACTAAAGATAGTAAACTACTTTAATAATGATTCCACGAGCACAGTGTAAAGTAACAAGTTGTTAATAGTTTGGAAAAATAGGTGATTGCAAAATTTGCAACAAGTTACCATTTTGCGGAATTTTATTTACCGGCTTTAAAAACAGAGCTTCCACGTGAGAGCTGGTGGCTAATATCTCTCACCTAGTGCACACACAAGGCCCCTTCATGGACAGCGTTTCACACAGGAAAGGATTTCATTCACTCAGACGCGCCTTGGGACCCTGAAACCTCACTACTGTCATGTGGCAAGAGCTGTGACTGTGAGAGTCACGTTTTAAGGCCGCTAAAAAAACGTAGTATATCTAGACTGTACCTTTGTGCAAAACATTTCAACCAGTTGTTTTTGAAGGCTGTCTTTTTAATGCCAGAAATTTTTAAAAAATATTATCTAGTTTGCCTTTACTATTCACTAGGTATGGAGAACAAAAAAAAATTACGCACCAGGCCCCATAGCTCTCAACAGGCCTCACTTGCTTTCACTGTACATGCACACTTTGCCTTCTTTAAAACTTTGGTTACCTTTAGCTGGGATGCCCGGTAGATTTGCTCAGCTGAGAAGCTTAAATACTCTTGCTACCTCGGCACATCGTGTGCCGTGAGGAACCGCGCAAACACCGAAATTATTTATCTCCAGCTACAGCACGAAAGTTGCTACTTATCAAGCTCGAGCAGGACACGACAGAGCCACTAAACCTAGCCTTTCACACAGGCCAATTTTTTGAAACGCTGAATATCTGAATATCTCAGGTGGCTGCTGCGGCCTCGCTTCTAGTGTTGAGGGAAATTCCAGCACCGCATTTGAAATCTCCTGAGGTACACTTACTTTAGCCTGTACAGGCTGGGTCACAGTGGCTCAGGCCATGCTAGGGACTACTAGGGAAAGGGCAATGTTTCTTGTTTCGATCAAGCGGTGCCTAATGTCAGAGTAGCGTTCGTGCTTCTGCGCGAGCCTGAAGAGAACTTATTTCATTAGTTCAGAATTCAGCTTCGTTGTAACCTTAGCATGGTAGAGCAGGAATATAATGTGCATACACAAAAGTACCCTCTTCTTTGCAGCCATGCACCCTTAGAAGTAATGTAGAGCTAGGAACCCCTTTAGATGGAGTAAAGTTTGTCTCTATATTTAACTCCTTTATCAAGAACCGGCGCACTCCTTCTAGTCAAAGTCAGTGCCCACCCTTGTTCAGGATTGTATATAACTATTCTATTAGAAAACTTTACCAAAACCTGAACTATCGAACTATCCAAACCCTGACATCCAACTGGCAAGTAAGTCGCAGATGGCGACCGCGTTATGGTTGGTACAGCTCCGCAAATAATGAAAGGAGCCAGGAAAATGTTGCATACCGCATAAAATTTTCATTGCTAGAAAATTTCATAAAGTTTAGTGTGTTGAACGTCTCTTTTTTTTAAATGACCACGACTGGCCTCGTGCTGGATGATCACTAGTAATTAAAATGCAGGGTAGCTTCAGTGATGGTCATATCCAGCATTCACACCTAACTAACACCTAACTAACAGTGCATTGGGAAGTGTTTAAAGTGATATAAGGTGGCAAATATTGAACGTTTACAGGTATATAGTGGCAGTGTTTTGCTTCAGTCGCAGCACAGGTTAGTACCGCGAAGCATTTTCCTTGAAATGCACATGTTTTGAAATAGATGTAAAAACAGAGGTTCTGAGACTTCCACGCCTCAAGTGCAGCCTTCACTGAATGGCACTTATTAAAATTATTTCTTAAGGTAACGCCGTTTTCAAATGTTTAATTTAAAGTCCAGAGGGCTTTGAATCAAAGCTAAGTAGTAAGGCCCTTGCATCATCCTAACCATTCAAGGAGTGACGACGAAACTTCTCTCCTTCCAGATGGCCGAGAAACAAACTCTCCAGGGCTGTAAACTTTTCACAAAGCCTGTAGATCACTTTCTCCCCGCCTCTTAGGTGATACCTTTACTTACATTCAGCCACGGAAGTACTTTAAGATAGGTGCATGTTACAAGAGAACCTACACATCTGCCGCACTACAGGAACGAAAAAAGTAGAACCATCCTCCAATTCCATTTCCCCAGATAGGAAGTGTGGATGTAGTTCTACTTTTTGCCAAAGAATGGATTTCTCTCCTCACAGAATCTACATTGTGTAAATAGCTGGTAAAAACAGTACAGTAATTGGTATACTCTTTTACAGCTTAGCCGTTGTGCACAGAATTCCGTGACGTTCATCACATTAAGTCACGTCACGGATATCTTCGACATCAGGTTTCGTGACTGCTCACACGTAATCTCATGTTCAGTCTTGTCCGGAACAGTAACACCAGACACGTTACCGAGCGCCCTTTGTTACCGTTGTTGCAACTCAGCTTGGCTGCGACGAACTTTGTAAGTCTTCGGCATTAGCAAAAGGCTGCCAGCACTTCCGGAACAGATGTCACTAAGTTTAACGCGTGGCTCAGGAGAGCGTAAACACTGAAATTTTTTTAGGGCGAAAGCAGTACTTAACATGGTACCAGTCAAAAATCTTGTGTGAAGCATAGGAGTAACTCGTGTAAGCTCGGGTTAGTTCGGAGGAGCGCCACGCAAGCTGCAGCCAATGGAATGAAGCTCGGGTGTGTTCAAAACAATCTCGCGCCAGCTGGAGCCAGTGGGAGGTTGACCTTGATGATGACATTGAAACCCTCAGGGTCCCTTGCTTTTTCACCTTTCACTCGGTTTAACTACGTTAAAACACTACCACTGTTTAGACTGTTCCAGCTTTTAGTGCGTGCGCTGTGTCCACCATGTTACTTATCACCTGACCATCAGTTCATGTGAAGGCATTAATACGATGTGATGCGACAAATCTGCGATAGTAGTATAGGTTGTGTATTTTCTCATTTCACTTAGCCAGCGCCTGCGCAAGGCTAAGTGTATATATGTATCTGGGTTCTGCAAAATAAACTAGCTGTGAGTGGAGCTCTGTCCCGTTCTCTGGTCTTGTGTGTGTGTGGTTTTTGACGCCTTTACTTTTACAATGAATTACCAACTAGCCCAGCAAGAAGTTCTCTTAATCCAATATTCTAGTCCGCAATCTAGAAAACTTGAGGTGCTGATGACGTCACAACAGTCTCGAACAATCATGGAATTCAGTCGCAAAGAAACCCGGTTGGTTTGTGCAAGAGGGAAACTTCAGTGCTGTCGCATTAAAAAAGAAATGTAAACAGAGAAAGCCATATTACCCTTGTCAAACTTGCATCCTTGTGCTATCTGTATGAGGGCGCGACACGCACAAGCCCGATGGAACCCTCGTGCCATATTACAGCACTAGGGTTAACACCTGTCGCCAAATCAAAGACTGTTGGAGCGCAGCTGCATCCTGCCATCTATATACGGCCCCTGTTTCGCATTCTTCTGTATTTGTCGCGTGCTGCCCTCCGTCTAATGAATACGCATCAAAAGCCTCAACTATCTGGCTGCTACAAATTAGCTTGCAGAGATTTTAAGCCGAAAGCCTTTCATGCCTCATACTCTCGTTAGCAAACGCGTCGGCAGCCGTGTCGACAGACGCGTCGGCAGATTCGTCCGCCTTTCGGCGTCACTGCTTAAAAGGCTCAAGGTTCCAGCATGAATAAAGGCGCATCTAGTGAATGCATGGGCTTCGTAAATAAAATAAAAGGAGTAAAGTCAAGAAAGAAAATAAAAAAATAAAAATAAGAAAATAAACAAAAATAAAAACAAAAGAAAAATAAGATGTGAAATAAAATAAAAAAACAATAAAATTAAGAAAAGGGGCAAAAAATAAAGAAAAACAAAACATGAAAAATAAAAAAGTAAACAAAAACAAAACAGTGGCCAGGAAATGCTTTCGCCTTGCAGCAGTTTAGAGAGCCAAAGTGCCCCCTGAATTTTTTTTACCGATAAGCATGCACCACCTTACAGCTTTTACAAATACTAACGCTCGTCGTTCAATCTACACTGAAATAGAATTAATTTCCTTACCCATTAAATATCTAATAATAAAGCGCCTTCCATTTCCCTGCATGCGAAGTCCAGTGACCCCTGATTGTTTGGGAAAATCTCCCTAAAGCCTTTAGGCGTGAATATTTCTCTCGATATGTTACCATTCGAGACACTCAAAGAGAAAACACGAAAGCGAAGAAACGGGAAAGCAGGTGAGGATGGAGGCACACTCCGATCATCGGACTTTGTGCGATTAAATTATATGGTATTTATTTGTGTTCACTGCTGCTCAGCTTCCTCCAAATATTCTCGCGAACTAAAATCCACTTTAATCTTGCGCTACAGCGAGCAACGTATGCTGGGCGCTCCCGTTAGTTTAAATAAACAGAGAACTTAAAGTGGTCCTAGCTTCAAAAAAGTTCGATTTCCTGCAATCTAAATTATTTTCAGATATTCAAAACTTTTTTCATGCTATTGCAAGAAAAAAAAAGCATGGCTCTATGCTCACGCGTAAAAGAGCTAACCTCGCGCCGTAATCTACCACCGGAGTACGGATTTACCGAACAAATCACCTCCGACTGTTTACATTTATCACTAACCGAGGACTCGTGGACAGCTCCAATATTACAAAAGGTTCTGGACAAATATTTTGTTAATCAGCAGAAGGATATACTGCGCCTTATATTACTATATGGCGATAATCTTGTGTGGAGTTGTGCATATATATCAAAAGTCTGAAAAAAAAATTGCTGATATTTTCACGACAGAAAAATACAGCTTGGTTTTTCGGCACAGCCTCAATTCTCTGTAGCACGCATTACCTCTTATTCAATCAGGAAAATAAACCTAGGGTTTCACAACGTGCCGTAATACGGCTGGGAGTCATCATCACACAAGATGTTCCTCTTGAGTGAAAACTTGGCCTGTGCCAAAAGTGGTAGCTTTAATGAAGTACAGAGTGGAATTGTCATGATTAGCCCTCCTACTGCCGCTAACTTTAACTCGTTCGTTCGTTCGTTCGTTCGTTCGTTCGTTTGTTTGTTTGTTTGTTTGTTTGTTTGTTTGCTTGTTTGCTTGTTTGTTTGTTTGTTTGTTTGTTTGTTTGTTTGTTTGTTTGTTTGTTTGTTTGTTTGTTTGTTTGTTTGTTTGTTTGTTTGTTTGTTTGTTTGTTTGTTTGTTTGTTATACCTCAAGGGTCCCTTCACGAGACATTACAAGAGAGGTGGGGTAACAAATGGCAATAAACATTATACATGGATGAATGATGGACAATGCTTTTAGACGAATTAACGTGTTTCTTCAACAGCAGATTTGAAGGGATGAGCCTTGACAATTGTCGCCACTTCGGTTGAAGGTCATTCCAATCATCGGCTCTCTTCTTAAAAAATTATTGCTGAAAAGTAGTGGTGTGTGGGCCCGGTCCGTGTAAACAGCGTTTGGGTGGTTATGGCGGGAAGTGCGGTGTGCATATATTCCTCACCCTTTTTTCCAGAGAGCGATAAATTAAACAAGGAATTGGAAAAAGCAATACCTATGTACACGAACATGATAAGCACATAAAATGCAAGTGACTGCGACCACCACGAGTTCCTCATTTTGGTCTTAAAACGAGCCAGAAAAATTTGTTTTTCCTCCATAAATGAATGCAAGGCTTTGCGTGACGGAGTTGCTCATTTCGAAATGTTTGTTTCTGTCTTAATTTTTCTTTCACCTTATGGCAGTAATAGTGGGAAATTTTTTTCCGAGTGCCTGCTGTATATTGACGAATCTTTCTTTTCTGGCCTGCGATAATGACGCACCAATAGGTTTCTGTTGTTCTTGAACAACAGAACCCCTTTGTTCTTGAACAGAACACAAGGGTTCTGTTCAAGCCTATTGCCGCTGCGTATATTTTCGTGACTCCTAGGAAACCAATGGAGTTCAAGCAGGCCGTACCTGTGTACAGCATACACGCCGCCTGCCGAAGGCTGCTTCATAAGAAAAAAAATACAAACAATTCCCTCATTTAAATGCATTCTGAACCAGAAAGAAATAAACGTTTAAATAGTTCGTCTTTCGGCGACTAACAACACAGGGAAAAAAATTTTGTACGAAACACATAACCGGAAAAGGACGCCACCCCTTGGAAACTACGAGCAAGGGGACTAAGCTTCTCTATCTACACAAAACGAGTTGGTTCTAATTTGGCTTCAAGTGCAGTTTTTTACTCGCACAACTCAATCGAGTGTTAGCGTGTCTGCATAAAGCAAACCAGAAGCTGCCCATTATACACGCAATTTTACGGTATGCCACAAGGGGCAACACAGACGGGTATGAAGGTGAACCCGTTTCTCGCAAGAGCGAGCCTCGACCCGTACGCCGGGCCCACGCGAGGCTCGACACCGCGCGGCCAGTTGTTGTTTCTGCGTCAACAGCGAGCGGAGGCAAGCACGTAGCGGCGAAATGGAACGAAGAGCGCCGAATAGGCCACGGCTCCTTTGTTTTCCATTCCGCGGTGCTCGGAAACATGCAGCTGTTGCTGCGGCCGCATGAAATAACCCGGCTCGAGAGCAGCACGCAGGACGGCCGGCCGCTCAACGGTCGAATACAAGACAGGAGGCTGCAGGCAAAGTATATACGTGGCTCTAAACAACAAAAAAGGGGCGCGTTTGTCATCCTCGCCGCAGCAGAAGCCCCCTCGGGCGGACACGCAGGCGCGCATATGGCGTTCATCCTTTCGCGGGGGGCCCATGGTTCAACCGCAGCTGCCGAGATGCGCGGGTATTGACTTTAGATGCGCAATTTCACGCCATCGTTGCGGCGTCTGCATTTTGCTTTTCGTAGATCCTGTGTCTCCTCATTTATTTTCAACTCCCGAGAAATACATATGGGCAAGAAGAGCTGGTCTTTCTGTACAGTAGACAAGCATAAAGAGAGCCAACCAGGTATTATATAAGTGCACGCACGCGCAGTGCTTTTGGCAACGTCGCGATCCAGCGTGATCAATCGCCATATTTTATGACGGACTTTCCTCTAAGAATAAATAGTCGATATATCAGGAAATATAAACTTGAACAAAAGTTAATGAAGTGCATTTGATAGGATACTGCATCTTTCTGATCGAGAAGATTCGACGCAACGCATATAAGGCTTAAAGCACTTTTCAAAGTAAAAAAGGTAGCAAACTTGAGCTACATCGCAAAGTTTTCACTTCTTGATTAAGCAATCCAGGTAGTTCGCAGATATTCTTGCATGAAGGTCGGTCATAACTCCACCTTAAACAGCTGATACTAGCGTTGTTGGCGCAGCTAAAGTAAATATAAGCTGTTTTGTATAAGGTGCATACATATGGCAGGCAAGAAACCTAAAATCTTCTTGTAAAAACTTCGTTAAAAGGTTCCTCGATTCAGGGTCACCACAACACTACTTCGTCGTGTCTCCCGCTGTGTTTAACGTAAAGCAGCTTTTTACGTGTGCTGCCTGGAAAAAAAAAATAAAACAGCGAAATAAAACAGCCTCGAAAATTTTTCTTATGAAACTCTCAGATGGTTTCAGGCGGGTGTCTGGAAGTCACAGTCTCTGTAGGCCTCCACTCCCTTATTACGTGTTTAACCAAATTCCATCGCTACTGACATTCTCTCTATGAAGCACCAAATTACTTTTCGCATTTAGGCATACTTAGCAAGAGCCTTTACTAAGAACGCAACAATTTCAGAAGAGAGCGCTCCTGAAGACTGAACCTTAAAACTTCCTAGAGCGCTCCTAAACTGGCATTCCTGATTTTTCCAGTTAATCTGCGGTGGTTGGAGCAATAGTTTCTAGTTTTGTTTCGTGTTCTTGAGCTGAAGAAAGATTTTCGGCTGCGGACAAAATTTCACGTAATTGCGGATGGCCCTAGGAAACAGCGGCATTGAATGGAACACTGGGGACAACTTTATCAGAGTTACGTTCATAGCGAATTAAGATAGCTGGGTATGCGGTGATTCTGCTCATGTTTTTTCCAGTCGGGGCAGGCACTTTCCTTTGCCAGCTGTTCGGAGTTAAGCTGCATATAATTTTCCGGCACACGGTTCGAACTCACAACTTCGAAACTGGCGTACGCAGTGTTACATTTCATCCGCCTATTTTTCTCAGTTTAATTTTTTACTCTCCTAAGTGTACATTACGGGTCAGAATACGAAGTTTCAACTAACATTAAAACGTGTTATCCTTCGCTTTGTCGCTTCTGTGAGATAGTTTCTCGTTAGCACGATTTACTTGTGGAATGACCTGTAGTTGCTATACGAGCCTTTCATTTCTCGTTCTTGTTTTGTCTACAAGACCTAGATTTCAGGAAAAAGTGGTCTCTTTCTGATCAACAAATTGGAATTTATTACAATACGTGACGTTCATTTTGTTCTCAGCGGCACTATCAAAAATTAAATGCTAAATAATTTGTCCTAGTGGAGCTCTGGCATGCTTTACATTATGCTACAGGTGAACCTCTTAGCCCTGCCTGGGCGATTTCGTAAAAGCGCACTCCTAACATCCAGATCTCCCGCTTATTATTTGATGGTTGATTCACATAACTTGAGAGCAAAACAGCCTCTCCAAATAAATTAAGCCTCCTGAATAACTCGCCAGCTCCGCGAATCACGTACGAAGGCCCACGGAAATCGATCAGCCTCAAGAAAGACAGGTACTCAAGAGAACAGCCAGAAGCTGACGATACACATCAGCCTGGTCACAAGCTGTTGCGTGTTTAAAAAACATCTAGCGATATAGTGACCGGCTCGGATCAAGACACGGGGTAAGCGGGCGCAGGACATAGCTACGCGCGCGAAAGACAGTGAAGGATTTATGGCGTCGTCGCCTTGGTTCTTCGTCGCAGGAACTCGATAAAGCTCACCGGAAGCTGGCCACCACGGCCGAGCGCGTCCTTCGCGTCTGTTGAATCACACGGCTCGCCGATTTCTGCCATATCGTTCCCCTGTGCCCCAGAACATTACGCTTTCATGCTCGAGACAGCTCGGCGGTGATCTAAAGCACGTGCGGTGTAAAGAGCGAAGCTTGACTTCTTTCAAAACTTTGTATCTCCTTTCTTTGTTTGGATCCCGGAGCGTTGCAGTTCACTCCGGGGTCGCATGGCTGGACGATGAATTTTTTACAAACGTGATGCCCAAGGAGACCCGGGACTCATGCGGAAGATTGAATTTGATTTTCTTGTTTCTTGAGATTCCAATACATATCCAATGTACGCAGGAACTTCAAATTTAATGTAGTGTATACGGAAACGAGGCCTCAGCACGCGTTCCCTAAGTGTATTTTGCAACGTAAACTTTAGCAATGCAATTTACGTTGCGCATGCCTTCTATTTTTTCTATCCATTGTTTGTGTTAAAACAAAGTCACGAAGTGTAATGCTTGTACTTACGTAAGCGTTCCTAATGCATACAAGCGAATGGCACAAAAAGCGAGGCGGGGTTTATGTGGAAGTTAACAACAGTCGGTCAATTAATACATCTGCAGGCATGCGTGAGTGAATAGAGCCTTAGTCAAATTCTGGGTACATGGCTAACGGGTGTCTCTGATCCTTCCAGTAGGCAAATAACGTTCGATGGGAGAGGGGCCACCGCACACTTTAAATCGCGGCATCCTCCTTTCCCTGGCGAATGCACCAGCCGGACTCTCGGCGGCTCTTCCTTAAGCCCGAGTCGACGCATACTCGAAAAGCAATGAAAGCAAGCAAGAAGTAAAGGAAGTGGTGCGCATTTATCAAAGACAGCGCCTAGCGGGTCGCGTCATGTGCCTCTGCTGCGCTGTAACCCATTCCATTTGAAATGACACATTCGGAGCCTCCCCGTCTTATTCGCTTAGATTTGAAGGGATTCTACCGCAAATTTCGAAAACAACCCTGGAGCTGCAATCTCAGTATGCGACTATACAAAAACGTAGCAGTCGCTTTGCATATTTAGCAGCGGATCAGTCGATTTTCAATGTTTTGTGAGCTTCACGTGCAGCATCATCATTAAACGTCAGGTGGTGATCGTGCAACTACGACACATTCGCCAAATACCCATCATCCAGTTTCCATCAGCTGAAGTGCAGCGAGGGAACATGAGTGTTGCTTCAGATCATTTCAGAATTTCACAACCTCGGTGAATGAAATCGGCTGCTGAGTACACCATGCATGGTAGCAGAGTGCCGAGCCGCCAGGTGGTGTAGCGTCCTTCGCACTTCTGTCTGCAGTAGTACATGCGCCCTTGCATTCTCGCAACATTGCTTATTCTTTGAGCTCCACACCCTTACCACACGTCATGCATAACACAACTACTACTTCAACGGGCTTTCCGTGCCTCTGCAGATTTGGACAAAGCTGCCGGCAACGAAAGAGCATGGTAATGAATTGTGTTCAGTGCTTTTTCTACTCGTTATGCTCGACACATGCCGACTTGCAATCCGCTCGTCTTATTTATTGCTGTATGAGTACGAAAACAGTGAAGTCTTCCATTCACCTCTTCTCCTCAAACAAGAAGCTGGTATTAGATATTAGACGCTTTAACGTAGCGCGTTTTCCACTGGTAACCGCCTACCCTGCCCCGCACTGCGCACGCGCTGATTGGTCCCGACGCAGCAGGCTAACACGGTGCTGACTAGAGTTACTGTATATGCTACCAAAGGTAGCAGAGTTGCACGTCCGTTTTCAAAACGCCGCTCACGATTCCATTGGTAGAGCCCCATCACGTGGAGTCCAAGCAACCGTGTACGGCGGAGGAGACGACGCTCGGGACACTTTTTGTAATTCCCGACGCCGCCGCTCCAGCGGACTGGATTGACTGCAGGCCAAGTTTGAAGCGTATCCACTATCCAACCGCTGTTTACGTTCGCTGCTGTTCACGTGCGTAGCTCTCGCGTTCTTTTTTTTTTTGCTACAAGTTGCATTGAGGCTGGGCTTGCGGCTGTGCGCTTTTTCATGTATGCTGTTCAAACACTAAAATAGAGTTCTTCGTAGCGTATTTATCTCTGTTTGCATAAAACCTGAATGACAAACAATTTTAAGCGAGGGAAAACATGTTTAGGCATCTGATTGTTTACTTCAGATACTAACGTTCATCCAGTTTCTAGTAAACTGTATTCTGGATTTTATATTGTCCTTTAGTTCCGGCTCATAACATTTTGCAGGAGTTTCGGGCTCAATAAAGGGGACTATGAACAGGTTTTTTTTTAACGTAGGTCCCGCGATTAAATGTTGCCGCAAAGATGAACGAATGCTGCATTTGTACGGCGCATTTAGAATACTGAGTCTTCCAGTTGAGTTTCACGTGGTGACGTGAGGAAACACTTGTTGATGCTGAAATCGGGTTTCTTGATGGATTGATGGTTCGGACTTGCAAACATTCAAATTACTGAACGACAGGAAAAGAAGGTTAACTATTTATTTGCACATAAATAAACAAGAAGCTACGACCACGGAGAAAATTATTTACAGCATGAATGAACCGTTGATGAGATGAAATCTGCCCCGGCTTAACCCAGAACGCTTAAATTTAAGCCCTCTGCCTCCGCCCTTGGCGGGAACAGCAATCAATAGTAAATAAAGCGGCATTTCTCACCGGTCGATAGTTAGGGAAAGGATATTGGCTAACCAAATACTTGGTAAAGGTCGGGTTCCGAGCACACATACAAACAGCGCTGAATTCACTGCATTCTGAACATCTGCCTTCCTCTACGTTTTCTTTTCCGCAAACGTGCATACAGGACACACGTATGCCTCCTAAACACTCGTTTAAGGTTCTTCATAAAAAAAACAAACAGAAAGCTATCGTTGAAGGTTCAAGCGCTCAGTGGCAACTCCAGCTTTACGAGGTGCCTCTTCTGAGCACCCAAAGCCAAAACGGCATATTGGCACCGCACCGCGTACCAATCAGCCACCGCACACCTGCGTCCTCACAGTAAGCTATGTATATGAGCAGAGCGAATGACTCACACGTAGGTAAACGAGCAGACACAAAAAGAAACGTCCACTGGCCACAAAAATGACCACTGCAAGCATTCAGACACAGAACAATGGACAAAGTAGCGCGCTGCGAAGGTATCTGTGGTAGGAAGGCAAGACGGAGACGGGACGAGCGCTCTGGCGGCGGTGCCGCCGGCAACAATAGAGCAGCGACCGAGACTCCGTCGTGCGTCCGTAATTCCACCAATTAGGTAACCCTTCGACCGAGGACAGGTGCACATATCAAAGTAGCTACCTCGCGCCGTACACTCTGTGCTAGAGACTGAATGACGCATCAGAAGTTATCGGGTAAACAGCTCGGGGAGGGCGACTGTGCGAATCGGCTGCCGCCGCAGCTCACGGAGCGCGCTAGAAAGAGCAGCACTTTTTCTTTACTATATTTTTTGGCTGGGTTACACAGTCAGCTGTTTCGGTCCTCTTTGTTGGTGATCAAGCGAAAAAGTGGTTTACACACATCGGAAAAGCGCCCACGGTCGGTCGGTGATGCGCTAGGCATGTCGCCTGCAGAAATGAAGTGCGGCTCCGCCGCATAAGTAAGGTTGGTTGGCAGGCAAGATGGCGGACTTACGCGCAACTCTGCTACCTTTTGGTAGCATATACAGTAACTGACGGGAACGTGGCGCCATCTAGCGTCCTGGCCCATCTGCACATGAGCAGTAGCGGCTCGCGAAACTTCGCAAGCGGTAGTGGTAGCGGTACGCGCTATGCTAAAATATTTTCTGATTCTCGTGTACTTGAAAATATGGACGGCAGACCATCACCAGTTGTTTTTCGCGCGGCGCCCTGAGTGCAAGTCCTAAAAGAAATGAAGTCGCCTCTCAGAGACGGCCAGATTGGCCGCAGTGGTTTCGGAGCGCAATTCCACACTGAGCTTCTCATCTCTCAAAAAGGTATGTGACAGTGTGCTCAATGATGCTGTAGTGGTACCCTGAAGTTCAGCAGTACCACGGGCCTATTCTTGCGGTGTGCTCAGCACTTCGTGACGAAGGTAGACGACGGGAAAGCGAAGAAGTCGAGTAAACGTGTACTTAGCTAGCACTGCCTCAATCCATCTACGACTAACGATCAGAACTGCGTTAAAGCAGCAGAGTTGTGACGTCGCATTGAAATCTTCCAGAATCGGTCCCCGGGCGCGCCAGTAGAAAAGAAAATAGCAGGTTCATTGCCCAACTGTTCATTCTTTACCGTTTATGGTAGGCACCGTAAGAAGGTTAATGCAACACAGAATGCATCGCGCAAAGTGAAGTCAGAGATTGACCTCGCATAGTGAGAGATAAGCATGCTGTTGACTCCGACTAACTCACGCAAATCCATTCCCTTTTAACTGCCAGTTAATGATGGAAAGTGCTTATGTTTCCCGTCGCACTCCACTAAACCAGACAAACGACACCAATAATGTCGCGTCAGGAAATAATTGAGTGTGCGATCTTTCTTTTCGGACCTCGGCCAGCTTTCTAATGAATACCATGCGGACAGTGAGCTGCATCCTGTTTCAATTTCCTCTTTTCTGCTGATATTTCCGAGAATGACTACGTCAGGCAGCTTGCAGGTGACTGCATTTTATTTAGGGCCATAAATACAAAGAACAGTCACTATATCTTACAAAACATGCTTTATCACTTCATAAATGGTATGCTAAGCGCGACATGCAATTAAACCTAGATAAAACTGTACTGTTGAGACTGTCACGTAACAAACATCTTAGATTTTAGAGCCTGATATATCTTCCCATTACGTAGGTTACATATCATGCATATTTAGACGCCATCTTAGCAAATGATTTAATATAGACGGCTGATATTTCTGACAGTTGTTCCTGGGTATTCCCAAGCTTTGCTAGCCAAGGGGGGAGATGCTTCAGGTAAGTCGAAACTTCTAGGATACTATTCTGTTAGATGAAAATTAGAGTATGCTTCGGTGTTTTCGGATCCCTTCATAAAAAGAACGTTTACCAACTTGTGCTCCTCGAAAGAAAGCGATCAGCTTTAGTTATAGCAAATAGAGGAGGCTACATCAACCTTCAACATTGATGAATACCAACAAAACCCCACCACTTGAAGTACCCAGATATATATCCGGTTTATTGTTTCTGCATAAATTTGAACCTGTAAACTAAACATACCTCTTCTCTAAATTCTGAAACCGGTTTCGTCAAGACGTACGCACCAGACTGGAAAGGATTTACTTGAACAAATTTTTGCGAGCAGTGAGGTATTCAAGTACAGTTTTTTCCCGCGGACCGTTTCGGAGTCAATTTCACGTCCAGGGGCTTTTTTTGAGTCCTCTAGTTTCAATAAATCACTCGAAAAGCATTTGTTACAGGGAATGAGCATAATACCCTTTATGTATTATTCATTTCTACTTCGTGAGCTGCCTTTTCTGTGCAATTTATTTTCACATGATTTCTATAGCCCACCAGCGTGGGCCATAAATGTTGACCAGCAGTATTTTGAAATAAGAAAATTGCCAAATCCGAAGGTCTCTCTGGAGATCTGAGGTTAACGTGTTTCAAGCTGATGAAAAGCACCGCCGGCTCTTACATTCTTTATTTTAGCATAAAGGGTATCAATATGGCGTCGCTGACAAAGTGTTCTCCGTGAATTCGCTCTTAACAAGGAAAACCGATCATCACAGCACACTCATTACCTCCATGGCGAGAGTCTTACTTGATGTTTACGGGACATTTATTTCAAGGACAAAAATAAGGTAACTTCTGAACCGCGCCATCCCAGAGCAACGAGAAAGCGTTTCAGTTTGACTACCGCCTCAAATTTCTGTTTCGCGCTTATCTAAACAAGAACCATGTCGGTCTCGTTTCTTCCAGTCTTTTCATTACTTCTTTTTTAGCGCAATCTTTAGCGCTTCACGCAAGAGTAGCAGATTATATTTTATTTTCTCATTAACGTGCCAGGCTACAATCTAATAGCCGTTGCTGAAAAAGTCGGAGAAAACGCTATCCTTAGCGGAGCTTGCGATATCCGAGCATTGATTTTTGGTCTCTGCTCCGACAGATCCAACATCCTTCCGCCTATTCTTCCGAGTTTTCATCAGGCTGCCGTCAAGCGAAGCCAAAAAATGCTCCGCTTGGGCGACGAAAGTGCTCGCCTGCAAGTTCTTCGAAACGGTCTCCCGAGCAGTTCGCGATATGTGACCTATTTCAATTGAAGTTCTCCCTGCCTAGAGTTGAGCTGCTAAGAGAGCACCAGAGAAGAGCGGAAATGAAAAATGTGAAGAACTCTATTGGAGGAAATGTTCTTGACATGTATTTCTTGTGCTCAGCATATCAAATAGTTCAAGTAGCGATAAGTTCAGAGATATCATTAGTCAAGGTGTACAGAACAAAATTACAAAAATCGTCTGGTAACCCTGGCTAAGACTTCCGCAGCAGTTGCTCTAACGAAAATGTGCACTGAAAGCACAGCAACCTGCTTCAAAGCATAAGTCACTGATCTAATGCTTTGGCCACAGCCGGTGCAATGTCAAGTCGCATGATGCTCAGCTTCTTTACCGTCTCTCGTACAGCAGCATGACAGTAATGCGTCGTAGTATTAAGTGATTACGTGCTCTCACATGTACATAAGACGAAGTGTCCATCCATTGTCAAAAGTACCCAGCCCAGGACACTTGATTCTGGGCCATGCTGTGGTTGTTCGTCGCCAACGTTCCAAATTTCTTTAGGGTAATAGGGATCCTTTTCCTAATCTCTTCAAAAGTTAGGACTTTCAAGGATTTTGCAAGAGAACTACAACGCGGCTTCAAAAAGGTAGAAAATCTCGCACAGGCAAACAGAAGAAAGGTTTGGGCGTGAACCACTCGCCGAAGCTCGGTTTTGTGTTGCGGCTTTGCGCAACTAGCGTTCCTGGCAAAATAAGAGCAGGACACCGCATCCAGAAGGAGCCTCTTTCTTGAGTGATTTTGTACCGAGAAGCAGCCGCCGTGGAAAGAGACATAAGGAGAACAAGTTCTCTTGGTAACTCCAGTATAGCAGCAACTAGACTTCGCTTGAGGGGGAGCTGAAAGCCTCATTAGCGCCTGACAAATGACGCTGGTTCTCCCTCATTAAGGAGAAAAAATAAACTGCAGGGAACATTTTTCCAGCCACAGCCAACTCGATGGATGCAATTAGAGCCTGGACTTTTTTTTGTGTTTACCTCTTCTTTTACTTTCTTTATCTTGTGGCCTCGGGTGAGGCACGAAACTCTGTAATATTTTCCAAAGAAGCCACGAAAGGCCACAACGTCCAGGAGGCGAAATTATTCCGCCTGATGAATTCGGGAAGATTCTACGACCTTTTTTCCTTGATTCTTTGCTCTCCCGCGTCTTTCAGTCATCATCTACGTCTCAGTTCCCCCATTGTGTTCGGTGGCAAAGTAGCCACGAACCGCAAAAAGCACGCAGCAGAGGAGCTGACCGCAAGGAGTCGTTCTCGACACTGAGTATCTTCTTGGGTAGATAGAGTCTATCCCACAGTGATCCACTGTATAAGAGGCCTCCATAGGCTCGTTCTTATTCGGCTCGTTCTTATTCTTATTCTTGCCACGTTCCTTCCTACTTCTTTATGATATTATTTTCTAAAACGTCTGTTTGGTGCACTATGTTCTTAAAATTTCGTTCCTTCGGGTTATACTATAATTTCAGCTTCCTGTGTCCTTATCGAAGTGCTCCTGATCTCGCTTTTTTTCCTATTTGCCAAATTAGGTTCGCCTCAACGCTAGAATTCCGGAAGGCTTCTATTAGCGAGTTTGGAAGCGGCAGACATTATCAACGAATTTTCCAAAACTTATTTCTGAATCTTCCTTTCAAGGATCCTTACTGCATCCGTGGTGGTTGTCGATTGTGATGACAGTTCTTTCGCTCTTTGTCTACTTCGCCTAGCTTCGTCTCTATTTTTCCGTACCGAGAAATGAACGTAATGTCATATATTGCCTACTGTTACCAAGAGTTAATACTTCAGAACAGCCTTGATCGACGTCTATTAGGCATATAAACAAGTCGTCTCAGCTGGACCACTTCTTTTTTGCATATTACGTTTGTCACACTCCGTCACAGATGACAACATCGTTCTCATATAAATATCGCGACATGTCGAAACAACTTACATCTCGGGTACGATACACTGGCTGCAATCTTTGAACGCAAATTCAGTGTCAAGCCTACCGTTAGTTGATTATTGAATACATCTACGGACAACTCCCTGACAAAGATTCCATTGCATCCACGGACACAGTACTTAACTCTTCTCTTCCATACTCAGCCAATTGTATGGATGGTCAACTAATAGGACTGTGCAGAGGAAGCTTGCTACTTCTCAGCAGCAACATTATATGCTCTAATCAATCTATGAGTTTTCATAGATAACCGCCGACCCATAAGCGGAGCCCTGCAGAATACATTATTTCTATCATCTTTTTCTCTCCTGCAGTGTTGCCAAATGCCGCTCTGCAATTAGGAGTGCTCTAGCATCTAATAGTTACAGTTCGATTACGCTAACGCAACCGTAATGACGCTGGTTTTTTTTCTCAAGATTAGTAGAAACGAAATAAAAATTTCATGGATGTCTGAGAGCTAGTCTTACTGCATGACGTATTTTATTTACAACAACGTGTTATCGCAAAATTGCGGAGTCGTGAGTGCGTCAAGTTTTAAACCGAAGTCGGCAGCACGGACCTCCCACTATCACGTTCGGCTTATTAGAAGAAACAAACAACGGTTATATAGTTTTGTCCTTTAAATCGGCTTAAACTCGCGAAAACGCGGTATTCCATACAACAACAGTATTCAGACTGAGCCGAGGATGAGCCGGTTCTCGGAAGCACCGAGGTGCACTAAAGACACAAGCTGGCTCGACCTCGCACGACAGCGAAATGGCAGCGAGTTGTTTTTCTACTCTGGAACGGATGGAAAAATGAGAGGACTCGAAACAAAGGGAAGAAAGCGGGGCAGCCCGGTCGTGCCTTTGTTTTCAATTCCGGGCTCAGACACTCGCAGCTGTCGTTTTACTCGGTGTGCCACAAATAATCGACTTGGCAGGCCTGCCGGGGTTTGCCGCCGTGGTGCGCTGTTCTCGACACACATGGAAGCCGGGAACGCCACAGCACATCGAATAGCTCGAAACCGTTCTGATGATATTACATTCCTTTTCTTTAATAAATGCCGGAGAGCATGGCCTTCGTGAGCGCACTGTGCTATGCTGTGGCAGAAATTCTGCGCCGTGACGTCGTTTCCTAGCCTCCAAGTAGATGCTTACAAGATTTTTTTATTATTATGAAGGTCCAGCAGAGATGTCAGCCTTCCTTCTTCGTACTGTGATGCGTCGTAAAGTTATAAATAATGTGGCTTAAGTTTATCTTAAGTTCCATGCATGGCACTGTGCATATAAATTATTGGCAGTTACTTTTCAGCAACTAGTTATTAAAATACAGAAGTTTAGCCCGTTAAATTACCGGCGCCAAACCGGAAGATGTTTCAGTATATTTAAGCTCATCTTTTTAACAGAAGAGCGAAGCGGCATGCGGCCAAATTATAGAGGACGGAACACAGCGCTGACTCACAACTGTTTTTTTAGGGCCGAATACACAGCTAATATATGCGGTCAGAACTCATGAACGGCGTAGCTAACAATGTTTATATCACGAAGCCATTTTTATCTATATTGCTGTGCCTCGTGTATTCCAGCTTTTTGATTCGATTTGGTTCCATCTTTTGTAATCACTCCCCTCTAAATGCGTTAGTGACCTTGAGGGTGTACTGAGCACAGAAGTAAATAAAAACTTTTTCGAGGAGAACTGGGAATTTTATCGTTATAGGAGAGTAAGCATATGACGTGAGTTGCGTGTTTTCTTCTTATAAGTGGTGCATTAGAAAGCAGAATACGCGGCCCACCTCGTGATATTCGCCTACGACCGCTAAAAAAATTACAATTCAGCCTCTTGACGCTGTTTCGGTCTCGGTTTGATCAGCCGACCGATTGCGATTGCATGTCGGGAGTGTTTTGATCACGTCAGGCACAAAAAATAAAGTGCACTCTAATCGCTAATACATAGCTTAATCCTACTGCAGTACCTAAGCCAACCTGCTTCAAGAGACTGACTTGCTATGAACGACATATCAGCGGTTATATCGAAGTTCTCTTTTATTCCTCGCGTGACCCAAAGACTCCTTACTTGTCGAAGACATGGCGTGGTCGATGAATCCAAAACACAGTCAAGAAAAAAATCATTTATGACATGTTTAGCGGTCACAGGCACACTAGGTCGCCAAGCACGTATTGTGATATCACAGGCATTATTTGAAAGAAGAAAGCGAGCTGCTAAAATTTGTTGACTATGATTCTGAAACTTTGATCCTATAATGTGATCAGATATGTTGGTACACCAATTTTTTTCCCGAAATAATAGCAGCCTCTGTGCTCCGGAGTGCACCCCCGGCTTTAGCCTCAGGAGTCACTTGACTACAATAGACTTCGCTGTCTCTCTCACTTCCTTGTCTGTGTCCCGCTTTGCGCACCCTATTTGTATTTTAATATTGACCGAGCACTAACAAGTCCAACTCTCTACCCTTGGGCTAGTTTATTTCCGTCAACATACTCGTTTTTCTTTTTATCTAGCTACGGGAGGACAGAGATGCAGCACAGGTAAAATCCTCGATGCCGCTTGGTTCCAATGAACGCGTGCACTGTGCACCCACGGGCTTCACAGTGACCTGGTTCTCCGTAGATTGAGGAACAATGTTTTGGTTCTTAAGCGAAACAACCCATGAGGCATGAAGACTTCAGTAAGCATGTAGAGAGAACGTTTCCATAGTGACACAAACAAGAAGCTGACCGTTGTGCTCTAAGGCATGGCTCGGATGTAGTTGAGTTATGATTTAGCAAGATATGCACCCCTTTCACATGGCAACTGCATATTCCTCCGTTATTGCTACAGCACTAATTCTATTTGTGCCTGAAGGAAGAAACCAGTTATGTATAGCGGTCTTCTTGCCTGTTTTTTTTTTGTTTTTTCCATTAGTCTGTTTTTCTTTCGCTCCTGTAGAAAGCGAGTTATGTTAGCTCAGCGCTCGATTTCTTTGTATGTACGCGTGTGACGGCCCCGAACAAATCATTGCGTCTGTGGTTTCATTTCACGAAATACCGCTATTTTATAGGATCAGCTTTATCGCTGCCAGAACAGCTCAGTCGTCTTGAAGGTTTTATATATATCAGATAAAATCACCAGAAATTGAATAACATAACTGGATTTAATTCACGACGTTTCGGCTGTACGGCCAGCCTTTTACGATACCAGGAAGAGGCTGGCCCTCCAGCCTAAACGTCCTGAATTAAATCCTGTTATGTGAGTGAAACAGGTGAGCGAATTCTTCCCTCACCTGTTTGCTTCTAGCCAGCACCTCGTAGATAACTGTAACTCTTTATAAAAAAAATGGCTGTGCATTAGCTTGGTTAAGCCCGGTAATTGCGAAAGCAATATCTGTAGCTACGCCATGGTTCAGCTGGTAGTGTAGCTCGTGGTGGTGCTTGTGGTTAGACTTGTGGTGATGCATCGGTTATACAATCCAATCCAATATGCTAATATGGTAGCTACCGGCCTCGCTATGCGACGGGCTGAAAGTGCAACTAGTATTTCTTTCGCAATAAAAGAGTGCTAAAGTGCAACGGCTACATATCCAAATTCTTTACTTTTTATGTGAGAATCACACTTTTTTAAGGCGATGGAGGATTAACTCAACCAAAGAGGCACTGGGCTAACGCTTGCGGGTAGTGGGGAGTTTTTGACAGCTAACTTTAGCAAAATCTCTCCAGCGTTGCTATGATCATGTTAAATCAGCTTACTAACCTTAGCCAAGCTTGAATTCAATTCCGTGAGAGGGATTTTAATGCATCTAAGAGCTGTTTCTAGGCAGTGATGAGACCTTGAGCATTGCTAAGTGTTAACAATACAGCGTTGAAGCATCGTCAAACGCAGTTTTCATCGAAGAGAGCATTGTTACTGGCTGTTTAGCTAGGAAGACCGACATCATTGAAAGGGTGAAATGCGTCTGAAAGTGTTGATTTGATTACAATTTCGCCATGCATCATGGAGAAACAGCGTCATGGCTGACCGGCTTGACTAGTACGCACAAACTAATGATATGAAAATGATGCTTATTCCCGACGCCGTGGCACAGGGACCTTGTCAATTGGCTGCGCACTGCGAGGTCGTCGATTTCGATACCGGTCGCGGAGCCCGTATTTTTACGGAGCAAAAATACAAAAACGACCGAGTGCGGTGTGATGTCTGCGTACGTTAAACCTCAGGTGGTACAAATTATTCCAGAGTCCTCCACTATACCGTTATTTATAGCTCAGTTGTCTTTTCGAGATATTGAACTCTAAAATTTTATTTCATGTAATGCTTATAAAACGTCTCTCACAAAGATTGCTGTATTGGAACGGAAAGAGAGGTGTTAAATTTGCATCATAAGTTTAATCAATAACAAGTAACGAGCTGAAGTAATTAGAAATGCATATCATTTATCTCGGCTCTTGTATTCCTCTCTGTTCGGAATTGTAAGAACTTGGGATTATATAAGAAATTTCTACTTGCACGGCAAATTCGAATCGCTTAGACATCAACTAGGCGCATTCAGCGAGCTGTCATGTGCTTTCTGGGCTATAAAGCCTCCACTTTTATGAGAAATCCAGGTATTTGCCTCGGATCCAAGAAGTTCTGCTCACGTTCAAGTGTTCTACCTTCCCTCCTTTCTTTTCTTCCGCTTTCAATCCTACCTGAAACGCTCCTTAGCTGCTGAATTATTCTATTCAGCAGCAGATTTCCTCCCACTCCCAAGCGCAAAAGGTCATGAAAGACATCCTCTATCGGCACGTGCATGCATATTCAACTGGCGATTCAATTTACCGAATACGAGATTTCGTGCTCACAGGGTATTGCATCTTTGAATACCCGATTGCTCCAGTCGCCGAATCGGTAGGAGTGGATACCGGAGATTCCTTCGCGCAGCTTTCATGCTGCTTTACGGTACGAACTTGTTAAGGAAGGACGAGAAGAGTTGTGAAAGATTTACATAGCAATCCATTTGCAGGGGCATGTCAGCGTTTCCCCACTTCTTTCGCTGCATTCGTATAAAGCTCCCAGAAAAGAGGCCGTCCTCCATAACGGAGTATTTTGCATGCTACATGGTGCATACCTTGCAAACCTGAGCGAAACTTATCCTGGGGCATCAGGCCCGTCTATGCAGGAGTTTGTGCGAAAGAAGTGAGAACAGCGCGGCTTCAACACTGTTCAACAAGTTCACCTGCGACTTCTCGTTCGGCTTTAGACTCATCTATATTGCACTCCATATCTCCATTGCACCTGGTATCCAAAAGAACTGAAGCCCGTAAAACAATATTGAATGCCGTCTCATGCCAACGCTAAGAGAAATAAAAATTTTCAATGTTTGAGCGGGAATAGGAGAGAATGAGCTATTGAGGCCGAAGGCAGTGCTGATCGAGCTTTGCAGCTTGTTCATCATAGATGCATTCGCTTACTTATCGCTCCTCCCTGTGTTGGATAGGCTCTTTTCTTTAGCCTGTACAAAATTGAAGGGTACAGAGAACGACACAGATCCACTGAATGTGGCTCCGTGAAAGTCTTAGTAGGTATTATCTGCCTCTTTTGCAGATACTTAATCACTAGGTGTTTTTAAAAGCAACCGTGAACTGAGAGGAGTGTTTTGCCAAAGCGGGATTACCGTTATCAGGAGTTTAAATTAAGGCTAAGAAGGACGGTGTGTTTTGCCCGTTCATTTTATACGCGAACAATACCTGGGTAACTGAAGAAAAGCACCTTAAAGTCAGCCTTCAGCCTGCGCCTCTCTTGAGACAACAGTGCTCGCTACGAGAGCTCTTCTCAGCGACTCGAGCTTTCATAACGCCTTTAGACTGCTTTGGGCTTAAGTCCACTGACATCCTTGCAACAAAGCCAAAACAGCAGAATGCCGGAACAGGTTGAAATAATCTCTCCAATACTCGAAGGGCAAGCTTATCTACACCGCAACGATTATTCTGGTCTTTAGCTGGCATGGGGAGCAGAGGAATTTCAGAAAACAGAGTTTATTTTAGGGTAGTGGCGGAAGCGTGCAGAAGGAAGTGGGAGCTTCTTATAAATCTTCCTCCCCTCATTGGTGTTGACATGGCACTCAGGTGTGACGTCAGAATTCAGTGACGCCAATAAGTGTTGACGAACCGTAGTGGGGAGTGATATGTGTTCGTGGTGCGGCCGCCAACGACAACAACAACGATGTCGTAAGGCCGGTGGGAAAGCTAGCGACTGCAAGCGCTGTAAAACTCCCCAGCCATGACCGCACCGTCGGTAACTTCGTGAAACGCATGTCGACCGTTATCCTCAAATCTGAAAAGTGCCTGGTATCTTTCAACTGCGCGTTCGACCAGTGCTCAAAACTTTTCACGATGTCGGTAATCACCTCCCAAGTGTTCCAGTCTTGTTAGCGGTCGCCGCTGACCACGTTTGCTTGCAGAAGAGCTTTCTCTTAAACTAGAAAGCTGCATTTACAGTTGAACAGCTTTGTAAAACACGAATATTCTCCCCAAGTGTCACATATAATCTTCCTTCAGCGTTCATTTCGAAAAGCAGGTTAGCGAAACAGCAACCGGAGCTGCATTATTGACTGAAGCAGTGAAAACCATAATGGAGCTCGGTGATAAAAAAGCTCTACAGCTTTGCGGAGAATTTAAATGTGCTATTGACGTATTTTTATGAGTGCTTCTGCATTATAGAGTGGGAAATGGGTAGGTCTTTGGCCCATCGCGCATCCATCAACTAGCCACCTATTTCCCCCGCAACACTGAGCAAGACAAAGACTTCCCTCTCTAAGCTCCATTTACCTGAAACAGACCGTCAACCCAAGAAGACAAAATCATAAAAGGACCGCAGTTATTGACTTTAAAACCCTGCTATGGCATCAACTGATAAGTTACGTCTCGAGCCTAAAATGCCGCTACCTCTCCCCCAGATCTTCCCCTTGTGCCCACAGAAACATAAGTACCCTCATTCCACGATGGGCGCCGCCATTTCTTATATTGAACGGATTATCAAAGAACTCTCATTCAAGTAGCCAAGGAGCCATTTTCAGTTCTGGGCCACTCTCTGCAACGCTTAAAAGCACGACCTCCAAAAGAAGGGGCCCAAAGTAATGCTCTGAATGCCCCGCCACGTATACCGGTGAGGCTGAAGATTCCCCGAAGCGGATTCGTCAACTGAAAAATGACTTCCACGAGCGCGGAGCTGAAGGCAACGCTGCAGCGGAATGCTGCGAATAACAGAATCAAGGGATATATTTCGACAAATCCGCTAAAACGACCAATTTTATAAAATCGTGGCGTATCTCAACTCCGCTTGAAACTGCCAGCATGTCACCGCAGCTCTCGCAGCATCAAGCACCCGCAGTTTTTGTCTTGAAAAATATATGAGTAATGGGCCGCTCTTGCCGATCCAAACATTGTTGCAGTAAACCCTGCGGCTCCAAGCCACTTCATCACCATCAGCCAAACTGCGTCCACTCCAGGCAAAGGCCACCTCATATCCGTTTAATTTATCCCGTCCTGTGCCAGCTGCGACCGCCTTATGCCCACAAGCTCCATAGACTCATCCACTAACGTTACTCTCTGCCGCCTTCTGCCATGATTGCTTTCTCTTGGAATTAATTTCTTTACCCTATGGAGTCACTAGTTCTTTCGACTTAGCGTTGCGTGCCCTCCTAAGGCCATTTCTTCTATTTTATTTCAACTACTATATCACAAGCTCGTGTTGGTTCCCTGGCCCATCTGCCATCTTCTTTTTCTCTATATTAAGCCTATCAGTCTCATGCCAGTAGCTCGCCGAGCAGTCCCCAACCTTATTTCATGCCATTGCGTTACCGTCTCTGCTCTAGCCCCATAAAAGAGTACAGGCAAATTACAACAGTTGTATATTTTCTTTATCAGGGGTGCTACTACGCTGAGATTCATGAACTCATTGTACACGCCAGATCCACTCCATCCCATTCTTACCCTCCTAGGATGTTAGTTGTCATCTGTAAAGATGGGCCCGAACCAGACTCGCAATATCTAGACTATCTTGCTTTGAAAGATTGGCTAGAATCAGTTTCATACCTATAGGTGATATTTTTTTTACCCAAGGACAGCGGTGTAGGCTGTAGTGGAAGGGCTCGTAATTCACTTTTGTTTCGTGTGGGTTATATAACCTGCAGCAAATTGATATTGACTGCCGCTTTTGAATTGCCCATTCAAAGGTTCCTAGCCGCCGCACCCATACGGGATTTTCTACTTAATGTGGTGCTTTATGATTCGTAGGCACCGCGACACCACGGCAGGTGTTCGTGCCTATTCGCAAAAGAAGATATTTTCTATGGGCATTAGCATCCTAAATCTGCGTTTATATTCTACCTACATTGATGACCGCTACACAAAGCTCGCTTGCGACAGGAAAAATGGTCATTATTAGAGCTTTTCTTTTTGTTGCTGAAACAAAATCCGAATAACAAGCCGAAATAAAAGCACACACTTTTAATGGCTCTTAATTGTCTACTATACTAAAATATTAAATGCTGACTTCATTTACTGCTACGATTGGTCAACGGAGTAGTGCAGAGTAAGATGGCCTGTTGTTGCCAATCGCTGGTTTCTTTTACATGCATGCTATTACAGATCAAAGGTAACTGCAAGTCAGTGATAAAAAACTTCAAAGCAAATTTTGTTCTTGAATCCTCAATCGCATCTCCAGAACCGATAAAGGAGGCCGAAAAATGCATCGGAGTGTCATGCTAACAGCGCGCATAAGTGAGCGCCGTTCTACTCCTGTCATGGTCCTCGCTAAGGCATTGAGTTCAACGCATTCATTGTCTCGACAAGCGACTTGTGTTTACTTTCGTGCGTCTGCTTTCATCTGTTCGCGCGAACGGCGTCCCGGATAACCTGACTCGCTTGGGGACGACAAAACCTCATAAGACAAAACTATTACTGTTAACGGCTTATTGCTCCTTTATCATATTATATTTCCTTCCTCTAGCCGTCAGGCGCTGGATGGTTCTATGACTACAGGTCTTCAGAAAAGAAAAAAGCTTCGTTTGAAGCAACAACCTTCGCAGAGCGATATCAGCTCCCGTGCTTCACATAGGAGTGTAAAAACGCACTTTCGCTAGAAATGAGCTCATTTTTGCTCGGCGTACTATGACGCCACAACACAGAAGCGAAAGACAGCCAGCCAGCTGCCAACACGCGTAATCGTTCAGCTGTGGACCAAGATAGATTTAAACCAGAAAGAGAACGCATATTAGGCAAATATATTTTTTCTCTTTTAGGCATCCCGGTTTCATTATTAGGTTGCCGATGGAAACCAGCCGTTTTGGCAGCTTTACGTTTAAAAATTTTCTGCAGTTCAATAAACTTCCAGCTCTTCGTGAATGAAGCATATAACACAATAGGATTCTTGCATATTCGTCCGAAGGAGGGACAGTATGTGCACAGATATAAAGCTGAAGAGATTTGCTTCTAGTAAGCTGTATAGTGTGGCAATGTGCGTCACTACTGGGAATCCTAACCTTAAAAGGTTGGGTGCGATAGTTCTTCCTGTCTTCGATAAACAGCGGCGCTGACGCTGCGAAGTTAGAAACCCCACATAGCTCGGAAACAAGCCGGCTTTATAGTTCTGCCGTACGGTGTAGAGCCGCGGAAAGAATAATACGGACCATGGCTCCACGCCCAAACTTTTCTGTCGCTCTGCGCAACAGAAAAGAAAATACGTGCTGCCTTTATATGCAAGGAGAAAAAATAATTATTATTTGCATATACATCAAAGAGGTGATTGAAGGCTGACCACCTAAGTGCGATTCATATTATTTTGCCCGCAACAGTAGGTAATTATGTGAGCAGCCATCTTGTTCTTATCTTTAAGAAAATTTTTGTTCCATGCTGCATTAGCTGAAATAAAACTGCCTCCCACCATGAACAGAAGCGATGTCCAACAGCCGTTTTCTGGCATAACAGTTTTTTTTTCACACAAAGTTTATGCTGCTGGCTTTTTGTTCGGGAAATGTAACAACGAAACGTTTCTTTCTGTTATGTCTCAGTGGTATGCAAATGTATGATCACATAAATATACTATTTAAACACATCTCGAGGAACATTCTTCCCGTGCCACCACCCAGCATCAAACACCGCAGCGACAACAAACTTATAGACCCTGTACACAGTATCCTCACCAACCTGCATTTTAAGATTCCGCGCTGAAAACGTGCGACGACTGGAGCCGCCTACCCACCTCCGTGGCGGTCGCCAGCTTCTTCAAAACAACCATGCACTGTTGAAATGCCCGAATATTTCCAGAAACGTTTCTGTTTTGCTTGTGCCTTTTCTCACTGCTGCTGACGCCAATTTATAAAGCTGCGACGACAATGAGAAATACAGAAATGAGTAAATGCGATGGTACACTGACACTTGAAATTTGCATGCATCACACGTCGCACTAAATTCCCCATCGCTTGCGGCACGTTAGTCTGCATCAGCTCCGGGTTGTGGACGCGATTTTCATAGCCAGCGCTCTTTCTGAGTTTTTTTTCCCTCGCATATGGACCACGCAGTTTGCACTTCCTTTTCATTGCTTTTTAAGATAAACAAGAAAGTCTTGCATGCGCCTGCATGTGCGAATGTTTGCGTGCGCGTGTGTTTGTGCCGGGACAGTGGCGGAATTTCACGTCGTACCGAGACTGCTTTTCCTTAAACTCGTCTCCCGGAAACAATCTGCTGAATACGCTTCTCGTTTTCTAGCCCGGTATAGCAAGTTACTGGCACCTACGCACTGCTAACACAGAGCACGAAATAGAATCGCGACCTCTGCAGTGTAGGCTTACCGCCGGGCGTAAAAACCAATCGCAGAGTACATGCTGCTGCTAGACTTCCTTTCCGCCTTTAATTTGAATGTGAAAGCCTGCTTCTCTCTTCACTGCGTTTCTACGCGTTTCGGCATCGAGCGAGTGCATTTTTTTCTGTTTCTTTCCTACTTGAAATTTTGTTTTTTCGTTTTTTCCAAACGTTCCGAGAAAACTGCGCTTCTAATGGAGCTGGCTGCACTCGGAGGCTGACTCTGGGTATCTTCCGTCTTCCAGGAGGAGGTTGTTAGCGGCAGGCACTTTTAACCAAGCAAAAGTAATGCAGAAGTTCTTAGATATTTTTGTTTTCATTGCTGAGAGCAGAATGAGAAGAGGCAGGCCATTACGGCATATGTAAGAGTACACAGCGTCCCAAGTACGCAAAGCAGATTTGGAGCGCATGTGAAATCACTCTCATTGGAAGTCATTGGAATCATTGCTGCTTTTTACTGCTCCAGCCCGAATGAATCACCTCTGCAGCCAAGTGGAAATAACGGACAAAACTTTTTGCAAGTAGCAAAAGTTTACTCCGTTCTTGTACCGAACGCTAAGTAATAACCAAAGCAAAATCGTGATAGTTTACCGAGATTTCAAAAGACACGATTATTAAAGACCGACAAAGCCGGCAGTCGATATCGCTGAACTTTCTCTGCTTGTGTGCGCCCTTCGCTTTGTTTTTTTTTTGTTTTTGCACCAAACGAGAACAAAGGTTCAATTCTCGGAGAGGTGGTGCATTTATTGTTTCAGCTTCAAGCGGGCACTTCATGGTGGAACCGAATACGGGGACTGAACGGTTTTCTTTCTTTTGCCTTCCGTGCAAAAACGCGGACTCCTTTTCCTTTCTCTCGCTCAGATACAATTGCAATTCACCGTCAGCGCCACGGTGTAAAGTAAGACTGGCTCTCGCACAAAACGCTGCCACCACCAATCACGTATTGATTTCCGATGCGACACGTATTAAATTCGGCATTCTGGGAAAATAATGGTGAAAGCGCAGGGTTGGAGTTTCCGGAAATTTCCCGATCAAGTGCAAGCCATGAACTACAACAAAAAGGACGTCGGGAAGTGGGAGAGAGGGCGGGGGATGGCAACAGATGTGATGTGAGCAATGCCTAGGAGAGAAGGGTAATGCTTAGTTTTGTCGATTTTTTCACGACGTTGCTGAAGAGAAACCGCGAAAGCAATATAATCGGATGCTTTTTTTTTCTACACAGCTTGACAAAAAGGTTAATTTCATCTTCAAATCACCTTGCCTTCTAAATGGCGGTTTTCCGCACAGTAAGAGAACTGTGCATCAACACTTGCAGGACAATACAATACCACGCCTATTTTTTTCACCGGGCACTGCGGCAACAACCGCATGCTGGTTGACGCCTAACTATAGCGTCAGAGTCTGGAATGGTGGAAACATCAAATGCTACTGGATGCTGAGAGAGCTACAATATATGCTTTTTTGTGCTCTTATTTCGACACACTGCAGTACTGAGAGAGATACTAGAATGTGCGGTGTACTGCTTTTAGCCATCAAGTGGTGCTAACGTGAACCTGAACTCAGCCTTGTCACTAGACAGGAGATGCATAAAAAGTTTCAAGTTTCTAACTTCTTCCGCTTATTTAGATTTTACTTTCCTAAACTGCACAAGCAGCAATGCTTTATTGCGCCTGCAACTGCTAGTAGGCGGGAAAGTCTTACAAAAAAAAAAGCTCACAATGACAATATAAACCATCAACAGCATATGTGCGTGCTTGTTCTTTGACGGTTTTTCCCATTGGTCTGCGATACTTTTCCTGGTTAGTTTCAATGTCTGGAAGCATTACACGTAACGTGGTGGTCTGACGTCTTTCCTGCTTCAAGATGATCATTTCAGGCTCGCAGTGCCGACTGCTGGCCATCTTCATTAGCGTACTTAGCGGCTGTTACGGTGGAGCTGCTGTGAGCACCGGAAAAGAAGAATCACCCTCCAACAGGGCAGATCTTGGCAGAGTGTACATTCACTCGCTACTGCCGTGAGGCTGGGTTGCTCTATTCAGTTCCAACGTTGCATATTTTGTTTGACTAAGCCTACTCTAAGCCGACTGAAATTTCCCTAAACTCGTTAGTCTAAGTTGTAACGTGGTCGTGAGAACCGCATGCACTTTTCGAGGATTGGAGAAGTGAGTAGCATCGATTGGCTCACGTACCCACGGAACGCATTCTATGGTGGGCTCTGCGCATTTTAGCATCCACGAGCAGGCTATGGAAGACATTCCGCACACCACATTTCTTCTGAATGTCGTAGGTTTCTGTTTGTTTTTGTTTGGTACATCTTTGTACGTTGATGTTAACAATTGTGTACCTCCATGTTTTAGCAAAAAGTACCTCAATTTCAGCTCAATGAGCTGCACCCTTGTCAGGCTTGAAGAGTTCGTAATCACCAGCGCATTTATTTGATACAGCTACTGCGCTGGCGGCGTCGTTTTTTTTTTTTGAGACAGTAATTTTTTCCCCTCAGACTCTATAACCCTACTTTAAACGGTATTTCATCGACACTTTTTGGAGTTTCCCAAAAAAAAAAGTTAAATTTTTTACCAGGCAAGGAAATTGTTTACAAATGACGTAATGCGGAGCACAAACGTGAAAGAACACCTGTTTTCTATTTATTAAGGCGAAAGCCTTTAATGCCTCATCGTTGTCCACAGAAGGTTATCAGCAGAGGTGTCACGCTTTCTCTAGTCAGACCAGAAACAAAATCGTTGTGCATGATTGGATTCGAACCACCATCCTTCCGTTCAGCAGCCAAGCGTGCTAATCTACTTGCTTTTTTTTTCGTGGTATTTATGTACATGGTTTTGTACAGAAAGGATATATATATACATATGTGTGTGTGTATACACACACACCAAAAATAAAACTATTTACAGTGCCCCTAGGTGGGCGCTACATATGCTTTGGCAGGAAGCATCGTAGCCAAACATGATAGTAATGTTTACTATCATGTTTGGCTACGCTACTTCCTGCCAACGCATATGTAGTTCTCCTTGTGTAAGACGCTGGAGGGTCTTTGCAGAAAGGCGTCGAATCAGGTGGATGTCTCCCAAACGCCCTTCAGTGCCTCCAGCATTTAAGATTTACAAACAATTGTGTTCTTTATTAACATCTTAACCACACATCAGTGACACAAGCAGCAAGACCGCGCTAAAGGCTTTTGCCTCACCTCACTTTAGGTCAACAAAGTGCCGCCCTTAATTTCTTGGTTGCCGAGCCTCCATGTGCTCAGCATTCACGTCGCGTCTTCGACATTCTGCATACCCCGTAAAGAATCCAATAACCCCTTAACTAGCACATTTTTTTTTTCGAAAACGATTGCAAAACTGTATTTTAATGTCCGTGCTGCCGTCTGTGGGCAAAGAATAAATGCTCTCGACCCGACAAAGAGCCCCTGAAAACACACGACAAGTGCAATCATCACGTGCCAGAAATAAAAGTCCCTACGGTGCTAATAAAGTCGTGTTTTAGGGGGAACCAGTCAAATGCACCTTTTACTAACCACCGATCGGTGTCTATCTCTATCTCACAAAGCACCAGCGAAAAGTTGCTCAGTCAGAAACTTGCGCCGAAAACTCCCGAAGTTCGCCCTTACATCCTCGTCCCCTTTAAAAGAGAATTGAGCTAATAAGCAGCAAGAATGCTTGGTTCAGTAACCCCTGGCCTCTTAGCGCTAGACGCCTCGGCTACGAAGAACAGTGGCGGACGAAAGGGATGCGTGCAAGCCGGTGTAAGCGAGCGTTCGATGCGACGCGCGTACAAGAGCTTTTTTTTATTGTACGAATTGCAGTGACCAGGAAAAGTGAAAACCAAGAAAAAAGCACGCAGAGTCGGAAGGACGAGGTCTAAGCACGACCAACGAGTGTCGTCGCAGCCAAGACTCCTTGTTCAAGAGAGTCAACGTCTCATTAGCGCCTGATTTATGACCGGCGTTTTCCTGCAAAAAAAGTGGAAAGAACGCTGCCTACGCTTTACCCAGAAGCAGCCCGCGCACCGGATGCAATCAGGATCTTGTGCGTTTAGTGCGTTTCCTAGGCTGTTCTTTAGATTTCTTTTTATAGTCATTTTTATACACACGGTGTTTACGGAGAAACCAAGATTCCTACCAGCTGGGAAGGACGGACTCTATATAACAGTCGATCGGGGAGGCGAAATTCTTCCGCCTAATAAACTCGCAACGACCCGCGGGTTTCGTTTTGGGTGACGCTTTGTTTCTTTCGCATTGTGACCATTTTCATCGCCTCGCTGCTTCCATTGTGTTCTTCGGTAAGAAAAGCCAGTAGAGAGAGTCCCATTCGACTGCGAGTGTCATCTTCTCCGACACATATAGCCTGACGCCGCAGCCGCGACACTTCCGATTCCGGTGACTCCATCGTATTCTCTTGGTATGGCCGCAACGCATTCTTTGCATTGTATGGTTTTGATAGCGTTGCTTTATGTTGTTGCTGTCGTTTCTTGCGATATCTCCTTTTCTAAAGAAAAAAAAAAGGAAGAAGTGCTTTCTGTTTCTTGAGGAGTGAAGAGGTTCTTTCTGGTCGAACTTGTGCGGATGACTTCCCAAAGAGGATTGTTTTATGTTATTTTTTGGTGCTGCCAGACCGCTATAGTATCAGTGAGAGTTGAACGCATGGTTGAAAAGCTTCACCATTTCGGTCTTTTCATGTCTTCTTGCACATTTCCGTTATCTTCACTATCGACTGCTGCGCTGTTTTGATCCTTCCTATCAACCTATTTCGGTTTGCTCGTTTGATTGTTAGTCTTGAGCAACCAGTAAGAAATTGCTTTCTCGTACCCTATCTATTTCTCCTTCATTTCTTCCCCACACCCGTACCGCTACTGTTCGTCCTTAAGTACTGTAAAAATTGGGCGAAAACTCACAAAGTTGTCGTAATATACACTTCGTCCGCAGAATGCTTCTTCCCTTTTTTTCTCATCGAGTCTGCTGTTGCGCAAGCCTTTGAAGATCCGCCATCAGCGCTGTCATCGGATTCTTCATTTCCTACACTTCCGTTCACATTTCGTCACACTAAAGTTGCTCCGGTCCAGAATAAACGGGTGCAAAACATAAAAAAAAAACAAGCAACACACGCGTTACTCTATTGTGCCAGCAAACAAGCAAACAAACTCTCCGAAACTCCACCGCTGACAAAAGCCGATCGCTCCGCAGAATCATGACCCGTGCCTCGCTGCTGTCGGAGCGGCTTCCCCTCTCCGAAGGCGGAGACCATTGCAACACGTCGTGTTCAGGACAGAGCGCGGTTGCACGGCATGTATGTTGCTGGACGCGGGTACAATGCATCCGACAGCGCGCCGAGAGCTGAAAGAGAAGGAATAGTGCCTTGCTCGCTGCAAGAGAAGGGAGCGAAGAAAAAACACGGCAGTGGTAGCGGAATGAAGATGAACCAGCGGAAATAGAAAGACGCAATCCGAGAGAGCAGTAGCACACGTGCGCAGATTTAGCATGCGAGTCAACAATAGATTCGCGTCGGCGGCTTCTCTTTTGTACCGGGAAGATGTGTTGCCCCAATGTCGGGCGTGGCAGACGTGCTATGCTCCTCTTTGCCTTCTCTTCTGCCCTGACGATCTTCCCAGTCACAGACACAAAGGTATTGGTGTTTGTTACGCTTCCTATTCAGGATACAGCGCCTGCCTTTGCAACTTCGATCTCATATTGCCGGTTCCGTTCTCTCGCATTTCGCGAGTCGGCGCGTGCGTTGTCGCCCGTTGGCATCCTCATTCGTTTCCTCGTTGCGTCTCGCGGTGAACCCTGCATCGAACGGAACGCGTGGCGTCGCGCATCGCCTCGGTTCGCAAGTTGAAATTTTCTTTTGCTCGTCTAGAGCGCAAGCGAGTTTCTTTTTTTCTGGAAGCTGTGCATCCACTATGCAGGCATATTTCCGCCCCATTTCCCTTTGCGGTAGCGAATGATGTGCCACATCAGCTGAATGCCTAGAATGGTACGGTTCCTTATTTTATTTGACTGTAAACAGAAAAAAAAGTTCTTTGAGTTATGTCTGTTTCTTAGCTGTGGTAGCAGCGGCTCTTCCAGAGCGGCAGAAGAATCAAAGAGGGACTGAGGTATACACTCTCTCCGCAAAAAGAGATCAGGCAACCAAAGAAAGATAAAATAATCGGAACTATTATACACATATTTTAGAAGCTGTACTTTAGAAGCAATCTAGGCGCACAGAATACAGGCTTAAGTTCTTATACCTCCTGTGCAATAATGACACGCAAATAAACAAGACTCTACCTTATCTCTGTATCACGAGCTAAAACACGCTTTAACTGCGGGAAAATTTCACAAGAATACCGTGCTTGTACCGATTCATTTAGATATTTCTATTTCCCTAAGACTGTGTCCGACTGGAATAAGCATCTTCAGAATGTTGCTGATGAAGTAGAAATGATCCGAATGAAGTAGAATTTAGTGCAGCTTTGAAAAGTATGACTGTCTAACTTTTATGCGTAGCATATTGCAATCACTCAGTTCAGCCCTTGGGCGCGGCCGGGCAGCCACCAAATCACGTGACGTGACGTCACGTGGTGACGTGACGTCACCAAACCACTTTAAAAAAAGGGAAAAAAAGATAGCTGAGCATGGTGGCGGTTGCCACCGCCCCGTTTCAAAGGGGGCGCTCCTATCCATTCATCCATCCATCCATACGTCACGGAGGAAAAGCTGCTGAGAAAATCGAGTGCCGCCAAGCAATACCTCGCGCAAAAAGACCGCGCAATATGCAACGCATTCTTGCGCATAATTTTTTACTCTGCCTTTGTTTTATATTTGTGGTATTATTCATGTTTGTTTGCCACTCCTGCTTGGACACCAGAAGGGGTCTGCAGTATTCCTAAATAAACAAATAAATAAATATCCAAGTGAGCTCCGCACAAGGCGAGTCAGCATCGATGAGGAATAGAAGAAAAATAAAAAATGCAGAAAAACTTTTTTTTTCCTCACCTTCGATTTTCCGGCATCTGCTTCATTGGGGTATGCTCAACATGAGCCAGATTTCTCTAGAAGCATCTCCCTACCTCATGCCGCAAACGATATCTAGGCCACTGCACGCCGCTATTACTAGGAAGTAGTGAGCTCGTTAGGGCACATAGCGTTTGGAGTTGTTAACAATATCAAAGACGGGAGCAGTGCAGATCAAAGAGCCTCGCATTGTGGAAAAGAAAACAAAAAACGCAGGTGATTCCAACGAAACATACGGCGAGCAACGTCATCCTGTACTCCATTTCAAAGGCTCGTCAAACTAACTGTAGGTACATTCCGCTGTGGGTAGGCTGCAGTTCTTAGGATGCGGAGTGACCATCTTATTAGGCCCCGCGTCATTCTTTCCAACGCACCTTCCATTTATGGTATCATAAATGAGAAGATCGCTCTTGTGAATTAGCCTGCTTTTCAAATTCCTACTTTTATAACGCAATGCAGAGGCCAAACTTTGTTGGCGGTTTAATTTTTCTAGGCTCGACCGAAAATAGAGGATTAGTATGCGCCCCGTCACTTAAGTTTACGTGGCTCAAGTTGCTTTGACCTAGTAATATATCTAGCTTTCTTTAATTAGCAAGCGTGCAAGCCTCCTTGCCTAAACACCGCACGTTCTAGGCTAAAAATGCAATACATCCCTGCCACTGCAAGAAAAAACAACTCTGTGCCATATGCAAGAGAAAAAATTCTATCATTTTACGTAGGTACCGCTGGAATCTTTTTTGTGCTGAAATTAAATGCAGAAAAAGTGCGAAGACGAACCAAAACTGATAACACAAGTAGGGTAGTGTATTGGTATTTGAGAAAAATGATTTATACTTTACGGCCCTTCAAGCTCACCCAAAATGAATACCACGTTTGCCATTTTTGACATTTGTTTACCTTCCGTTACTTTTCAAAGACCACCGTGCAACTGCATGTACAAAAAAAGCTATGTTAGAGAAAAACAGAGAGGCGTAGTAAGTTAGGAATGAGCAGAGATATTATGCAGCTTGTTTAAATGGAAGAAAGCCTACAACACTTCGTCGGCGACGAGGACAGGGCAAAAAAAGCAAAAGAAGGCAAAAATTAAAAGAGAAAAGAAGAATAAGAAAAATAGCTTCCTTGATTCAAAGACGGACCGAGCAAGTGGCGAAAAAGAAAAGTTTGAAGCTTTCCTCAACGGCAAGAGCCGTCAAAATGGATTAAACAGTCTAATGTATTCAAGTGCTGGGAACGGCAGATCCTGATACAAAGTGTACTTTGCGCACTAAGTAGCGTTAAGTTAGCGCCTCCACAGAGGAGCATATTAAACAGACTCAAATAACGGTGCAAAAATAACTGTGCAAGAGTTTGCAATCACTATAATTGAAAAAGAACTATAACTGAAAGGTTAGTGGAAAAAGTTAATGGTAATAGTCATTAGCCACCCATGCCACGACGTCAAATATAATAAGTTAAAGAAAGAAAAAAGCACAGCGCTATTTTTTATCCGTCGCCGAACCATGCGTTTCGATAAGAAGTGTTAATGGGTGGAACCTTTCTTGAAGCGCATGCAAAATGAGTTAGTTTAGCTTATGAGAAGGCAATTTCAAAAGACCTTCTTCAGAGTCAAAGTTCTGTTCGTGCAGCAGAAGTAGGGTGATAGCAATGATAAATATATGCAAACGAAAAGACTAGAAAATTATTCCTGACGGTTCAGATCATTACTAAATGACATGTGTGCTGTCTGCGAGGAGAGTAAGAAGATGGAATGACGGCCTCCCGAAGTAATGTTGCGGAAACCATGAAAAGAAGGTACAAAAATATCTCCGATGATGGCAACTGTTGCAATCACATCTTGACGACATCTTGGCAACGAGTTTTCCAGCGAGTGCTCGTTCTTATTTCTAGCTCTTCAGGATAAACGGGGTTTCGGATTCGTGAACAGAATAATATCTCTGAGCTGCAATACGACTTCTCTTCTCTGACAATTGTACGTGGAGAAAATTCAAAATTTCTCGGTCGTTTTCCCTCTCCACAGACAGCATCACTGTACCGACCGTTAGAATCAAGAACTAAAAAGCTTAAACGACAAAGTTTTTGGCAGATCAGTGACTTCTTTTTGCTCGTGCGAGTTGAGTAAAAAAATTCAGGGGGCACTTTGACTGCCTGAAGTGCGTAGAGGCGAAAGCGTTTTCCGCACCACTTTGCCTATGTGACACTGGTGGCTTCACCACTGTATGACATCACACATAACTGATGACGAAGTAATGACAAATTACTAATTAATGACTAATTACTGATCAATCACTCAGCACTAGCTGACTGCTAATTATTGGCACTTAAGCTTCGCCTTTAGGAGTGGAACGCGACAGCGTGTTGTAGCGCTGCCAGGCAGTCCACGGAACGCCACCATCCGTTTGGCGCGATGCCTTGACCTTCGAACGCAACGCTTTTTGAGGAAAGGAAATGGCGCTGTAATTCTCAGCCATCTCGGTGGACACCTTAACCGCACCGTACAGGAAGAGAGGAAGTGGCAATGAAAGAAGAAAGAAGGGCCGTAATGTAGAAACTGAAAATTGTATTTGAGGAAAGGAAATTACGCAGTAACTGGCTCACATCTCTCGGTGGACACCCGTCAAAACGCGGACACATCTGTCGACACGGCTACCGACACGGACGCAGACACGGTTGCCGACACGGATTGCTAACGACAGCATGAGGCATTAAAGGCTTTCGCCTTAAAATTACTCTCTTGTGAAATTCATGTCATGCTTACTACGATACATTTTAGCGCACGGAGCTGTTTTCGTCGTTTCTGCATCAAGGATTTGAGGGCGTATCAGGGCTGCATTTCCTTCTGCAACATGCAGGCACGGTAATGAACGCAGCCACAACGGGAGAGGTTCACAATCACTCTTCGAACGAAAAACTCCTGTGCAGAGGGGGTTGATCGCAGGCTTCTTAATCTTAACAACATAGCTGAACGTGAGATGTTATCTTTATGCTAACAGTCTAGAGTCTCATGACTGAAGAGGTGTTCCCTTTGTTGTTTTATTTAAAGTTACCAGGGACTTTTAAATTAGTGTAAAGGTGCGCGTGTGCACTATACGCAAGCACTTTTGGGGGCCATAGGCTCTATGTCAGATCAGCAATTTTAACTGATGCAGACTCAAATGCACTGACAACATAATCATGAAAGCCGCCGTCTGATAACTGCAACGTAAATAATTTCCTTTGAGCAAAACAATGCCCCAATTTAGCCATAGGAACCACCGATTCAACAAACAAATAAAAATAATGTAGATGTATTGTTCGTCAACTGTGCTGTAGGTAGAATGAGATGAAGCGCAAGCTAGATATGCTGTTTATAAGGAATCAGTGTAAAGATGAAAGGCGTAACAATGACAGAGACGGTTGCGAAGCGAGCTACCCCTCGCGAAGCACATCGCTATGTAAAAAGCGCGTACGTCACAGCATACTACGACAAGTTCGAAAAACAATCTTCAATACACCCAAATACGCCACGGTTCCATCTCAATGTGGGCCGCTCTACTTTTTGCAACAACACGCAGACTCCTTGCGCATGTCTGTCTTCGCTATTTTACACTTTTTTTATTATTTCTGCAAAACAAACACTGACTGTATGTTCGATGTGTATGCACGATGTTGATAAATGATGTTGATGCAGGAAGCGGGAAATAAGTGCTTCGCTAGTGTACTTCACTTGTTTCAATTCGTCGCTCCATAACTTACGTCCAGGAGAAATAGCCAGTGCATATATACATAAATATATTTCTACGTTCTCAATCTCACCATTTTCTCGCCAAATTTTACCTAAAAAAAAGCGCCTGTACAAAGGACAGTTCCTTAAACGCCACACGACTGAGTTAAATATCGCACGTCAACCTTACGTTTACGCAACCGCTTGCAGCGAATAAAAGAGGTTTATTTTTTACTTCTACTGCTTTTTCTTCTTCCAGTTTAAATTTTACCTGAAAGTGTTCACTAATTTTAAGTAAAATCACGTCTTGATAAGTGCCCGATATTTATCATCTGTACTGATTTTTTTTCCTTCCATTCTCGTGTTTCTACGCCTCACTGTGTACTCAATACAATAAAAGTTCTGGCATATGCGTCTACAGAGACACAAGTAAACGCGTGGCGCTAGCGTTGCGTAAAATTATTACCACGTTTAAAGGAGAGAAAGCACTGACACACTCAAAACAAGGGTAAACGCATGTTATCCGTCTTTCCGTGTTATAATAGGCACACGGCCGAGGTCATAAACTGACGTTCTAAGTGGCTGCATTTTGAGGCAGCCTAGTCATTTTTAAGAACATCGGGGCACTGTGTTACGGCCGCAAAAGAAGACCGCGAAAAGCTAGCATGGCGTAAACTTAATCCAAGCAAAAATATAAAAAAGCGCACTGTACTCTTCCTAGCTTGCGCAACATGCATCCACAAAGCTGACGGGCTTTTAATTTCGCGTGAAGTGGCTGACGGCCCGCCCAAGACACGATAAGAGTTACGCCGGTGCAACCTTGGAAGAGCGTGGAGCCAAATATAACGCCGGCTACCGCGTGTTCAAAGAAGGAAGAGCGTAGAAATAATGCGGCTCCCAGTCAACGAAAAGTATTTATTCGCCGCCGCAGGCAGCGTGCACTTTGCGCAAGCGTTTCTTAAGTAGAGACACCATGGGCCCGAGTATACCAGTTCGCCGAGCAATACAGCCACGGCTCAGAATTCTCGTGGTCTGAATTTAGGAATTCTGGAAGTTATTTTTTTTCTTTGGCTTTCTTTTTTCACACCCTACCTTGCGTGGCTCCTGCGTACACTCTCGGTGCGACATTTTCTGAACATTTCCTTCTTTTTACACAACTTAAGTACTATTTATTTCACGAGCAAAGTGAAAGGGAAATAAAAGTTGGAAGAAAAAACTACGATCTCCACATTTAAGGCTGACGATGGCAATGGTGCCTGACCGTTCTTTGGCTTTGCCGCGCGGTAAGGAAGTCAGGACGCTCGGTAGCAGAGTCCGCACACGTTTCATAATTACACGTTTTACTTCCAGGCGCTTCAATCCCCCCCCCCCCCCCCCTCGAAAGTCTTACTAAAACTGCCCATTTCTTCATTTACTGGCTTCACTTCTTGCCCGAGCCTTACCTTCCGTGGAAATTACTTCGGTCATGCAGTCTCTTCTTTTTACGTTGTCCCGGCTATCCTCTCATTTCTCAAAAGCTGACAGCCGCTGTTTACGGCACACTTTCAACTGTCACTTCTTTCTTCTTTTCTTTCGGTGCCCCGTTTTCAAAACTCTTCTGACGCAATTTTATTTCAAATTCGTTAATTTTTCTTTTTATCCGCGATGTTTCAAAGCATTAAATAACAAGAAATAATACCGGCAGACATGTTCAATTTCTTTTTACTTGCGCGAAAGGCGATCCGCTTTCATGAAAGTTCATGTCGTTTCTCAGGTGAGGTCTCTGCACTTATTTCTGAGTATCTTTGCTCCAGTGGACCTGAACACTGCAGGGAAAGTTGTATCAAATTCACTCGACTGCGTTTCTACATTGTTGCAAGAAAAGGAGTCTGTTTTCGGTAACACGAGATATCCTGACATTTCTTTGAAGTTTGCGTGCACTAAAACGAAATAAATCACTATACCTTCCTGCAAGACAGAAATGGTGCCGCTTGCACAGGCGTGTAAGCGCTGATAGATTAATAAAAAAAAAACTGTGAAAAAGAAGGACGCTCTTGAGAAGCGAAATGAGTTGACCAGCGCCTAGCGGCTGGGCCTCGGTTTTTGAAAGTGCGCGCCGTGTAGCTTCATGTCAGCACTTTAAAGATATAACGACACAGCGACCGCGCTATGGCCATTTCTCCGCTGGCTTAAGCCGGACTCCCTGGAGTTTGCTCGCCTAACCAACCTGTCCGCAAGAAGCATCTGGATCTGCCGGCACCGAAGCGATATGACACACTATTCTGATTTCTGTGTGTGTGAAAGCTACGAAGCACCGTATTCATTTTCTACCATCTTTAGAAGCATGCCATGAGCGCTGACACATGCAGGTGCTTCGTGATCATATAATGCTCTATTCCACGTTAGAAATCAGTAATTCTAAGGAACGTTTTTCTTTCCGGATGGTGATTTCTTTAGGGGATCCACTGGCATCGTTTAGTTTTTGTATGGAAAATATTTGTTGCTATACCTGCATCATTACTTTGGCCATTCTAGTATTAGCCTCCAATAGGCGCATTGAATAAATAAATGAACATATTTTGTTTAATCGCAGTATAGTTCTCCACAGAATGATGCAAAGCACTCGTGTCAGCGCTGCATATATTTGCGCCTTCTTTCTTCTATGACGCGTCTGAAAGAGCTAATTATTTCCACACATTTTCTTTCCTCCCTCTTTCTTTCATCTCTTTCTTTAAGTTTCACTCTTTCTTTTTTCCTTCCCAGACAATCCTTACTTTCACTTAGTGCCCTTGCTACCATATCTCTAAAAAAATTCATAAACTTTCGCCGACCAAATTTGCTGATTCTCGGCTAACCGCGAACCTCACGGTGCGTAGAGCCGCGCTTGGCATGCCTTCCGAAAAGGAACTGAATACGAGATTGAGTCGGATCTTGTGATCTCATACACTGATTAGTTAACTTCTTTCGTAAGAGCCCCCTGTGTTATTTCGTTTCCATATTATGATATTATGAGAAGTGCATCAATGAGCAGCTGTTAAGGACCTTCGTGCATAATTATGTTCTACTTTCGGCAGCGATCAAATATTAAGCGCAAACACTCTCTGCAGCACAAGAATCATTTTGTTTCTTTCTCGCGGATCGAAAGCCTCTTTTCTGCTTTGTACGCTGTAGATATATTAGTCGAACGTATGCTGAGACAGTTCGTTGTGTTTAGCAATTCTTCCCTATGACCTCGAGTAATGCCATCACTCTACGGAGCACATTATCGTGAGCTTACGCCTCTGAACGGTCACTGCCATCAGCGCCTCTCCAAGAGCTCTAATAACGTATCGGTTTTGCAAGGCAGAAGAATCAGCTTGACGTTGAGTGATTGCGAGCAGCGATCCCAACAAGAGCTATATGGGGGCGCCACGCCACTTCCGGCCTGATAGCAATACTACTTCCGCATCGATTAACGTTCTGTCACTTCGTGAGCTGACAGTATCAAGCCGATGGGGCACAGAGTTTTCGTAGTACGCCTAAAAAGCGAACGGAGCTACGAGCACTTGCTTATGCGGGCAGTGGGATCTTTTTGGCAGCTCTCTAGGAGTGGGTTGAACGGAGAAACTAATTTATAACCACGGTGTCTCTGTTCTAAGTGTCCTGACCTCCTTTTTGTGTTGACAAGAGTGCTCAGCCTCTGGATGAGAAGCGTGATAGATCGCACCCCGCTGAGTCGCTACTTTCGACGAAGTCTCTTTTCACTCTACTTCATGAGTGTTTGGCCCTCCTCGACACGTCTGAGTGTCTTCCCGAGTTCCGGCATGCTACAAATGTAGCAGAGGAGAAAGGCTATTTTGGGACAGAGACCGTGTAGCCCACTAATTTGGGGCTTGATCTATGTAAAAAGTGCTTCAAAATCTTTCGTCCCTCCTGAGAATTGGAAAATGAAATTGCTCAGGCCCTGACCAAAAACAACGAAGCTAGAATTGATGCGTGAATCAGCACCACGCCACTGTAAAGATGTGACTTCCTTAAAAGGAGGCTTTTAAGCTGATTCAACCTGGTCTCGTGTTGCGTGTTTGTCTTCGGTTCGTGTCAGCCATCGAGTTTCAGACTGTTTTGACAGCCGCTACTTGCTGACGTGCATCCCGAAAGTTGTGAAAATTTTCTACTTTAGACCTAACGCTGTTCGCATTTTCTTCTTTCCTGATTCTCATCAGAACATATTCATCAAATGGTATTATTCGCGCAATGTGGGAGCTAGCTTATGCACTGCTTCATGTTGTGGCTGCCAGTAAAGGCGCATGTAACCAAATTCCCCATGCATAAACGCGTGCCTCTTTCTATCAAATCAAAAGAGAAACATCAGCAAACCTGTAATTGTTCCTATAGCCATCTTAATGAGTCGGCCATGGTCACGCTACGCCGTTGTGGTTATTGCTTCGAGTGGGCTGTTTTAACTAAGCACTGTACCACATTCGTACCACATTTATCCTCGGCGACTTGTGGTAACAGCTTATAACGTGGTCACGACATCCGGGCCCTGCTAATAAGCATCACGGAAGTTCCTTTCTTCCTACCGTGGTCGTATCGGCGGGAGAAATCGGCTGGTTACATTGACGCAACGCATTTTCTACATGTCGCTGTGGCCATAGTTACCGAAAACTCTAGTGTTCGGCTGATGCAGATGAAGTATGCGGGTGCGGTACCACTGCCGTTGTCGATGCGTCCGATCGAGGCCGGTCACTACGGCAATCCCTCCTGTTTTTTTATTATTTCTTTTATAGACAGCGTGATGAGAATAACTCTTTTCAGGGCCAGCGGTGAAGTAACATGTGAGCTTAGCACTCAGAAGAAATGTTTTCCATGAAGGTATTATTTGAACAAACGAATTCATAAGCTGCGATTCGCCCTTTCAGCGTTTATTTTTGAACGAGTGCCTGCAGCGTTTCTCCTATGCAGTTTTTAATTACCGGCTTATAAATGCAAGCTTATTTTAACGCAGTGCAATTCTTCTATTCGAACACAAAAGCCCCTTGAACCAGCAAGTTTAAATAACATTCTTTTCTAAAGCGCTTTTTGTCTACGATGGTAGGGGTTGATAAAAATGGCGCATGCCTCTCTGGTAACAACATTTGGCATCAAAATATGTGCAAGATTGCTTTCTGTGCTCCAGCAGAAGAAATTTCGGAGCGTAACACTCTACCAATTTTGCTGCTAGTAAAGCCTAATAATAAGGAACGGATGCATGAATGGGAAACCTGCCGCGGTTGCTTAGTGGTTATGGAGGTCGGCTGCTGACCCGAAAGACGCGGGTTCGATCCCATTCGCGGCGGGTGCAATTCGATGGAGGGTAAATACTCGAAGTTCGTGCACTGTGCGATGTCAGTGCAAGATTAAGAACTCCCGGTGGTTGAGATTATACAGAGCCCTCCACAACGGCTTCCCTCATAGCCCGAGTCCTTTTGGGGCCTTGCATCCTATACAGCCAAAACTATCTAAAAGCATACTTGAATGGGAGTTTATTGATGCATGTATGTGTGAAGTTTACGCGGCTTTATGGCACTGATACGTCGATTTTCTCGCGCCAGCTCGGTGGCGATAACAAAATCCTTCCTTCCCTATCACAGTGCGCTAACAGCTGCTCATACATCGCATGACAACGTGGCCACACTGGTCATAAAGGCGGTGTCCCCAAAGTTCTTCTTTAAAAAGAGATATTACTCAACAGGGACTGGGGGAGTGGGTTCGCCAGGCTTCATTCATTCATAAGCTGAGAAGAGATAAGTGCATCAGTGAAACGTCGGTAGTTCTGCTTCGAAAGGAATCCATCTTTCTAAATTTTAAGCAGTCGCTTTCGCGTTACCGCTCGTAGGTTTGGCACGGGGCTGTCCAGCTCTCATCATGGTGATTAGGTCGTGTTCCAGTCGTGCTAGGTCAGGTTTATCTTTCCGCTTCATCTAATCAGTTGTTGCTGGGCATGCGCGTTTGGTTCCTCGAGCTCGGGAATTCGCTTCATATTTTTCAGTTGTAAGTTAGCGCTGGTCCTGTGTCTTGTGTCTCTCTCGTCCCTGTCTTTATTCGCGCTACGCCTCCTTTAAACATGCTTTACCAACTGGCCCAGAACACCACTATGCTCATGATTTTCAGTGAACCAGAGATATGGCATGATCCCAAGAGGAGAAGACGGGAGAAGACACAGCGCTGATCTCATCCCGTGTTCTCATTTGGCCTCGTGCCTTTGCGCCGGTTCACCGAAAAAGATGCTCCTCATGTAGGTCCGTAGAATTGCACGCCTACAATGTAAATCTGTAGAGCGCCTAAGCGTACCAGGACCTGTGAATTCATACTCCCGCATAAAAAGCCTCCTAGTGAAAACCACTGCAAAACAAGATTTCACAAACACCGTATAGTGTGGTCAATTCTGATTAAAATAAGTAATTAGACGATTGCCAACACTAAAATCGAAAAGTGTGTTTAATGTTTTGTTAAAACCCAAAACACAGTGCTTGTTCTACTGAAAGAGCGACCACTTTCCAATTTACAAAAGCACGTGACAAAGACAGAAGGGAGGAGCTAACATCGGGAAGCAGACCGGAGAAAAAGGAGCTGAGGAGGAAGGGATCCTTAAATGAACCCAGAGACAGAGACGAGAAGCCACTCACCTATTCGCACGACGTCCGGCAGTGCTTCCCCCACGCTTCCCGGGCCCACGACCAGGGCGAGGATCAGCGCAGTGAGGAGGCCCAGATGAGGGCGCACACACGGGCAGGCAGCGTTCATCTTGCGTAAGCGGGGACGTCGTGTGCAGTGCGGCGATGCGCTGTGCTGCGTTTCACGCGCGGCTGGCCCGAGTCATGGCTCGCAGGGGCTGTAGTCGGGAACGGAGCGCCGCTGCGCCCACCCATGCGAGAGTGGTCTGGGGGCTCTGTCCAACATTAACGTCGCAACTGACATGGGGAGTTGGGAACTAACGACTGCTCTCGCGAGATTCTCCCAATTATGGAAGGTTTGTTAGCATTTCAGGTGCTTCTTGAAGTAGTAAAAAGGAAGCTGGCAAAAAAATTAATTTGGAAATTTTAGACAGCTCAGTCTAAATAATTTCGGCTGAAACGAGTACGAAGCAAATTGTCACAGCGTGTACGCCGCTCTGAGAAATGAAATATGAATGTTATGTGCCGCGGAGGAAACGTATTCGACTCTCTTGAGGATCATAATTGCGCTAATGAAGAAAGACATAGAACAAGGAGGACCTCTGGATAAAAAATTAAATAAACGGTGGAGTAATTAATACAGGTAGTAGCTAGAACAACAGAGGAAGTACATTGAATTAAGCTTCCTTAACTTCAGAATGTGTGCTTTCTGATACGTGTTGTCCTTGAAAAATGTGTGTCGTTAGATACTTGTACTGACGTACGCCGCACGCTCTTATTCTACTTTACTTTTCTGCTTTGGTTTTTGCCTTCGGGCACATAATGCCGCAGTATAAAAACCGACATAATTTCTAAAAAAAAAGGCTTCTTAGCGAACATCCAACTTTTGCGATTATATATCACTCTTACTAAAGAGCAGGGGTGCAGCGGCTGAAAACTTGTGCATTCACAACAGCCTGTATTTTATAGATCTGAGCCTCACTTTAGTACTTTAGAACATTTTCCGCGACAGGGCAGCATTTAAATTTAACTTGAGAAAGAAAGATAACGGAATACTAAGCCTGACCTAATATTGAAATCACCTGTTCTGAAGGAAAGAGAAAAGGTGTTTTTTCTTTGAGTCAGCGTCGTACTTCTCTTCCTTTCCACGTCATAGCATTCGCACAGATTAGTAAAATTTTGCCGAATGTTTCTGGTAACCTTGACTGCAAAACTGTGAGAGCCAACTACTCGGGTAGCACACCTTTCAACACTAAGTTGACGAGCACAGGCACTGCGGCGATGGTCCCGTGGCAGTCCACGATGCCGAAGACAACCAGTTGAACACTCACGGCGCAAAACCGGTCAAAAAGTCACTCAGAGGTGTGCCGTTTCCCAGGTTAGACTACTTGGTCTCATGCTACCTACTTTGAGGTAAAAAGCGTCCCAGCAGCAGTCAAAACATCCGATGGCCAGCTGCAGTAGAGGAACTTCTTTCCGAACAGGTTCAGTGCGCAAAACTTCATAGTCCGTTATGGAGCAGAAAAGATGCAAGAAAAGTCAAGGAGACATATTGAAAGCTGTTAACGATAGTTCCTGAACAAACGCCCACTTCTGAGAACACGCGGACAAAGGACGTGTAACTGTGGAGCAGCCCTTAGCGAGATGCGGAGCATGCTACCGGGCGCTGCACCCTGAGGCATCTGCTGCGGTCGGACCCCGCTGGATGGAGCGGGTTTGAAGAACTCGGAGAGAGGGGAATGTGGAAAAGAGAGAAGGGAAGTAGACAGAGAAGAGGAAGAGGTAGGGAGAGAGAGCTAGAGAGTGAGAAGGTTGCTCTCGCACTTGCCTCCTCCCACGCGCCTCTTCCAGTAACACAGCGAGCTGAGGGCATCCACTGGTGCAGCGGCCCTGCAGCGACGACGAAGCATGTGGCGCCATCTGTTAGCACCTTGTGGCAAAGTGCCGTCGGTACTTGCGCAAGCGCTGCGCCTTTTCTCTGCAGCCCGTAGTGCTGACTGTACTTGTATGAGTTAAGTGGTTTCGCGAGTGATTCCTCTGAAGGCATGCCAAAGGCGGAAAAAGAGTCAAGAAGCTAAATCGGTTGTTAAATCGGCTGGAGCAAGAGTCGTTCGATCTTTTTTTTATCCGAATTGTAAGATTAAGTCATTTCTGTCGTCTTTATCTATGTGCAGTGTGTAGAATGTTTTTAAAAAAGTCTTTCCTAATTCACGTTTTTTATGACTGCTGTTTATGCCTATTCGCATTCATTTTCTAAACTTCCTGTGTGTTGAGTGACTGCTTAAAGGTTGCTAATACTTGTGTGTTCCTTTATTTATTTATTTTTTTCTTGACCTGTCAAACACTTGTGCCACAAAAGTATCTGTATGTCTGCCAATTTGTAAGGGGGTAGGACCTGCGTCAAGCCGTTGTCACGGCTTTTTGTCCTGCCTCCTCCTCTGAAAAAGGAAATAAAAGGAATTGAATTGAAAAAAAAAATGACTGTGACCTGCGCCTTCCACTATTTTGTTGTTTTGCAAGAATGAAAAGAATGGGACCTTTTCATCAGAGCGCCATTCATTTAAATAAATCTTCCCGTGGCTATCTGCCATAAGTTGGTTTTACTCAGACACTACGCCGTCTTCTTCAAAAGCCCTCATAATACCGAATTTATCATTGACGATGAAGCTGCTTTTCACAAAAGAAAAATATTTCTATTTTACCTCATCGCCGCTGGCCTCTCATTGACTGGTGGACTGAAAATATATAAACTTGATTGTTTCATATATTACACTTCTTTGTTTCTAACACTTTTAAAGCCCAAGTACCCATCAAGTATAGAGTGGGGTCAATGATGTGCGTGCCATGAGGGTAGAGCCAATTATTCACAGTTAATTAACGCGGTATATATTATCGATTCAGAACGTTTAAAATTGCAAGTGAGATTTAGGCTTACTGGATGATATGAACGAATCTAGTACTGCACAGTCAAGATTATTCAAAATTTAAAAAGTTTTTTGTGCAGCATTCAAAATAATTTTGAACACCTTGGCATAATGCGTCCTACTGCACAGTACTACTGACGATCTGACAGAAGGAGAAACAGACAAGTGCGTACGAGGTCGGAACTCACAACTGTTTATTACGCATGAAAAACTTGCTTTTTATACCTTTTTTAGGGCACGATGAGTAGAGTTTTGATACAAGTGTGGGCCCACCTCTATCTCTTCTAGATTATGCCTGCCTCTGGTTTGGTACATCAAAGGGAGCGTCACTATTATATTTTCATGACCTGATTTGAGAACCTTCATCACCCTCTAATCTCTTACTATTATTTGATTTCCAAGCACTATTAAATGGTCTCCTTAAACAACGGACGGCAGTCGTGCCAAGCACAAAACGTGGCTAGGTCCCCTGGTGCACAGACAACCCACAATTCGTGAAACATTAGCTTATTGCTTTATTAATACATCTTCCTCACTGGTTGATGTGATGTTTGCCTCATGAGTCAAGATGCAGCACCAACTGGCCGCTGTTCTAGCCCTGCTCGATTTTCGAACAGTTTTTAATAAGGCGTTTTGCGGGATACGCTGGCCAAATTTTGATCTGCAGGCCTTTCACAAACGATAATCGCATGCTGTTACAATTATTTACTTTGAGTATCAGCAGTAAAAGTTCATTTTTCTTAGCCCTTACCGTAGTCTTGTTCTTTGACCACCTAGCATACTGGAAAAGAGTACCGGATACGCTGCCGCAACCACCCCTCATACGCAGCAGTTGTGGATAAAAGCATTTTTGAGTGGGAAACCTTTTATGAACGCACTTTTTTCATATATTGAAATATTTCACTGTAGCAGTCAATATATCAGCTGATCAGCCAACGGCTTTCTTGATTTTTTTTCTCTATTAAACTTTTTTTTCTACTGTCAAAAGCGTCCCCTAATCTTTTTCTATTGAGCCTCACTGGTCAATGCGATCAACGGAAACAGTTTAAAAGAATGATTTTTCTATATATCGGAAGAATGGACAATTGCCTTCAATATTTCCACAGAAAGTATCTTATAGTCTTCCAATTTTCGAAACTTTTGTCCGAAATCGTTTTACATGTTTTCGCACATACGATTTCACAGTAAACAAAACTGCATGCCTTGTTGACGTTATGTGCAGTTCCTTCACGCAGACAAACGCGCGTGCCTACTACTTAAACGTGACCCTTGGTGATCGAACGCAGAGAATGAAGGTGTTCTAAAAGTCTCCTTTTTTGTATTGTTGCGAATGCCTTTGAATAAATCGCCACCTTGATCTTGGAGCTGGCTTGTTGACTCGTGATGAGCTCACTGAGTAAGCCGAGATTCACTGCGAGTTGCTTTCCAACTGGTGTCCGCATGTTGAGTCGTGGACAAAGGTTTGCGGGATGCTGGTTTCAAGAAAAAAAAAAAGCGGTATTCCTGTGCAGCCGGGCAATGCGGTTCAATGAAAAGTAGTGAATCACGACGGCATATGCGTGTGCCATTGAGAAGAAAAACGTCAGTTGCCTGACCACCGAGAAAACTAAGAAAAGATTTTCTTTCCCAGAATCCGCATTCCGTAAACTTTTGCCCACTATTGTACACCTTCTTTTCGACTGGCGTGGGCCAATAGCCAGTAGCTGCTAATCGTCCTATACTTTTGTTAACTAATTTTACTGCATACCCTACTGTAGAACGCAGTGCCCCATTATATCCTTTACTTTACAATGTTCAGTTATGTCGTTTGTTTCCTGCTGTGTTACTCTTCATAGAGTTTACCCTTTCCTTTTAACTTCAAACCTTTGTTCTGCTTCCCACAGAGGCTTCAGGTTGTGCAAATAAACGGAGAACTTAAATGGAAATGTAAGGTCCTCCTTAAGGGTATGACACGATAGTGGCAAAATGCTCTTTCAGCGGCCTGCGATCTTCTGCGTATCACTTCGACTAGGCTCTGCCTACTTGCCCACATTTGTCGAGTTGTTCGTTCCCTGCTTTACATTCATAGATTGGGGCGTGTCTTCTTGCCAATACTGCCACTGTTGTGCAGCGGTTAAGCGATGCGCCACGACCCCGGCAAGTAGCTGTGTTAAACACCGCCACCGGAGGGCGTTGTGAGGCATAGCTTGCTCTCCCCCGAGCAACCTCTCGTGGGCGATCATTAACTGCCACGTGCCACGGAGGGAACTTTGCTTATAATCCGGTGGACAGGTTCCCAGCTGCCACGTTTGGTAGGTTGTGATGACGTCAAAAGGTGATCTAATTGACAGGCGAGCCACGTGCCTCCCCTCTCACAACACCGGTGACGACGAAAACAACGACGTCTGATTTTTGAATAACGGAAGCCTAATGCTGTTGCGTTAATAAATCGCGCTTGCACAGTCAGTCTTAACGAATTGGCGTTACAGAATGAATTATGGCATTTTGATTTGTTTCGCAAGTGCGTGCTATCCTCACGCCATTTTACATCGACAGCTGTTAAACACCGGCTCCTGGGTTTCGCGTAGTAGTAGCAGTAGCATGTGTAGTCGTCGGAGTAACAGGTGTGTGCGTTCCACTCGGAGGGTGGTTACGGTGGATGGAGGAGAGGAGAGCCATTCGGACAGCTGGTCTTTGTTTAGACCTTAAAGGCCACAGGTGTAGAGATATGAAGTACCTATCGTATTCTCTACCTCAGCGTATCGAAAAATACAAATACGTTAGCAGTCATGCAGAGAGACAGAGAAATAATTTTATTTGACCAAGAGATTCAAGTGCACGCAGGTCCCTGGTTTCCCACGTGACCCCACTGTACTACATGTTCATGAGTTCATGTAGTTCGATCATATGATCAGGCCAATCAGTTGCGATCACGTGTTACAGAGTGGTAACCATCCGGTCAATTCTTTTTTTCTAGGTTCTTCCCTCGATGCGCGTTTCTTAAGTTGTGTTAACTTCTGTTGTTTTTTATCAGCCATATATGTTCTCCTGATTCCAGTACGCTAACGTTGTCAAGCATTCCTTTTCGCCTTAAGACTGATGATTTCTTTTTGAAATGAAGCCTGACACTTGCAGTGCTTTTGTGGCAGCTCTTCTCTCATTTAAATTAAGGTTGCTGGTCAGGTCCTATTGTTTCAACTGTGTACACTAGGCAAAAAGTTTGCTTGCACGAAGTGTATTTCATTTCAAACCCAGTAGAAAGTCGGCACAGTTCGCAATTTAATCGACATTTCAAAGGTAAAATTAGCGTTCCTCGAGAAAACATAATGAATTTAATTGTTTTACGCTCATTCTGCGGTGTGACTGTACGACACGTAGAAGAAGAAACACAGCACCACGTTTGCTAACGGCAAACTCTGGCTACTTCTGCGTATGGTTCATTCAAGCATAAACCAAAAAATAGGAACCACACCTGCTATACTTAACTTCAGCGGCTGAGACTTCCTATAGCCTAACCGATCAAGCCAGCTGCACTCCGCCCACCCTTATCGGACCACCCCAGCGTGCTAATGTTCACATGAGCTTCCAAAGCGCAAAACGACGAAGGACAAAAATATAGCGCCTGTGTCGTGTCCCTTCGTCGTTTTGTGCAATGAATTCGGAAGTAAATTATCCCCTAGTCCGAACCACCACCCATATAAGTCCCAAAGTGCCTTGTGTAACGATGCGTTTATTATGCGTACTCGGAGAGACCGAGCCACTGTGACTGGTCTTGGAGCGTATTCAGGCGTAGCCAGCGCAAAGAAAGCGAGGCAACTTCATCTTCAGGCGCAGCGTAGTGTCGGTGCATGCCGGTAGCGGAACCCGTGACGGTACACTGTAGTTTCCCCCAGTGAAAAAGGAGCCAGCCTGGTGACTTATCAAGAAGAAAGAATAGAAGGGTCGTAATACGGCTTCAACCGGTTGACGTGAACGGTTTCGCCACCACGACGACGCAAGTCCGGAGAGCATGCAACAGGATCGACGACATAATTGACAGGAGAGGTTTGTTTGAGAACCCGGAAGGAACCATGATATCGAGCAAGCAGTTTCCGCGAAATATCCGGAATTGTGGGAGGCACCCAGGGCCACACAAGGTAGCCAGTGCGAAATGATGTAGAGGCCGCAGAGGTGTCGCGCTCATGTTATTGCTGCCTCTAGTTCCGCGTGGTAAATGAGCGAGCGAACTGACAGCATTCTTCGGCGTACCTGGCAGCGTTGGAGAGGGGCGGGGCCTAACGAAGAAGAGTATCCATCGTGAAAGGGAGCTCGCTACCGTAAAGAAGTAAGAAGGTATAGAATGCAGTGGTGGTTTGCGTTGCTGTGTTATACATGTACGCGACGAAGGGAACAACCTGGTTCCAGTTGGAGTGGTCGGCGTTGACGTACGTGGCCAGCATGTCACTGAGAGTTCGGTTAAAACGCTCTGTCAGGCCGTTCGTCGTAGGGTGGCAAGACGAAGCGGTTCGGTGGATAATGCGGCCTTCCTTGAGGAGGGCCTCAAGAGCGTTAGACAGGGATGCGCGTCCACGGTCCCTGAGCAGTTCTTGATGAGTACCATGGCGAAGAATCAGGTTCTCTAGAAGAAAGGAAGCCACGTCATTGGCGGACGCAGATGGCAATGATAACGTTTCAGCCTAACAGGGTGAGATGATCGACGGCCACGATAATCCAACGGTGACCAGCGGGAGTGGGAGGGAGAGCCGTAGACGTCTAAGCCCAAGCAGTGAAACCAGCTGGTAGGACAAGGTAAAGGCTGCAATGAAGCAGGCGAGTTATAAAGAGGAGTTTCACGCCGTTGACAGGACTCGCAAGGCCGCACAAAGTGGCGAACAAAGCGGTCCATGCCACACCACTAGAACTGCAGACGCAGACAAGTGTAGGTTTTCAATGCGCCGCCATGTGCACGCTGAGGGTGGGCATGGAAAGCAACGCAAATATCGGTGTGGAGACTGCGGGGAATGACTAGGAGCCATGTGCATCCGTCGAACAGGTAATTGCGACGATAGAGTAGACCGTCCCGAATGGAAAATTGACGGGCTTGACGGAGAAGGGCACGGGACGAAGTACCTGTAGAGGGACTCGAAATTTCAGAAGAGCGGCGATCCAAGGATCTTCCCGCTGCTCTGTGGACATGTCTGCAGTGGCAAGCAAGGACAAGTCGTAAGCAGACACCGGGTACGATTATGAAGCACTAGGTAGCGGAGAGCGGGAAAGAGCATTCGCGTCACTATGCTTTCAGCCAGAATAGTAAATGACATGGATATCATCTCTTGAAATTGCCGAGGCCAGCAAGCCTATGTCTACGGCCACCCGTAGACATAGGGACGTAATTTTCCAATGCTCAAATAATGTTCAAACATTCTCTTTTTTTAAGAGAATAGTCGGCCTCCGCTTTGCTTAAGATCCGACTGGAGCAGTCGAACATATACTCACGAAAACTAGTTTTTGAGCGATCAGAGCCCGCCATCTGCACCTGCCAGTAGCCTGAGCGCAGATCGAGCGAGGAGAAATACTCGGCTCTTTGCAAGCAGTCCATGTCGTCATCAAGGCGTGGCAGAGGATTGACGTCCTTGCGTGTGATATTAGTGAGCCGGCGGTAATCAACACAGAAACTAATGGAACCGTGTTGCTTTTTGAACAGCAATACCGTAGACGCCCATTGACTATGGGAGGGCTTTATGACGCCTCAACGAAGCATTTCGTCCACGCGATCAGAAATGACGCGCCGCTCACAAGCCGACACACAATAGGGGCACTGGCGCAGAGGGGCATGTGTACCGGTGTGATGGTGTGCCCAGCGACATACATGCGACCGAAGGCAGTCTGAGGAAGATGGAAGAGAGAACTGAAGCTCAGTAGTTGATGACAGCACGGGCGGGAGGTCAGCGTCAATGGCGTGTTGGAAAACGCTGTGGGGTGTGAGCTGAGCCCATCGACGGCAAAGGAAGCGGCGGTGTCAAGAATAGGGTAGGGATGGCAAGAATCAAGTTCCTGAAAACGCCCGAGGCATTCACCTCGGAGCACTGCTGACGGGCCCGAAGATGGTTTCGAGACTTAAATCGCACTTTCTCTATTGTGAATCGTAAGAACAGCAAAGGGGAAAAGGAGGTAGGGATGCCGGGAAGCCGCTGCGGTAGGCGTGAAGAAATCATTTCAGTGAGTGACGCCCGCACAGGAGAGTGGTACAACGGCAGCAGAAAACAGAGGAATGTCGGTATCAGTCGCGACAATTTTGGCAGAATGGGTAGGTACAGCGGGCAAAACACATGTCTAGAACGACCGAACCATGTGTTCCGCAGCTCCTGAAGCCACTGAGACCAGGAATGCAAAATATGGCGATGAAATCCTATGAGTTTAACTGCATAGGCTTACATACAGACAACTTTTACCAAATGTTATCGCTAGACATCGCGTGTTCAGCCTGAAATGCCCAGAACGTGTTCTAGGCAAGCCTTTTGCCCTCTGTACGCGTACGTCGCACAGGGGGCATCACACAGCGGAGAAAGGGCAATTTCCGGTCTGGCGAAGTCAATAAAGGCGCGATGGGTCGAAGTCGCGTCCCAGTATGATGTCGTGTGAGCAATGATACAGAACAATAAACTCGATGGTGTAAAAAACATCTTGAATGGGGGCACGGGCCGTACACGCGGCTGAGGGATGAATGCGCTGTGAGAAGGCGGTGCGGATCGAAAATTCAGAGAGCGGGGTAGTCACTCTGCGGAGTCAACGCAATAGAGCTTCACTGATAACGGATATCGCAGCGCCCGTGTCGACGAGAGCGAGAACTGCGACGCCTTCCACAAATTCTACGACTAGACTAGCGGAACGACACGGAGGACTTGAGGAGCTAGAAAGAAGCGCAGTTCTTGCCTTCAGAACTGCTACTCTTTGTTTCCTCAGGGGCTAAGTTAGAACGTCGCTGCATCGATAAAGGGGAATGGCAACGAGGGGGAGGCGATCGGTGAGAGGCGTAAATTTGGTGGTCTGGGGACTCCAAGGTGGGACCGCATGGCTTTCTCGGCTAGAATTGGTCGGCATCCTACGGGTAGGAGCGCAGATGAGGTCGACAGGGCGAAGGCGCTGGCGGCAAAGCCGGACGACATGGCCGGGCAGACCACCGGTGTAGCAGATCGGTCGATTGTCTGCAGTACGCCAAGGGTTCGTAGGATGTGGGCGGCCTTGCTATAGGTAGCCGTGCACAGATCCGCCGAAGCGCCAACTTCCTGTCCCCTACGATGGTTTACTCCGAAACAATTGGACGATGGGAGGAAGATATCATAGCTTCGGCGGCTTGCGTTTAAAAGCATGCAGAATTGCTCTCATCCTTTCATAGATTGCGACAAACAATCACACTCAGTCAGAACCCCAGCAGTCATGCAGGAATTAAGCATTCAAAGTTTAGACAAGCCTTATGGAGAAGTAGTAGAAGATATATAAAGGCTGCACAGCTACCGTGTCAGTGAAGACAGTAATAATATTCCATAAAGGGAAGGTATCAGGCAGGGAGACACTATTTCTCCAGTGCTATTCACAGCCTGTTTACAGGAGGTATTCAGAGACTCAGAGAGGGGGTATTAAGATTCAGAGAGAGTAAGGGACCAGATTTAATGAGGAGTACCTTACTATTCTTCCATTCGCTGATGGCACTGCCTTATTAAATCGCCCAGGAGATGAACTAACTGCAAAGCATCGTCAATATAGTTAGACAGGCGAAACAGAACTGTGGGTCTAAAACTTAATAAGCAAAAAACTAAAGAAATGTTCAACAGTCTCTGACGGGAACAACAGGAACGGAAGTTTACCACTGGCAACGTGGCACTGGAAGAGGTAAGGGGATACGTCAACCTAGGGCAGGTAGTGACCGCTGATCCGAACCACGAGAGTTAAATAACTAAAGATTAAGAATCATAAAGGGCACCATATCAATACCTACCCCTGGAAAGGAAAATTTATAGGTGTACTCATAAAGGAAGGAAGAAAGCTGAACGGGTCCGTAAAAAACGCGGGTTAATGACATCCTAGCCGAAAGCAACAAAAAGAAAAGGGCTTTGGGTAGGGCATATACTGTGAAGGCAACCAATGGGAGTTAAGGGTAACGGGCTGGATACCAAGAGAAGGCAAGCATAGCAGGGGCCGGAGGAAAATCGGCTATGCAGAAAAGATTGACATGTTTGCTTCTGAAAGGTGGCCATCGCCTGCACAGGAAAGGGTTAACTGAAAAGATATGGGAGATGGGTTGTGGGTTATGGGGGTTTAACGTCCCAATGCGACTCAGGCTGTGAGGGCGCCGTAGTGAACGGCTCCGGAGATTTCGACCACCTAGGGTTCTCTAACTTGCGCTGACACCGCATAGTACACGGGCCTCTAGAATTTCACCTCCATCGACATTCGATCACCACGGCCGGGATCGAACCCGCGTCTTTGGGTCAGAAGCCCAGTGCCGTGACCACTGCGCCAAAGCGGCGGCTAGAGATATGGGCAAGACCTTTGTCCTGGAGTATGCGTAGTGAGGTGGAGGAGAATGAAGATGGCTCAACATTTTCGTTAGTAGAAAAGCAAGCCGAAGGGCCAATTTGCATGGTGCGACTAGAGGGGGAAAAAATGACGCGCAGACACTGACGTCGCTGTGCGACTTTCAGCGAGTGCTGTCACATGCAAGGCAGAGCCACAGAATTCGGTCGGCGCTACACACAGCAGTACTGCCTGCACTACGAAGCTGCCACTCTTCGCCTTCAGCCGGAAGCTGTCATAGAGCTGCACGTATCAAGGCATCTCGGTGTTCCCCATTGGTCAGTCGCAGAGCGGTGACAGGATTGCTGCGATTGAATTCATACTGGACGAAGACCCATCTCAAGCTGTCAACAAGAAGTCCAAAGCTCTGTCTAGTCGAGGAGCAACGCAATCGCAAAATATGACAGGGACGTCAGCTACGGATGAAAAATGACAGCTGTAATGTTAAAAGAGCGGAAGCGGGCAGAGTCAGTTAGGGAACAAACGCGGGTTAATGACATCCTGTTTGAAATCAAAAAGAACTATGCTTGGGCAGGGCATGTAATGCGAACGCAATATAAACACTGGTCCTTAAGGGTAAAGGTGTGGATCCCATGAGAAGGCAAGCGTAGTAGGGGGCGGCAGAAAGTTAGGTGGGCGGATGAGATTAGAAGCTTGCAGGAATGCGATGGCCGCAGCTGGCACAGGACAGGAGTAATTAGTGAGACATTGAAGAGGCCTTTGCCTTGTTGTCAATGTAGTCAGGCTGATGATGGTGATGATGAAGACTCTATCGCCATATATTTTTCAAAAATCGTCATATATGATTCGGTAATTTATTGGCAAATTTAGCATGAAACAGTGCACGAAATGAACCACTTAATGATTCCCAGATTTCGATGGTATGCGGAAAAAAAGATTATTTAAAAGAATGTTGCGGCACCCGTAGAGGAACAAAGTTGAGCGGCCTTCTGCTTCACGTGTGTGGTCCAGAAGGATTGGTGAACTGAATTGATGCTTGTGCATATAAAATGAGATGTATGATCTTGTGGAAAAGAATGCTGTAGTCATGCATTCGCCTTTCAGCAAAGAAAGGAAATGCGAAGATGGCGGCATGAGTCGAGGGCAAAAAATTCTGGTCACAATGCTGTTAAATAACTCTGGTTGCTATTTATTGAACAGACTGAAGTTGTTATACATCGCGTACATGATAGGGTGACCAAGCAGCAGAAGTATGCTCGAAAAGGTTGGTTGGTTCATGGGGTTTAACGTCCCAAAGCGACTAAGGCTATGAGAGACGCTGTAGTGGAGGGCTCCGGAAATTTTGACCACCTGCGGTTCTTTAACGTGTACTGACATCGCACAGTACACGGGCCTCGAATTTCTCCTCCAAAGAAATTCAGCCGCCGCGGCCGGGATCGAACCCCCGTCTTTCGGGCCAGCAGCCGAGCACCATAGCCACTGAGCCACCGCGGCGGCTGCTCGAAAAGATGTCTTACCAAAGATTTGTACGCATTGAGTTTGCTTTCTTTTGTGGCAATTCACAAACTAAGCTTCAGAAAATCAAATTTCCACTGCGCCATCTCAAAAATTATATCTATTTGCCTATGCCACCTCAGATTATGTGTAAACGTTACACCTAAATACGTAAAGTAATTTACTTATGATGGGCTTTTGCCTTCATTATTATAAGTGTACTAAAGTAGTTCTGTTTTGTTCGTATAATACCATGAAAACAGTTTCCTTGAAATTAATAGACATTTGCATTTTCTCACTTCCGTCAAAAAACCTTGAAAAAACAATATTTATCTCCTATTGATTAAGAATGTAGGATATTTCTGAATAAAGGACGCAGTCGTCGGCATATAACCGACTTTTTACCGGAAGGTCACTAATAGCTGTTATACCATCATTGGTGAAGATAATAAATAGAAGTGGCCCTACGACAGAACCCTGCGGCACACCCGAATGTTTCGCTAACTTGATAGAAAGGAACACGATAGCCGCGGCGCTGACTGATCATCGACCGTTCAAACAGGCTTACTGTTTTTAGTACTTGGTGCCTGTTTTGCCGAAGCAATCTGCAGCGTCCACTTTTGTGCGGGCTTGTTCTCAGACAAAAGTGGAAAAGAAATTACTTTGGTTAGGCAGCAAAACTCAGATCGTCCGGAAAGCACTTCCAAGCAGGACGGATATTGTGTACAGAATGTGAATACTGAAGCAAAATCGGTGAAAGGATTACACAGCGTTGACAAATCTGTTGCTAGAGCTCTTCACTTGTGCCTTCGATTTTTTTACTGGTATTTTGTTATTGTCGGTGCGCGGGCGTGTAAGTTTATTTTATGCGAGGTATTTGTCACGCGCTTTTCTATTGGCGCATCTGTGCAATTAGCTATAGATAATTTTAGGTATATAGTCCGAAAACTAGTTTCTCTCACTATGTTGCAACAGGGGGGCACGAAATAACGAAGGCTTTCGTGAAGCCGTAATATAAGATGACAATTACGGAGACACCATTTACTCTGGAAGATCGCCTTCATACTGCTGAAAGTGCAGAATAAACTGCAGTATGTTTTTGGTACAGAGTACAGACTGGGTAAAAGCCTGAAGTACTCAATCCTCGTTAAAAACAAAAATTTCGTCTAGATTTTCCGCACCCAATACATAGTCTCCAGAGGCCGAGTGTAGGCCCGCGAATCAATGATCGCAAGAATGCAATTTTTATTGGCGTTGTTTTTTTTTGACACCTTTTTGTTCGCCATGATAAAAAAAACAGCGTAATAGCCGGTCGTAATCTGCATGAACTTGGTTGTTCTATCTAACATTTTCTCATTTTAATCGCGTAAAATGGCTCGTTTTCTCTTCTTTCTTCACTATGATAGTTTTTACAGTCGGCTTTTGTACCACTGATTCACACCCTGCTTATTTGCGAAGTGGAACACACTGAAGAATATTGCGTTGGCCGCTTTTGATGCTGGGTATGGTTTCCGAAATCAGGCGCTGATTATTAGAATGATTCTTTATTTTCACTTTCGGGTGCAGGGTGAAAACGAGCGATATTCTTTAAACGGAGATACGTTACTGCCAATAACCATGCGTACAACCTGCAATTTAACAACACAAATACTTTTCAACACACTGCACGTATAATAAAAACCTCGCACTTGTGATAAATGTGTTGGCCAATTTAGTTTATAATATAAAATTTTGCATAAAAACAGTGTTTAACCCGCACATGTAAATGACCCAAAAAGCATAAAATTTTAACATTTAAACATACAGTCCACGGACTGCATACTGGAATTGATTCCTAGTTTATTGTCCACAGCATCGTAATATTGGGTTCGGGTGAAGTCAACCGCCAGATATTACCTCTCTTTCGTTGATTTCCGATTGCAGTTGTCTCGTGTATGCCGCGGCCTCCGTTTAGCAGCCACTTTTCTTATCTCCCGGTCTGATTCCCTCCCACCTTCGACGGCCATTTGCCTTTAATTCATGCCTATTTTACTAACTTACCGGCTGGCCTATTATTTGCATTGGCGCCGAAGCATGCATACATTTTCCAAGGTCGTTTTCTATTTTATTTTTTAATAATATTGCAAGCGGCTCGAATTTTGCAATAGCGCTCACCACATTTCTGCAACTCACATTGCACCTATAAGTTTTCTTTGGTATCGTAAACAGAGTGGTTCTAAGTTTTGTTTACACCTGATTTTATATTCTATTCTTCCAGCTCTGGTGTCATGAGCAACTGCAGGTGAAGTTGCATATTATTATCTTTGTATAATTGCGGGTAACCTTGTAGGAATAGCTTAAGAATGCCTGAGGAATACAGGGCAACGCATTCTTATTCTGCAAGTAATATTAGTTCGTGGCCGTAGTTTCTTTTATAATGCCATATTGTGCATTAGAGATGAATGGGTCCGCATTACCAAGCGCACCGCGCTCGCGTGAACGGCCGAGAAACACTGAGTTTATTACTTGCCGTGGTACTTCGCTTGTCCAGGCCTTCAGTCATTACTTCAACTATTATTTCACCGATACCAGAGCAGCGAGCCTCAGGCACAAAAAACCCTATCCTGAAGACAAGCAGTGCTTCAAAGCAAGCGTTTTATTTAATTTATTTTCTTTATGCCTGCTGCCGACATCTCACAAATTTGAGCAGTGAAGGCTTTCTAGGAAAAACCCTTTTTGATGTTTTATACGGTTACCTCCTATCAACTCGTGCAGATGCGACGTAAAAATTTTTTCTGGCTGAAAAGCAGCGCACATAAAAGAACTACGGGGTGTATCGTAAACTCTAGCTAGAAGAATTCGACAGAATTACAGGTTCCTTGCTTTTCAAAAAGGACGGAACCGAACGGTCACTACGACGTCAGGTCAGGCGGGCATAAACTCAAATTTTTCGCATGAGCTCTGCTGCGATAGAGTGCAGCTTTACTGCGAGTTCCGACAGGACGTCGGGGGCAAAACTGTAATTTCATTACTCCCGACCGTGCCTTTTGTACTATTCTGGCATGCAGGTCGCTCCAGGTCAAGCTTGCTTCCAGAGATCCCGTGTGCATAAAACCGGGCCTATAGAAATGACTTCCAGTTTAGCCGGCAGCGCAGAGTAGGAAGGCACGTGTAAGCATGCCTGTATGTTCTGCTTGTCGGTGAATGCTTTAGAACTTTGATCAGTATTTATGGCAGATAAACTGCAGACGCTAGTACGAAAACCTGAAAGGAGCCGAGCACCCAGCGAACTTATGATATAAAGGGCAAAAAGAATATATTAGCACAGTACGAGGACGGCGGGCTTTTCTTCGTCCGACATTTTGTGTACAGAAAAAAAAGTTTTAACGGCACGTGGTATCTCTTGAAATGATTACCCGTCTTTGTAATGAAAAGATTTGGAACCGCGTGGTATTTTTTCTTGGGAAATAAGAAGTATCCTCACGAAGACAAAACAAAAACTCGAAAAAAGGATCACCGAAGTGGAAAAGAAGAGTGCATTAACGACGCAGCGCATGTGTAGCAGAAAATAACATTCTAAGTTGCATATGCCGCTATGACTTCAGTAGTCATTAGGCAGTGTTCATTGCTCCGATGTCGCGATGATTATTAGCCTGTGACGCAATAGGCTTTAAAGAAAGCAGGTAAATGAGGCACCAGATATTTAAACTGAACCAGCTACGGCACCGCATGCAAAGTGGTTTTATTTCTTGGCCCCAAGAGGGAAAATCATTGCGAACTTACGTAGATCTGGCATACTTTTAAATGAATCAGGAGGTACTTAAGTGGTCAGTGTAGCAATGGTTAGTAAAACTGAACGCCAAATGCTTCTTACCGTTTCAGTTTGTGTTTTCTCATCTTCTGTTTTACACCAAAAGCCGTCAAGGAGCCGTGTCCGGTTTCAGCACTGCCAGCGTCTTCAAGCATGACGTCATTGCAATGCACACTCGCAACGCAGCGTGGTCCATCGTCCGAACACTGCCCGAGTGTGTGAAATGTTCCACAGAAAAAGAACGAAACAACAATACCATATTCACTTCCGCGAAGTGTAGTCGCTTGATTTTGCGTTAAACAGTGGTAATAAACCTGTGAGTTATCTCTCCTTTTTAGTTTCTTCCTCTTATCCTGCCTCAAATATGGCTTATAAAATATCGCTTGCCACAGCATCACTTTTATTATTATCGCCGCACCATTCGGCGCCCACTGTGTGACAAGAGCTCTGTCATCAATATCAAATTATCCCCGTCTCGTGCAAACGGCGTTGTCAAAGCTAATTTCCTTATCTGCCGTGCTCTTGTAGTTCCCTGCAGTGCCCGGTTTCACTATATTTTCCGTGAAATCAATTTGGTAACCCAAACGATCATCGCTTGCCGGCTGTGCTCATTCACGCCCAGCGAAAGCCAATTTCCTCCTCTTTGTATCAGCTGGAACATCACTGAACTACGATTGCTCCTTTACCCAATCTGTTCTCTTGCTGTGTATTAAAGTTATATGTGTCATTTCCTGTCTTACAGCCCGCTGCGTGTCGTCAATTTCAATTTAAGCCATTTGGTTAGTCTTCTGATTTCAGACATATTGTTGAGTCATTGGTAGATGCAACTTTTCTGTACTTCCCTATCGAGGGATTCCGGTAAGTAGTCCTTGAGGACCCTAGAGTGTCGGGTGTTTGCGTTACAACCTTATCTTATTCTACTCACAATTTGTTTCGGCCAGTCAGGATCTACGGCCACTACTTGGCCTATGTACGTGTTCTCTCTTGCTCCTTCAAAAATTTTACTGCCTATAACCAATCGTTCAGTCGTGCCATGGCGGTTGGCTATGTATTAGATTTGCCTTCATTGTAATATTATTTAAGCCTAACATTTGGCTCCGTATATATAGGCCATGGTTCATGCCCTGCCTCCTGGTCTCAATTAATTTTCAGTGTGACGTTATCTGCAAATCGCAGGTTATTAAGTTTTCTAAACCTCATTCGTACCTCTTTCATTTAAACCCTAAAAGCAGTTCGAGTAAATATGCACTAAACAACATCGGAGAGATTATGCTTCCTCGCCTCAGACGCCTTATGACTTATGTTATATTGCTTCTGTGAGGGAACGTATTGCCTGTGCAATCGTTATATATATACTGTATATATTCTCTAGTACAGATGCCTAGCCTCTATAATACCTTGATCGCAATCCCTGCATGAAAGATGCCTTTCAACTGAACCAAATACTATTTCGTAGTCTATGAACGTATGTGTAAGTGTTTGTTATATTCCGCTCATTATTGTACGACCTGATTGAGGGCATCAAAATTGTCGGCCATAATCTATTGCCGCTGCTTGCCCTTTTGCCATTGATCTCAAGAGGTTACGCGTGATAGCGGGGCAACAAATAGATCGATTGTTGGGCGTTTGGGCGATGTACGTAGCGTTTGTCGTCCCGAAGGTGCAGAGGTGCTACAAGAGACGCCGTAGAGTGCTCCGCATCGATTTCGATCACTTCGGATTATTTAACGTCAGCTAGCATTGCGCAACAATATGGCCTTTTCTGCCTTTTCATATCCATAGAAATTAGAATGCCGCTGTGGGCGTCCCACCTCATGGAGTTCGGCTCGGTAGCATATCCATAAAGATAGAGAGGAACCACGGTGGCTTCCAAAGTGTTCAGTAATTGGCGCCGACAAAAGAAGAGTGATTCAGAAACGAAACGGTTATCCTCTACTAAAAGCTGCAACCGAATGAGATCCTAAGCTTTGCTGTTCTTGATTTCAGGCATAATAAGATGACTTTTTGGTCATTTTCACTTTTGGTAGACCCAAAGAGCTTTTCAGTTTGCTCAACGCCCATGAAGCTTGTATATCAAGCCAGAACTTCGTTAATAGGAAACGCCAAGTGGTGCATCACGACACTTTGCGCTACAGATCCGGCCAGCTGCGTGATAGGACGCCACTCTTTTTGCGATTTTGAAAATATTAAAAATAAAAATCGAGAATCCTTCATTTGTCTCCAAGGGCGCATTCTTGAGAAGAGACACCACAGAAAAGGCTGCGATATGCAGCTTGGAGGCCCATTGTACCCACAGTTCCGGCAGCACGTAAAGCGCGAGAACGCAAGAACAAGGCACACACAAAAAGTTCAATAGGGGATCAAATTCAACAAGGAATACAGACCGTAAAATCACAGTTGATTTGACTTTTGAGGAAAATAAAGCACTCAAATTCGGAATTTTCTGGAGGTGTTTTCGAGTATAACATCGTTGTCTTCTTGGACACTAAGGAGCATTGTTAATTTGTAGGATATTGACTGAGCATTATAATTAGTACGGAAAAATGGTAATGGTCAACAATTATGCTACGTTACGTTAAAAGAAGGAATATAACCGACCTTGGGAAGCATTTGGAGAGAAACAGTGTTATTACATAATGCTGCTTTTTAATGCATGGATAATAGCTGAAACGCATACATCAGCGCAGGCTTCGTAAGATCAAAATTGATAAAAGGATTATTTGTGCGTGAGTAGTAGAAACACACTGTATATTCATAGTTTAACTTTAGTTTGTAGATCCAACCTAATGCGACATAAAATGCCATTTACTTTTTTTCATTTTGGGGAGAACATTTTCAGACTGCTCACCTTTTTTTAGAGCCTCAGAGAAAGTTTTTCGTTCTATTTTCGTTCGTTCTATTTTCCTGGATGCGCGACGCTCTCCAAGGTACAGGGTATCATGCTACTGCGCTAGAAGCACAAGGATGTTACCGGTGATGTGGGTTTGAAGCCGGAGCAGAAAATATTGATTGAAAGGGGGAAGGAAAATGGAGGAAGCAGAAAAAACATGCCGTATTTACAGCAACTACCGGCCTTCGAATAGAGGGCGGAGTAAGAAGATCACCATCGTTTCCAGCTTATTTAGTTCACTCAGCTTTCACCACAGCCTCTCGCGCTCATATGATATCTCTGAGTGCTTGCCCGAAGCGTCACTTCAGTGTCATGGTCGACCACTGGAGTCTCGGCACTCAGTTTGTGCCACCTCAACCCCAAACTTCAACTAACTGTATTGTTCGCCCTCTCCCGCTACGATGTGCCCTCTTGTGTCGATTGTGGCTGGTAGTGGCTCTTACAAACGGCTATTCCCGCATACCTGAAATTGCAGACTCTCCGCCATGTGAGAACTACTAGCGCTATGAGACAGTTCGGCATCTGCTTTTGTGATTGTGATTGCTATTGATCTTCTTAAATGATAAGAGTTGAGTTCAACGCTATATATTTTCAGTGTGCGCCCTGTGTACCGTCAAAGTAAGTGTCTATGAACACATGCAAAACACATCCCCCATTCCTCTTTTATCCTTCTTTATCTTAATTTGATCCCCTTCGCACGTGTAGGATAGCTTACTGGGCATCGCCTGGTTAACCTGTCTTCTGTTTCTTTCTCCCTTTGTCGGTGTGCTTTCGATATCGTGGTCTTTATGAGCTTTCATCCGTTCGCCCTGTGCAGAGTTGCTCGGCGCAGTCCGGTACGAAAACCTTAAATTTACCCCATAATAGGGTTTGCTCTCCGTTTAAAAATAGGGATCTTATTTAAATAGAGATCTTAATTTCATCTGCACTCTGTGTTACAGCTTGACCATAGTGAACCCGTTAATGCTTTCTTCTGCGAGTAGTGTTAATTTTGTTCCCCGGGAGCAGTAAATGTTTTGTGATATATTTGTTGTGTATAAGCGTGGTAGACTGAATATACTGAAAGCCTCACGTAAATTTCTGCAGAAAAATATAGAAATGAACACAGAAAGCACTAATGCATCATTCCTTAACGTAGTACTGGGATGAAGTAGGCCGCTTCACTTGTAGTTTCTTGCCATCCTCCTTTCTTGTCCTTTTTTTTTCAACTCCTAGTGTAAAGTGTCATGCTACTTGGGGATAAATGCTTAAGGCTCGTTTAGATTACCACTCTCTGTGCCATGGCACGTGTGTCATAGTATGCACTGTTAATATCTGAACCTACGGAATGTTCGCATAATAGAAACTATGCCGGCGTTATGCAACCTGAAATGTGCGATGTGATTTTGAACGCGTAACCAACACTACCGGTGTCTATAAGTGGAGCTTTCCTGTAGATCGTTGTATCTATGCGTGCAGTGAATGGCCGGGGATAACGAACTCCATAGAATCACTGCCCCAGACAAAATGGCCACACGGCCACCAAATGATCATGCGGAACACTTAGGCTTGCAATCAAAGCGGACCTGTTCCTCTCTGCACTGTGACTTAGCGGACTGGAGCTTACGAGAAAGCAGGGCGTTCGGAAGAGGAAGACACTGGCGGGGAAGAAAAGAGGAACGTTGCAGGAACAATAAACGGGGGCGGAAGAGGGCGTGTCGTTACCCTGACTTTTCCAGAGGCCGACTCCTAGTTTAGGCTCAATAGTCAATTGATTATCGCTTTAGTCCGCCGCCGACCACTTCTGAGGACTTGGCGGAACTTTTACATGTTTTTTTTTTCTGGAGAACCTCGTATTGACTGGAAGCGGGAAAAAAGGGGAAGTTGAAACACTGACATACTTGGTGTCACGTTCTGGTGAAGTAGGCGGGGCGCAAAAACAGCACCAAAAGAATAAGAAGAGCCCACAAAGGTTTCAATGCACGGGCTAGAAGACGGTGCGCGAAAGCTTAAATACGGCAAGGTTTGATAAGGATGCTATTCTGTTTCTCAATACATGTAGCCCCGTTACATTAGAGCGAAAGCACTATTCCGATGGGTAAACCCCGATCAATTGCATCTTTACGATGTTTGTATCCTTTCGATGTTTGTGGGTTTGTGCCAAGTGAAATTAATCAAATAAATACCCACTACTGGAATTCGAACTCGCGGTGGCGCCAACAGATCACCTTCACTGGCCACTGAGCGACAGCACTAGGCTGTCGCTTCAGCCGAACACGCCTCGTGTTAAAATGCAACACACTCTCGCTCTGTTCATTACATATCGTGGTTTTAATCAACTAATACTGCTATAAAACTAACATTCGCTTTTTGAGCTATGCGGCGCAGTGAGAGAGAGAGAGGTGTGCGTTGCATATGTTGGCATAAACAACGTTGCGGCAGAAACAAGGCACTAGAACAATACTCGTTGCTGTTGTCAACATTGTTGCAGAAACGCGGCACTGGAGTATTGGTCCATGGCGTACATTGTGTGAATTGACAAAAACAATGAAGAGTTTGAAGACTCGCACATCTGGCTGCTTGGGTCAGCGGATACCTCAAACGCGCTTTCGTGTCCGTGGTTGCGGTGTCCACCTGCAAAACACTGTGCTTTTGAGCAATATTTCGTGCTTAGCAATGCTAAACCACCAGCCATTTTTTACTGATTTAAATAGGAAAGAAGCAGGCGTTCCTATTTTCCATTTACATAGTTTTAGGCAGCACGAGTTATTGTCCATGTCACATCTGAAGAAGGCCTCAGCGGCCTCCCCAATTGCTTTCCGCCTTGCTAGGAATGAAATCTGTCATAAAAAAAACTGCTCGTAGTTATTATCTCTGCTATCCAACACACATTAGTGCGATGCACCACTGAACGTGGGCCCCAGGGCTTAACATGTAGTAAATATAACCTCTTAAATTTTGAAGCACAAAACTTGTTTCAAGTGTTCCCCACTGGGCCCCAAGGCTTTACAAGTTTTTTTTAAATTCTAGCCGGTATGTGTAGCAGGTCAGACTTTAAATGTTGCTGGCATTTGCCTGCACCAAGCTTGCGCATGCATTTTTCTCTCCAGTGAGCAAAATCTCCATAATAAATTATCCAACCTTTCTTCCTTTAGGATGAAAATCTCATGATAGAAAGTTTATCATCGAAGCCCGTCCTGTCTACTCCTTTTTCCAGCCTCTCGTGCTATACATTGTTTGCCACTATGAACCGTTACCAACCCGCCCAACTAACTATACTCCAAAGTACACAGCGCCAGAAAAAAACAAAGGCAGGTGGTGTAATTTTTGCAGTGGCAGCGTTAATGGAAAAGTTCTTTCCTCGCCCTGAACAGCGCGTGCAAAATCCTGACTCTTCGCGACAGCTGCCTGGATTGTGTGCACCGCGTTCCCGTACTGACAACTAACCCGCCGTGTTGAAGCTCGCAAAGGCTGAATCGCTATTGGCATTCTCTAGAGCACGCAAATTTGCGCCCTGTAGGCTTGCCATGCGATTGCTTCGGAGCGTGTGATGAACGTTCGTTACAAAACTGCGGCTTTTTCGGTTCTTGGAAAGTAAGAGCTTCTGACTAAAACGATGATCTTCAAATGGTGAGGGGATAGCAGTATAATAATTCATTCATAATACGGCAGATGGTGATCCGGTAGTTCCACACGAACGCGAAAAATGTTGTTTAGTTTTACTGGCGTAAAGTTCAAAAAATGCACCGGTTTCTTAAGCCCTTTTATCAGATCGTGAGGGGCAACTTTTAACTATTCACTTCTAAATTGACGGTTAAAGAACTTCAGTTGATACTTTATTATTAAACGGGAATTATACCCGCGCTAACTGTGATTTTGTGTATAAGAGTGTGGGCTCTCGGAATCACTTTGCCATTTTAACTTTCCCGGCTTTACGATATTGCAGTAAGCTTAGTTCAAAGACCCACTGCGATCAACTCGAGGTCGATAATTACGAGCCTAGTGATGGTAAACACCCTAGGAACTGCCTAAGATTTGATGACTTCGGTTGTGCTGTATTCCCCATTTTTTTTCCAAGCCTTTATTGGTGCCCGCCGTCTGCCTCTTGAGAACAAATAAAATAAGGTTGCCGCAATTCGCCTTGCAGCGCAACGTGATCGGCAGCCGCCGGTCAACCATTTATTCCCTTACCTGACCTTTAATACAAGAGCGATTTAAATAACTTGGCATGTGTGTGCATACATTGCTGGCATAAACCAATGACATCAGCTTGTTATTTGCAATTCAGTAATGCATCTCCTTAATAATGAAGCCAAATCACAACCGAGACGGTGCAAGATATCACCTCAAACGGCCCTTAATTATACCTTTCTGTTTTTAATGCGGACTTCGACTTCATTTCATGCTTGCTTTGACAAACGGGTCTTTGATCTTTCTCTCCTCTTGCCTTTTTTCACACTGCTTTCATTTTGAAAAAAGATATTCTGTCCTCAGTAGTCTAAAAATAAAAGAGCAATAGCATGAACCGCTTTCCTTGGTACAGAGTGGCTTGATGTCATAAATATCGCCAATTATATGCATTTCACCCAATGTCGCAGCTTTTAACGCAATAGCAATGTCGGAAAGGGAGCAAAAGCCTCAAAACAAAAACACTGCAGCTTGAAAGAAAACGTTTGAAGAGGGCTATGCTAGAAGCAATTGCAATTTTGGAATGACTTAGCAAACGGATGATAAGCTGAGAGCAACGTAGGATGGCATAATAGGCACTTGTGTTGGGCTCCAGAACCTTCCTGAAGGCATGATACGAGGCAAGACAAAGGTAATTGTTAATCCCTGTTCGAGACTCCTGTCCTGTAGTGGACTTAATTTAGCTGAAGAGGCTGATTGCGATGGAAGAGGAAATTTTACTTTCGAGTTACAAGCATCACGCACTGCTACAGAGGCGCTCAGAGAACTCACTTAATAAATTAGTTTTTGCCGTCGTGTCCAAGAGGACTACTCAAGCACGATGTTGTTCGTCCACTCTCCTCGTTCAGATACCGACAGCTGATACCGCACCAGCGAGGAGAAGCGGTGTCCAGTCCCGCTGCGCATTCGACGCTCGCAGTTAATCTCACCTGTCCACCCGCATCTCAGGTGAAATGCCGCCGCGACACTGGAATACCTGCCCCATTCCACCGAGGCTGCCAATGGCGCATGCCTGTTTGCTCCAGCGCGCGTCTAATTTCGAGTGACGTGATTGGAGCGTGTCAGGTTTCCTAATCACGCCTACCCCATGGGGGCTCACGGGATTCCACTACGCTGTCCGCGGTGGTTCCAGCGAGGAGCCAGGGCTCCGCTCACTCTCCCCCTCTCTCTGTTTACACGGATGGCCCTCGCGGCTTTCGGCCACAAGCCCCAAGCGAGATTAGTCCGGTCAAAACGCACGTCGGGGACGCCGGCTCATTCATTCTCGCTGTCGCGGAGGAAAGACGGGGGCGCGTCACGCCAACCATGGCGAGTTAATAGAGTCCGAGGGCCTCTAGCGGCTAGAAGCGGCACTAAAAGCCTCGAATGTCCAAACATATTGAGAGCAGTTTCCACAGCTCGCAGGGAAAAGTGTATGTTGTGAAGTTTCGCGTCATACTGAGCATTCCGGTAGGTAGGCTTATAGGTCCAAAGAAATTTTGCGCTGCACTATGGCGCGTACCCTAAATACCATGTTTTAAAGTTTCCAGTACTTTAAGGCACATACGATTTCCATCATAACGAAAAGGAGAATCCCAGAACGATCCCAAATATCTGAAGCGGCGTTGATTCTTTCTTTGAAGTAGCACTGGACCACTACAGCCAATGTTTGGTCGTAATAAATACATTCTGTGGCTCCTTTTCATTATGCTGACGTTTCTTCGGCAGCAAAAGATTCGTTTTGTGGCGAGGAAACATCTTCAGAAATTATGAAGAAGGCAGTTTTTTCCGCGAGAAGTTTTGTATGGATGAAATGTTTCCATATATCGTAAGAACGCGCCCTATCAATCAATATATGGTCAATGCCCTCCTCATAATGCTTGTAGTTTTCTTCTGTGTACTGTGAAAAACTCACGACACTAGTTACCCTAAGACCGTCCTAACTATTCAGGGCAAGGGCAAGACAAGCGTTAAAAGGAAGATTTGCTAAGCATCGGAAGATTAGACCATTTCTCACCAATTCGGGCGTCAGAGTAAATTTCAGTATTTCACAGTTCCCTCTCAAGTTTTGTCAGAGCACACCCCATTACTTTCCTATGGCCGTCAACGACTCGGTGCGAGCTCAGTAAAAATTTTAGCCAGATTTTGCTACGTACCAGACCGTCAGAGCATTCCCATCAGTATGGTCATAGCAGTAAGTTACAATATTCCCCGGTTGCCTCAAGATACAAATGGTGTTCAAGAAAGTCAGGCCTGTTGTTTATCAAAACAGAACCCCCCCCCCCCCCGTCAATTCAAACTTGTGACATCACTATCGAATTGGACTCCGTGATCCTCGTTTGATATTGGTCGACTGGTTTTCCAGGTTTCACACATCCACTTAAAACATTTCGACATCACAACAGCTTCCTTTCCAAAACGGCCGGTAGTAGAGATGCCTGTAAATCATTTTGGGGCATTTTTTCGCTTACGACAGTTCCGCTTTTAGTGAGAGTAGCGTTTCTGTTATAGAGTGTGCTTATCTATTGATGCATGGCAACACCCATTTTTCCTATTCCTCCCTTCAAGGCTTTCAAAAGCCCTTCTAACTTCTCTAGCGCAAGCCTTCGTGGATGTCCGAGCCAATTTTACTCTTACAACTCTAGCAAGGACACTCAATATGCTGCCAATAATTGAGGGTGAGGAAAAATCCTAAAAGCAGTGTAGAAAAAATTCTCTTGTTTACAATGAACACGTACTGGCAATGTAAATAGACCTTACCGCTGCCTTCTGATTTCAAAAGCGCTGAGGTTGTTAGCCGTGTGATTTCGTTTTGCAGCGGATTGTCTCATGCATGCTGTTCAGAAGCCCAAAATGAGTTTAAAAAATGTGTACGGGAAAACACGGACAAACGGACACTGCCGGCAATAAAAGGCATTAGTTTCGAAGCTTCTGCATTATTTCCCTAACCACTTAAAGCCGGCTATACCTCAGTTTGTGAGCTAATCCTCAAAGATCCAAAGTGTATGTCCTGTGTTGTGACTCATTTTTTCCAAATGTGAGTTACCTGCCACAAAAATTTTAACTAAGTTCAGTTTCTTTCAACCATGATGATGCTGTGACAACTGACCACAGCCGGTGACAGGGAGCTTACACTTTCACCCATGTTGTACAGGTCAGTCAACGGTGTGTCGAAATCTGAGCTCGCCTCGAGGTCTCTGCTGTCAAACCTGGCACACCGCTGCTAACGGCAATGGACACAGACCGGTGGCAACAACTAGATAGACACGCTGGCTCTAGGACCGTTGGCCTTAACTGCTGGCCGGCAAAAGTTGGAACATGGAGCTTTTTGTGAACATATGACTTGCAAAGTTAGAATTTTTGGTTCTTAGTTTCCTACCATTTAATTCACTCAAGTTGAAAAGAGGTCTGAGTTACGTATCAGACAACGCAGAGAATACTCCCTTCAGATCGCGAGAACTCATTTATCGTTGTTCTTAAGTGACAGCAACCATTGACCATGCAGTCAAGGCAGTCGTCATCTGGCAGCGTTTCAAACGAAAAAATCACGCTCGAACTCTAGAGCTTCTATTGCATCGAAATGATCGTGAATAGACAGAACTTACAAACTTCTACACACTTAGCAAACGTACCGTTAGAGAGCCGTCTTGTTCGTCGGTGCAATAATTGTTTTGTAATTGCCCTTATGCTTCGGTGTACAGTTCCTTTCCTTGCATTTTTCTATCTCCCACCTTAGGAGCTCATGCTAAGATTCCCGAATTCATTACTTCTATTTGTTGGTATCTTGGGCACTCTGCAGTAATACAAGCCCACTGGTACCTTATTAGGTTTAGTACACTCTTTACTTAGGTCTGCACGTTTCTTTTTAAGCACACTAAATCATTTTACGACGCCTCTTCTAATAGCATGTTATAACGCCTGTCTAGATGGACCGTCGCTCTAATTCGGATGGACTAGAATCTAAAAGTGTTATTTTAGTATACTTTGAGACCATTAGTAGTGAAGCGAAGTCCGTGCCTCTTACGCATTGTTTTTGTCGTTTACACTGTTATCCATCATCGGGCATGTTTGTGTTTCCAGGTGCGACTTGGTTATTAGGTTTTCATAAATATATCTTCATTGCCAACCAGTGCCCAATCAGGCCTTTGTGGTGCTCCAGCTTAGTCACTTTTTACTGTAGTGACTTGCGTGTTGCATCGTTGTGTGTACTGCAGTGCATTGTTTTTTACTCTGTTGTTTAATGCGTGCGCCGCGTTCTGATGTGCTGCCAGTCATAGTTACGTTAATTCGCAAATTCATAATATGCAAATTCAGGTGCGTCACTATCAGCAAACAACTCCTCCTTCCAACTCCGCATTTCCAGAAAGCCTGGACAACGGCATTTTTTGAACTGAAATTTGGTTACGAAAACAAATTTTCCGATATCGGAAGACTGCATAACAATCTTTATTTCAGCAGATCCGTACTCGAAGCTCTTGTCGTTTTCTGTTATTTATTGCCAAAAAGCAGCCCTTGGAAAGCAAGAGTTTGGTACGCCTCGGCAGACTCGACCATTTCGCAAATCTGTTTGTAACATCATCTCACAGTATTCCGCAGTTGTCTTAGAATTAAAAGTGATGCCCTAGAAAGCTGCATTTTGTCAGAAAAAAAAGACAGGACTCAACACGACCAGCAGTATTAGTTAGTGGGAAGCAGCTGTGGACAATGACTCGACAGATTTTTGAAGAAAAAAAGAGTTGCATACTTTGGTTCCCGCTGAACGAAACTCTTGGTGACTAAGTGGGACATTGCGACCTTCGGCTAAACGCCACGATAGCTTTATAGAATTGTGCGAAGGTGACCAAGTCTTCGTCGCTGTCGTGTGTACCGTGGCGCTCGTAACAACTTCACAAAAATTTACACTGGTCTCTGCGCTAGCTATTTTACTTTTAGCTTAGTTCAGCATGAGACTTTTCTATAAATCAACACGATGCCGCTACAATGTTCGGATTCCAAAACAGTGTGCAGCGAAGGTGCTACACGCAGCACTGAACCCAAAAGTTCCATCCGCCCGGCCGGGCTCGCTGCTGCTTCCTCGCCTCGAGCGAACGCTACGGCCGATTCTAGGCAGAGCCGGCCCGGGCCGCTGGAGCGTTTCTGGCAAGGGGAGCGGAGATGAGATGCGGCTTGGCGCTGCATTATTGATTGCGACCAGCTCGACAGTGTCGCGGCAGAAGCCAAACAGGGTCGGACGTGCCATATATTCTGTCGACGTGCGCTTTCTTATGTGTTGCTTCAAGCGTGCGTCACAAAACACCATAGCCGCTGTTTCTCATATCCTCATCTTCCGCAACACGAAGGAAGGCGCCCAAAACCGCAACTTCTTCGCGGCGGACTGAAAGCTTGGCCAAGCGCAAAATATTGCTCTCGCGAACAGCCGCTCTCAACGTCATTTTTGCTTGGTAAGTTGCTCGTCTTGTAGGAATACTCGCACATGCTGCCACCTCTCTTACACTTGTTGTTATTGCTGTTGAAAACTCCGCGAAAACGGCCAGAGTGTGACGCTGTTTTTCAAAGTCTGAAAAAGCGATCAAGAACTACTCATGGCCCAAAGAGTTTTCGGCGTGGTATCGATTCGTCCTAGTCTTCCTGCTCTAACCGTTACTTTCAGTGTGAACGTCTTTCCCAGGAGAAATTTTTTTTTATGTACGCTGTACGTGTCTCGATAAGAAACAAAGAATTTAGCTGGTAACAAGGTTAGCTCCAGATGAGCATACGGAGATAGTGTTTCGGGCCAGCAAGGCATAATAATGGAATAACAAAACAGAATGCACTAGTTATACTCAAAAGAAGGCCCTTATTAAAGCTTCATTACTATTTCAGCCAGCCCTTTCAAGCGCTGCTGCACTGTCTTGTGAAGCTCCACTTCGTTCATCTCTCTTCGCTTTCTCTCGACCAAATATTCCTGTAGAACAAAATACAGCAAGTAGATAAAGAGCCCCAGTTCAAGAACGCCCTCACGAGCTTCTCTCCGGCTTTTGCAAATGCGCTACCGTGTACACTAGCAACGCTGTGCTTTGATCGTTTATCGCAGGGGGGCCGTATATGGGCCGCTGATCTCGGCTACTCGAGCTGATGCTACCGTTTGGCTGCTGCTGGAAGCAGTGAAGCAACTTATCGTGTCCCGCAAACGATCTTTTATTGTTGGCGGCCTACCTATAAAGGAGTCTTTCGGGGTAGGCACTTTACGATGAGCGCCTGCTTTGTGCAGGGCTTGTTGGGCGTGATCATCGACCCAGCAATGAAGGGCTGCCGAATTCAATGCAGGACACTGAATGTCGTCTCCCTCTCGGTGACATAAAGTCAACGCACTCTATAAATCCTGCTTTAGGTTTTACTTCGTCCGAAGGGAAGTAGTTGGTGGCGTCATTCGATCGTTCTCACATTATACTCATAGTGGATGATGGTGGTGGGGCATCGAAGCGATGTGGTTTAACCAAGATGCAATCATGGTTCATTAATTTTATTCGGAGCTGCCTTGCACGATTAGCGACGTTTTCTTTGAGAATCACTGGACTGTTATGGAAAGAAAAAGAACATTGCGGCATTATTGAAAAGCTACAGTACGCATAAAGGAGTTACACATGCCTCTATCTGATGCTTGCTGAATACGCGCACCTTTCAGTGAACCATAGCAGAGGCTGCACGGCGCTTGGATACTTTATCTTGTAGGAGCTCCGATCAGCCGGGAGAATTTCCTTGTTAACAATGCAGGTTCACCTAACACGTTCATCGATGGCAGAGAACTTCGTGAAGTGAGCGACAACGCAGCCAGGCGAAACTAAGGAGCACCAAAGTGTGCTCCTGTGCTATGAAGAAACAAGCCGCCCCCTGTACCCATGATTCCATCGACGATGTAACTGATGGGACGCTTCAGCGCCGAAGTCCTTTGCAACGGCTATGATAGGGTTTCAATGCCCGTGAAGAAGTTGAATTTGGCTTCGAGCCAACAGTCACACTGCTAGTTTGGAGACCCTTCCCAAAGGTAGAGCTTGCGGCCAACCACCCAGCACACCAGCCTATGCTCCAGACTTGTACTCAGAGTCCTACCGAACGCATAAGAAGAAAGGAAGACTAAACGGTTTTTTCTTCGAGCCCTCAGCTCAGGGCACTCGCAGTGCTGGGAGTATTAAGATCACGTGATAGGAATGAGATGACCCCTGAAGGTCTCTTGTCGTTTCATGTCATTGATTAGTACTTCTACGATCACATTTCTTTACACTAACTCCGGCAGCGAGAGTTACTACTTCCAGGAAGTGAGGCGGTGGAAGCAGGGAGTGGAGAGGAGAATGTGCTGGGGAACGAGTTAGCATCAAACCGATGCTGTATTTCTAAACAGGGGCTTTAATACTGAAATTATTTTTTGGCTTTGGCGCCACATTATCGATCACTTTAAGTCTACAATGAAAACTTAATCTGAGTGACAAGAAAAAAACACTCAGCTCTTTTAAAGCGTGTACCCTGGTTGCATGAGCGGCTAAAGCGTGCGCTGCATAAACACCTGCGCTGGTAGAAGGGTGGGTTATCTACATTGTGCAGTTAAGCCTGAAAAAAAAAGGGAGATTCACTAGGAGAAGAAGATAGCCTTCAGTGAATAAAGAATTTTTGGAGGTGGACTGACGGGAATCATTTTCTTCTACTGTTAAAACCCCCATCTTCCGCGTGTATATGAATTTCTGGCATGAAATACTTTTAGCTTAAATTCTCGGCATATTAAGGCGACCATCACCCGGAACAGAGAATCTAAAGCCGCGCACGAGGCTGAAGTTATGAGAAAGAGTTCAGAATTTTCTATCCGAAATGTATACAGCATAAAAAAAAAACTTTGGTCCAGAGGGGGACTTGAACGAATACCGGCGAAAACGAAGCAGTATTGTTTCAAGATGCCTTAGAGCACTCGAACGTCTCCACAGACTCGTGCGAAGTTTGCAGACCCTCATGACGTGCTTTCAGTATTGTCGTCTAAGTCATATTCAACCCGCTCTTTCTGCGCCAAAAATCTTTTCGAAGGCCCCTGAGGATCAAGTGAACGCTACTTCGCTTTAAACAGCGAATGAGACTTTACAAACGCACTTAAAAAGTGCCTCAGTTGAGTACCGTGGAGCTTACGAAGTGTCTGAACGAAGTGCTTGAAGCGCGTGGCCAGTGCTAGTCACGCTGGTCGCGGTCGACTGCAGTTCAGTGCATTTCGTGGTGTTATATTTATTTCTGGCGCCAAAAGCTTTCAACGCCCGAAGTACATTTCATCTCTCACTAAAACCACTCTTTTCTGCTTTGGGGTAGGCATACTGTGGCTAATGAAAAATAACTATCTTTGCAAATTTTTCCCCCTGAAAGAGCAGTTAATCTCTGGTGGTTTTTTGTACTTTTGTTCTACATTAATGGTTTTTAACTGTCATTTCCATTACTTTGCCCTTGCGTTATTATATTATTCTGAAAATATTTTTCTAAATTTATTATTTTTTTCTCATGGAATGCAAGGTTTGTTCTGTTTTGTATTTGCGCATTTCTATTACTCATAACCTAGACTGCCGCCGCGGTGGCTCAGTGGCTATGGTGCTCGGCTGCTGGCCCGAAAGACCTGGGTTCGATCTCGGCCGCGGCGGTTGAATTTCATTGGAGGAGATATTCGAGGCCCGTGTACTGTGCGATGTCAGTGCACGTTAAAGAACCCCAGGTGGTCGAAATTTCCAGAGCCCTCCACTACGGCGTCTCTCATAGCCTTAGTCGCTTTGGACGTTAAACCCCATAAACCAATCATAACCTAGACTATTTTAATCCCGGAAATGTATATCGCACCAGATATACTGCTTCTTCAGTTGTTGGAGGAACATAAATATTATAGTTTGACTGCTGCACGCAAAACATGTTGTATCGATTTGCATCTATGATATAACAATTAAATGGGGCACCTAAGCTCCTTATAAGTGTTAGCAGCATTCGGAGTGACAGGCAAACAAATTTATTCACTCATTCCTGTACAGTAATGGGTGCTGTCCGAACGTGAATTCAACTATTAATAAATCAACAAGAGAACCGTGAAAATAGGCGCCTGCACATTAGCAGACCGCGAAAAGGCACTTAAAAAATTCGGAACGTAACAAATGAAATATAATTAAATCTACTAAGCCGCCTGGACCACGCAATGTTTTCACTAAGTTCTCAATAAGTCCGGCCAGACTAAGCAACAAATTTCAGTCAGCGTTGCTGCAGCTTCTACAAGAAAAGTACCTCCATGAGGTGCCTGCACGAAGAGTGCCTGAGTGGGTTCAAGACACAGGAAAAGTTGTTCATATGTTCACGCATCAGAAAAAGGATTCATTAACTTCTTGCACAGTTTCTTGTTTGCACACCTGTGGCCAATGAGCGGTTGGCGCTTCCGCCAACATCGGGGACAAATACTAGTAATGCTTGATTGTTTCTTGCGGGCTGGTTTTACGATCATTTTCTATGCTTTTTCGTTCCTGATTAATTTTTCGCATAAAACAGCGGAAGAAATAGCAGTGGTAATTGTAATCCCGCTACATCGACAGGGTTCTTTTATGTGAGCTCTTGTTTTTCTACTCTATTCAGGCAGTCATTGTCTAAAGAAATTTGTCAATACTTGACATTATTCCTACTTCTGGAGTCGAGATATACCGGTGAACCTTAGGTTCCACGGGCCGAAGTAATATTCAGAAGGAAGTCCGATCTTTCTTAAAACATTTGCCAGAATGTGGGCTTTTAGAAGTTTTTATTCTTTAAAAAAAGCATAATGAAGCACTCTTTCCTTTCCAATGTAAAATACTGGGCATGAGGAGAAAAATTTGCAGATGAGTTGCTCTATAATAATTATGTACAAATAAACTTACTGCCCTATATTCCTTCTCATTTTTTTCCCTGGTGAACGTGGTGATTCAGAATGCATTTCGAGCCAACTCTCGTCCTTTTTGCACCTTCGGAGCCTCGGCAGATGAAATGCGAAAACACTTTTTCAATGCAACCGCGACTTTAGAGAACGCTCAAAAAGACTCTTTTATAGCAGTCGGGATGTGTCATCTCAATGAATAGATGACACCAGAATGTTTCCTGAAGCGGTGCAGGATACGCGCAAGGTTCCATAATTAGAGCTATTGGTGTGATTCTAGTAATGAGCTAGTTAGCTTCCTCAGAGACGAATTCAGGGATTAATAAGAGGCCAAGCAACCCTAAATATATTGGCTGCACTACATACGGTCTGTTTTTTTCCACACCTGCAAAGCACCGCCTTCAAACCTCGCTGTAGAATAAATATTTTTTTATTGATTGGCGTTTAACGTCCCAAAGCGACTCAGGCTATAAGGGACGCTGTAGAGACCACCTGGGGTTCTTTAACGTGCATTGACATCGCACAGTACACGGGACTCTAGAATTTCGCCTCCATCGAAATTCAGCCTCCGCGGCCAGGATCGAAACGGCGTCTTTGGGGTTAGCAGCCGAGCGCCGTAACGAGTGAGCCACCGCGGTGGGGCTATATTAAAACGGGCATTAAGAATAAAAAAACAAGTCTAACCGTTTTGAACACAGCAAACCGTTATTCTGCAAGTCAATGATTCTTCCATTTGATGTAATGTACCGATTTAAAATCTCTGTATTTGTTCACGACATAGTTTGGTTTGGTTTATTGGGGTTTAACGTCCCAAAGCGACTGAGGCTATGAGAGACGCCGTAGTGAAGGGCTCCAGAAATTTCGACCACCTGGGGTTCTTTAACGTGCACTGACATCGCACAGCACACAGGCTTCTAGAATTTCGCCTTCAAGAAATTCAGCCGTCGCGGCCGGGATCGAACCCGCGTCTTTCGGGTCAGCAGCCGAGCGCCGTAGCCACTGAGCCACCACGGCGGGGCTGTTTACGACATAGTAAAAACACAACCGCCGTTTTCATGCATCAATACTTCATCCCTCGCTTCGGTCCACTAGAAACCTCTCCTTCGGCAATTTCAACCTCCCTCCCAGGAATGTACATGTTAAGCGTTTAGTGCAGTCTGATGGGGTAAAAATTTCGAACACGGTACCCATTTCTCTGAAGAACACAATTTTGCTGGCATGTTTTAAAAAACACTTCGTCGAAATAATATTTTTAATCTGAAATTCTTTTTTTGTCATAGTTTTCTGTTGTTATGTACTTTGTATGTAGCACGATAGTTTTTACTAACACTCGCTCTCCGAAAGTTCTTTTTGCATGTCATGTTTTCAAAGCTATTTTCTTTCTTTTGCCTTGCTGAATGTTATCTACTAGTGTTATTTAGACTGCTTTGCCTTTAATCGTGCACTACGCTTTACGATATTCTGCATAAAACCGCCATTTTTTAGTTTGCTTTTACGTATTTTGTGTACTTGGACCTGAACTAGCCGTTGGCTATGGGTCCAAAAAGTGTTTTGTATTACCTGTAAAAGAAATTCGAAATAAATTGAAATTGAAAGAAATGCCAGATAGACAAACACAGAATATAACATCGATTCTCCATTAGGTAGAGCGACAACTCAATTCAAGTAGGTAGCCAGCAGCAATGTTTGCAGTTTTAAAAGCCACTTAGTCCAAGAAAATGGAACTCCTTACACGTAACAAGCATCGAGCAGTATTTCCCACTTGAAATGCTAGAATGTAGAAATAAAATACCTAACTTGTTTCACGAAATTCACCTAACATCTTAAAACAAACAAGAAAATTTGATTGGTGTTCTTTTCTGTAAAGGCAGCGCGAAGTAAAGAGCTCGAAAAAAAAAAGAAAATGAAGTTATAGTGTCTCTCAGCACAACACTTAATCGCGCTTTGCTATGTTCTCTTCGTTTGCATTTTCTAGCTCAGTCGAGGCGTACGGTCGCCACGGGGGAAGCATGTATCCTTGTGGGATAATAAAGTTGGGTCTTGGTAGGCGCCGCACGCCGTGGAGGCGTTAGAAGGGCGCGCATTTCTTCGATGATGTTTCTGATTCGCACCACCCAGCGAACGAAATTAGATGCGAGTCTGGCGAACGAACAAGCTGGATCGCTGGCTAGCTCGCCTTGAGTCGTTCGCTGCCCGACAACGTTGTACTCTAGTGCTGCAGCCTGGAGCTCTCTTAGAGCTAGACAGGCAGAACCTAACGACACGGACGCCGCTAGCTTACGGAAAGCAGCGCTGAACTTACTCCCTCCAGCAGCTGCAATTCTGGGACTTTAGATTTTCAGCCCTCCGTCTGGCGTAGTTCATTTCCGCGTGGTGCCTTTAAACATGCATCAAAGGCTTGCGAATTCCCTTTCATATCCTTTTTTAGAGCTCTAGGTAATCACTGCCTACGGGGTTCGCACGATGAGGCAAGTGCCGCATTTCTTTCTGCTGACCAGTGGCCATTCCTACATCTCAATGGCTGCCGCTCATGAGAGCCGCCTACTGGCGAAATCTGTTTCAGAAGAGAGCTGTTGTTGGAGGGAGCACTGGAGGGCCCGGGGGGCGAAATTCCTGACGTGCAATTAATGGTTTTCTTTCGTTGTTTTTATTTCTTCCTCTGGCGGGGCTGCCATAAAAAGAACTAGTTACTTCGGCCACAGATCAGGTTTATTCGCTGCTGTTTTGGTGATTTTGCCTTGAGGATTAGAAGTTATGCCACGAGGAGTACACTCTCCCTTCGTGTTTTCTTTATTTGAGCTCAGTTTATCCATTGCGTAGCCTCATACTATGCGAGGCTCGGAACGAAGTGAAGGTTTCTTTTTCAGACGCTAATCTCATTTTACGTTCTCTGGGCCACTTGAGGATTTTGTGAGGAGCACTAAATAAGGGCGAAATCTGTGGCTGAGTTGCATTTTTCATGTCAAGTGTTTTTTAAGTTTGAATAAAAATGGTCCCAACAACCCCTGTTATAGGAAATGGTAGCCGTTTGCTTGTTGATATTTCCTGTTCCCCGTACACGTCACCAGCCTGGCGCTCCCGCTAACTTTCGCTCTTCGTATCCTGAAGTGAAGTAAAGCAGGACATAACAAAGCACATGATTCAGCCTTCATCGATGAATGCGTAATTTGGATTCTCAAGGCACATACCTGGAAAATAATTTTGGTATCTATTACAATACATGCGATCACCAAGCTAAAGCAGAAGACTTGCCCTGAAAAGAACGAAAAGCTATGATTTAGTTTTGGTACTAACATCAATCGTAGTATTTCTGTAGCCGATAGGGTGAATAGTACTACTTCTAGTATTAGTAGAAGCAGTAACATCAGTGCTGGCAGAAAAAAAGAGCAAACTTAACTTGAGCCGTACCCTTGGAAGGGAGTACATCTTTTGCAATAGCTACCACGGAAAATGTAAATTACGCGAAGCTCATAACAGCGAATAGATCTTCCGAACAGGCACCAGAACCCACCTAATTTCAGCTAACAAGGGAAGGGGATGAGGGGCTCGTTATAAATATGACAGAAGCCAACAGCCACAGAAACCAAGGGGCACAGGGCATTTTTTTAAGTTATTTATTTTGTGGTGTTGATCAATTTAGAATATTACTGAATATGTTATCGTTTTTAAAGATAACTGATTAGAAAAGCAGAAGAAAAAACAACCACCTTCCGCCGGTGGGATCCGAACCCACGACCTCCGAATTACGCGTCCGGTGCTCTACCTCTGAGCTACGGCGACGGCTGTCAATTCTTCTGCTTTCGGGGGTATTTATGTTTACATGTAACCTAACCTTGAGAGTGTTCATCAGCGCCACCCACGTTCATAAGCGGCGGACGTAGAACGTCCTGAGTTTCCGCAGGTGTGACGTAGAACGTCATCGAACGGAGAGGGTGGAAG